>NC_064856.1:96244995-96544995 GCF_024139225.1 Suncus etruscus
CACTATGTGCCTGATTGAAACTCAATCATGAACAACTTTATATCTATGTATTTCATGGCGATTTTTTTTGGGAGGGTAACACCTGGCGGTGCTCAGGTGTTACTCCTGGCTCTATGCTCAGAAATCACTCCTGGCAGGCTCGGGGGACCATATGGGATGCTGGAGATCAAACCTGGGGCGGCCTGTGCAAGGCAAATGCCCTCCCCCCTGAGCTATAACTCTGCCCCCTAAAAAATGATTTAGAATTGATTTTCGGGGTTTTTTTTTGGGGGAGGGTCCACACCCGGCAGTGCTCAGGGCCATTCCTGGCTCCATGCTCAGAAATCGCCCCTGGCAGGCACAGGGTACCATGTGGGATGCCAGGATTCAAACCACGTCCTTCTGCATGAAAGGCAAACGCCTTACCTCCATGCTATCTCTCCGGCCCCTAGAATTGATTTTAAAACAAAATTTTCTGGGGCTGGGGTGATATAGCACAGAGGGTGTGACCCAAAAATAAAAATAAAATCAAGCAATTTTTTGTTTTGCAGTAGAGGTGGTGGTGTTTTGGGTCACACCCAGTAGTGATCAGAGTTGACTCCTGGATCTGTGTTCAGGGATCAGTCCTAGTGGGGTATAGAAAACTATATGT
The DNA here is from genome assembly GCF_024139225.1 of Suncus etruscus. Classification (NCBI taxonomy): domain Eukaryota; kingdom Metazoa; phylum Chordata; class Mammalia; order Eulipotyphla; family Soricidae; genus Suncus; species Suncus etruscus. The sequence goes on from NC_064856.1 coordinate 96,245,627, forward strand.
GGTGCCAGGATCAAAGTAGGGCCAGCCACATGCATAGAAAATACCCTTGTACTAACTCTCGGGCCCCTCAAAACAACTATTTTCAGAGTTTTGGTGTTACCTCTCTCCCATTCAGTGAGGCATCCCATAGGGGAGCAGAACCATAATTTTAACAAAACTGGGCTCTAGAACATACATCCTGGAAGCAGAAACCCCCTTGGAATAATGGCAAGAAACAGCCTATTTGCCCACTCCTCTTGGTTCCAGATAGAGACTGAGGTTGATTCCTTGATCCATGGCTGTTCGTGGGGTCCATGATTGTCCATCATAAGGACTGATTCCCAATTAGGTGTGGCTAAATTCTTGCCAGTGGAATGTAAGTGGAAATGTTCAATGCTATTTTCAAGACCTGCCTTTCTGGCTAAGAGACATGCCTTTCCTCTTTCAGCTTCCTGCTGGTAGGAATGTAGACATGACAGCTAGAGCTGGAGCAGCTGTCTGGGACTTGAAATAAAAGGCTTTATTGGAAATGGCAAAGGGGGCCCGAGTGATGGTACAGAAAGTAGGGTGTTTGCCTTGCACCAGGTGGACTGGACTTTGATTCCTGGCTCTCCCACAGTCCCAAAAGCCCACTAGAAGTGATCCCTGAGCTCAGAGCCAGGAATAAGCCCTGAGCACCGACAGGTGTGACTCCCCAAACTTCCACAAATAGAACTGAAAGAAAATAAAGAATATGGCAACATAATGATATAGAAAGCTACTTTCCTGTCCTAAACAGACACACCTTATCACAGACATCTCTGCATTTATTTCCATTATGGGATGTCAGGCATTAAACCCACTTTGACTGTAGGCCTTACCAGATGTACTATGTTTTACTTTTCCATTTTCTTTTCCTTCCTTCCTTATCCTTCCTTCCTTCCTTCCTTATCCTTCCTTCCTTCCTTCCTTCCTTATCCTTCCTTCCTTCCTTCCTTCCTTCCTTCCTTCCTTCCTTCCTTCCTTCCTTCCTTCCTTCCTTCCTTCCTTCCTTCCTTCCTTCCTTCCTTCCTTCCTTCCTTCCTTCCTGAAATAGCTCCTGGCAGGCACGGGGGACCATATGGGATGCCGGGATTCGAACCAACCACCTTAGAACCTGGGTCGACTGCTTGCAAGGCAAAACCACTGTGCTATCTCTCCGGCCCCTCTTTCTTTCTTTCTTTCTTTCTTTCTTTCTTTCTTTCTTTCTTTCTTTCTTTCTTTCTTTCTTTCTTTCTTTCTTTTCCTTTCTTTCTTTCTTTCTTTCTTTCTTTCTTTCTTTCTTTCTTTCTTTCTTTCTTTCTTTCTTTCTTTCTTTCTTTCTTTCTTTCTTTCTTTCTTTCTTTCTTTCTTTCTTTCTTCTTTCTTTCTTTCTTTCTTTCTCTTCTCTCTCTCTTTCTTTCCTTTCTTCCTCTCTCTCTCTCTTCTCTCTCTCTCTCTCCTCTCTTTCTTTCTTTCTTTCTTTTTTTTGGGGTCACACCCGGCAGTGCTCAGGGGTGACTCCTGGCTGTCTGCTCAGAAATAGCTCCTGGCAGGCACGGGGGACCATATGGGACACCGGGATTCGAACCAACCACCTTTGGTCCTGGATCGGCTGCTTGCAAGGCAAACGCCACTGTGCTATCTCTCCGGGCCCTCTTTCTTTCTCTCTTTCTTCCTCTCTCTTTCCTTTCTTTCATCTGTCTTTCTTTCATTTGTCTTTCTGTCCTTCCTTCCTTCCTTCCTTCCTTCCTTCCTTCCTTCCTTCCTTCCTTCCTTCCTTGCTTTCTTTCTTTTTTTTTATTTTTGTTTTTGGGTCACACCCCCGACAGCACTCAGGGGTTACTCCTGGCTCTATGCTCAGAAATCACCCCTGGCAGGCACAGGGGACCATATGGGATGCCGGGATTCAAACCACTGTCCTTCTGCATGAAAGGCAAATGCCTTACCTCCATGCTATCTCTTTGGCCCCACCTTCTTTCTTTTTCTTTTCTTTCTTTCTTTCTTTCTTTCTTTCTTTTCTTCTTTCTTCTTTCTTTCTTTTCTTTCTTTCATTCTTTCTTTCTTTCTTTCTTTCTTTCTTTCTTCTTTCTTTCTTTCTTTCTCTCTCTCTTTCTTTTTTTCTTCCTTCCTTCCTACCTTCCTTCCTTCCTTCCTTCCTTCCTTCCTTCCTTCCTTTACCTTCCTTTCCTTCCTTTCCTTTCCCTTCCTTCCCTCCCTCTTTCCTTCCTTCGTTTCTTCCTTCCTCCCTCCCTCCCTTCCTCTAAATCGCTCCTGGCAGGCTTGGGGGACTACTATATGGGATGCCAGAGATCAAACCCAGGTCTGTCCCAGGATGACCACGTGCAAGGCAAATGTCCTGCTGTGCTATCACTCTGGCCCCTCCATTTTTTTTTTTTTTTTTTTTTTTTTTTGCTGTCTGGCCTCACAGCCTTGTTGGAATCTACTGCAAAGGTAGAAACAATATGTATTGATGTAGCAGCAACCCCAGAAAGAAAGAACTTTCACAAGAAGCAACATAGCTTATAAACAGTGTACAGAGTTAGCTATTCATGGTTGAACCATCTGTAACATTTTATTCTTTTAACCATCTGTGGCATTTTCTTCTTTTAGGATGGGAGTAGAGCATACCTGGGTGTTTTCAGAGCTACTCCTTTTTGGGGGGGGGGGTGGGGCGGGCACACCAGCAGCACTCAGGGATTTCTCCTGGCTCTTTGCTCAGAAATCACTCCTGGGGCCAGAGAAATAGCATGGAGGTAAGGGGTTTGCCTTTCATGCAGGAGGTCATCGGTTCGAATCCCAGCGTCCTATATGGTCCCCCGTGCCTGCCAGGAGCAATTTCTGAGCCAGGAGCCAGGAATAACCCCTGAGCACTGCCAGGTGTGACCCCCCCCCAAAAAAAATCGGATGCCAGGATTCGAACCAGTGCAGGTCCTGGGTCAGCAGCTTGCAAGGCAAAAGCCCTACTGTTGTGCTATCTCAGAGCTACTCCTTACTCTGTGCATAGAGGCTGCTCTTGGGAGGGCTTTGGGATACATGCAGTACCAAATCTGGGCCGCCCACATGTAAAGTATGCACTCAGCCCATTGAGCTATCTTTTTGGCCCCTCTTTTCCTTCTGTGGAATGATTTATATGGGATACATTTCCAGTAGTGGAATTTATCAATGGAATGAAATGCATAAACAGTTTAAGACTCTAGAATAATAAAGAACTCAGTCCTTTTGTAAATAATTGTGTCTGTAAGGATTAAAAAAGTCTAACAATAATAAATCCTTGATGTCTCGCTGGGCAAACACAGAGAGATTCCTTTCAAACAGAGTCTTTGAAATTTATTAACCGATGGTTTCAAGGCTAACTTTCTTTGCTTCTCTTTAGTAGCTATAAACCTCTCTTCTATTTGATTATCATAGAAGGAGGCTTAGATTATAGGTAGATATTTTTTTTCAAAAGCTCATAACTTTCAGATATAAGAGAGAATGCCAAGGACTGAACACATGCCTGGCATGCACAGGGTCACAATTTCAATCCCTGGCACCACATTACTAGCTCTATACCTAGTGATCTCCAGATCCACTGGGAAGCCTCTGCAAAAAAAAAATTGCTTGTAGGGTCAGACATGAAGCTCAGCAGTAAAGCACCTGCATGTGTAAGGTCTGGACACCCCCCCCAAAATAAAAAAGAGAGAAAGAAAGAAGGAAGGAAGGAAGGGAGGAAGGGAGGGGGAGGGAGGGGACAGAGGGAGGGAGGGAAGGAAGGGAGGGAGGAAGGAAGGCAGGAAGGAAGGGAGGGAGGAAGGAAGGCAGGAAGGAAGGAAGGAAGGAAGGAAGGAAGGAAGGAAGGAAGGAAGGAAGGAAGGAAGGAGGAAGGAAGGCAGGAAGGCAGGCAGGAAGGAAGGAAGGAAGGAAGGAGGGAGGGAGGGAGGGAGGGGCCAGAGAGATAGCACAGTGGTGTTTGCCTTGCAAGCAGCGATCCAGGACCTAAGGAGGTTGGTTCAAATCCTGGTGTCCCATATGGTACCCCGTGCCTGCCAGGAGCTATTTCTGAGCAGATAGCCAGGAGTAACCCCTGAGCACAGCTGGGTGTGGCCCAAAAACAAAACCAAAAAGAAAGAAGAAAGAATGAAAGAAAGAAAGAAAGAAAGAAAGAAAGAAAGAAAGAAAGAAAGAAAGAAAGAAAGAAAGAAAGAAAGAAAGAAAGAAAGAAAGAAAGAAGAAGAAAGAGAAGGAAGAAGGAAGAAGAAAAAAGAAAAAGGGAGAGAAGGAAAGGGACATTCAATTAAGAGTTTCCTTTCCTACATTGTCATTTGTGCTTCATTTACGTTTTGATTTTGGCCCATACTCAGTGGTGCTCAGCAGGCTACTCCAGCCTTTGTTCTGGAAATGCTCAGTTGCACATTGGTAGTTACAGGGATCAAATAAGGATTGTCAATAGGCAAAGTAAGTGCCTTAGCCTTTTTTTTTTTTTTTAATTTTTAGTTTTTAGTTTTTGGTGTTTGGGCTACATTCAGAGGTGCTCAGGGATTACTCCTGGCTCTGTGCTCAGATATCGCTCCTGGTGGGGCCAGAGTAGTAGCACAGTGGTAGGGCGTTTTCGGGTTCGATCCACAGCATCCCATATGGTCCCCTGAGCCAAGAGCGACTTCTGAGTGCAGAGCCAGGAGTAACCCTGACTGCTGCTGGGTGTGGTCCAAAAATTAAAAAAAAAAAAAAAAAAAAAAAAAAAAACTGGGCCCGGAAAGATAGCACAGCGGTGTTTGCCTTGCAAGCAGCTGATCCAGGACCAAAGGTGGTTGGTTCGAATCCCGGTATCTCATATGGTCCCCCATGCCTGCCAGGAGCTATTTCTGAGCAGACAGCCAGGAGTAATCCCTGAGCACTGCCAGGTGTGGCCCAAAAACCAAAAACAAAACAAAACAAAACAAAACAAAACAAAAAAAAAAACAACAAAAAACTCTCCTGGTAGGCTCAGGGGACCATATGGGATGCCTGGAATTGAACCCAGGTCCGTCCCAGGTAGCCGCATGCAAGGCAAATGCCTTACCACTGTGCTATCACTTTGGCCACATGCCTTAGCCTCCTTATTACTTCAGACTCTGGCCTCTCATTGCTTAATTCTGAGTTCGTGATCTTATATCCACAATTGTGTAAAAGCTTGGCCGTATCTAAAGAACAATGTGGCTCCAGAGACTTGTTCACGAACTATAGTTAAGACATTCTGGAGGCCGGAGAGATAGTATGGAGGTAGGGCTTTTGCCTTGCATGCTGAAGGATGGTGGTTCGAATCCCGGCATCCCATATGGTCCCCTGAGCCTGCCAGGAGTGATTTCTGAGCACAGAGCCAGGAGTACTCCTGAGTGTTGCCTTGTGTGACCCAAAAACAAAAACAAACAAACAAAAAAAGACATCATGGGCTGGAGAGATATATGGCACAGCGGGTAGGGCATTTGCCTTGCACACAACCAATTCAGGACAGATGGTGGTTCAAATCTCTGCATCCCATATGGTCCAGGAGTGATTTCTAAGCTCACAGCCAGGGGTAACCTCTGAGAGCTTCTGGGTGTGACCCCCCAAAAAAAATTTAAAAAAAGTAAAAGACTTCCTGACTCTGGGCTGGAGTCATAGTTCACTGGGTTGGACACTTGGCTTGCATGTATCCAACCCAGGTTTGATTCCCACCACCCCATATGGTCCCCACTAAGAGTGATTCCTGAGCACAAAATCAGAAGTAAACCCTGAGCACAACTGAGTGTGACTCCCCCCACCCCCAAAACAAACAAAGAAACAAACAAACAATGCAGCCTGAACACTGCACGGTCCCCCAGCAAAAAAAAAAAAAAAAAGGACTGACTTTTCTCTTTTAGTTTTTGAGGCATACCTGGTAATGCTCAGAGCATACTCTTGGCTTTGTACTCAGGAATCACTCTTTTTTTTTTTTTTTTTTTTTTTTTGTGGTTTTTGGGTCACACCCGGCAGTGCTCAGGGGTTATTCCTGGCTCCAGGCTCAGAAATTGCTCCTGGCAGGCACGGGGGACCATATGGGACGCCGGGATTCGAACCGATGACCTCCTGCATGAAAGGCAAACGCCTTACCTCCATGCTATCTCTCCGGCCCCCAGGAATCACTCTTAGCACACTGTGGGGAACATATTTGGTTTGGGGATCAAACCTGGGTTGGACACGTACAAGGCAATCAATCACTCTACCCAGTGTATTATCACTTTGGCACTTTGATTTCTTTTATTTTTTCTTTTGTTTGTGGGCCACTAAATATCCAGGGAGGTTAAATTAGGAATAGAACCAAACAGTTAACCTATGGAATCATAGGAAATAAAACGCTCTCAGGGAAAAACACTGCAACAATGCAATGATGTAGCTCAGCACCTAGAAATGATCTTTGTTTTTCCAGTAATGGCTTAGGATTGTTTTTGAAATCGCTCCAAGACTCTTCCTCCCACTCAAGCTTCATGTCACCACTTAGTGAGTAAAATTGTGGAAAATCCCAATTTTGTGTGTGTGTGTGTGTGTGTGTGTGTGTGTGTGTGTGTGTGTGTTTGAGCTACAGTGGGGTTTAGGGTTTATTCTGGCTCTTTGCTCAAGGATTACTCCTAGTGGGGCCTGGGGACCACCTGGGTTATCAGGGATTAAAACTAGGGGCAAGGTTGTCCCAGAGAGATAGCACAGCAGCATTTGCCTTGCAAGCAGCTGATCCAGGACCAAAGGTGGTTGGTTCGAATCCCGGTGTCCCATATGGTCCCCCGTGCCTGCCAGGAGCTATTTCTGAGCAGACAGCCAGGAGTAATCCCTGAGCATCGCCAGGTGTGGCCCCAAAAAACAAAACAAAAACAAAAACAAAAACAAAAAAAAACTAGGGGCAAGGTAGAGGCAAGACAAGTACCCTACTTGCTGTCCATTCACTCTGGCTCCCGATTTTCCTTTAATGCATTTTTTTTTCTTGAAAGGGAGCCCTTCAACATGACTGAAACCCAAACACAATCATGTATGTAATCAAGGTGTTTAAATAAAAAAAAATTAAAAAAAAAAAAAAAAGAAAGGGAGCCCTTCAGGTGATGCCCAGGGAATTGGAGGCCACTCCTGGCAAGTCTCACAGCTAACTAGATTGGATGGTTTAATGCAGTAGTCTGGGCCCTGTAGTACTAGAGACCACCAGGACCAACCCAGTGATACTCAGTACCTACCAGGGTCACGGCTGGTGCTTTTTTGGTGGCATGTGGTGCCATGATTAAACTGGTACCTTAATTTCTGTTTTTTTTCCCTGGCCCGATTTTGTTGTTTTTTCAATTGAGGGGGTACACAGCAGTTCTCAAGGGCTACTACCAGCTCTATGATTGGGGGTTATTCTTGGTGATGCTCAGGGGACTATATAGTACCAGGGGCCTCTGGCATGCAAAGCATGTTAACTGTGTCCAGCCCTGACCCCTAGTTTTCTTTCCCTTCTTTTTTTTGGGGGGGGCATACCCAGGGATATTCAGCAGTTACTCCTGAATCTGCATTCAGGAATTCTCCTGATTAGTTCAGAGGACCGTATGGGATACTGGAGATGGAATGCAGGTTGGCTACGTATAAGGCAAGTGCCTTACTTGCTGTGCTATCTCTCGAGTTCAGCCCTTAGTTATCTTTCTTTCTTTCTTTCTTTTCTTTTTCTTTTTTTTTTTAAATAAAATCCTTATTTTAGCACCATAATTACAAGCATGATTGTAGTTGGGTTTCAGTGATAAACAGAACACCTGCCTTTACCAGTGTAACATTCCCAGCACCAATGCCCCCCTCTCTCCTCTATCACCTCTGTCTGTATTTGAGACAGGCATTCTACTTCTCTCAACTCCTAGTTTTCTAAGGCAAAATGTTGGGCACTGGGGCTGGAGCAACAGCACAGTGGTAGGGCATTTGTCTTGCACACTGCCACCTTGGACAAACTCAGATTTGATCCCTGGCATTGCATATAGTCTCCCGAGCCTGCCAGGAGTGATTTCTGAGTGCAGAGCCAGGAGTAACACAAGTGCTGCCATGTGTGGCCCCAAAACATATATATATATATATATGACACTGACTAGCATCACACTCCATTTTGCTATTTGTGATATATCCAATATTCATAATAGAACTAAAACTTTTCAAGGAAAACACCTCTCTCGGAAAACATGGAGAATCAGTGAAAGCAAAATCTATGGAGACAAGCAAGTTTTGGGTTCATGGTAATCTTTAGAGAGGAAAACATATCACAGGGCACCTTGGTTATACAATGAGCAGAGCTAAGGCTCTGGTCATCTACTCCCATCAGTTATTTCACTGACAATGTTGACACTCAACCTTGTGCTAAAAACATCTATCTTCAAGAGTGGAATGATGGTGGGAAATGACATTTGGAATATAAATAAACAGCAGATAATAATTCATGATTGTTTTTAATCTTGAGAATGAGTCACTCTCAGTGTATTCCCAAATTTCTTCTGTCATCAACTGCTCATTTCTATACTTTGCAAATCACCAGATTAACACTGCCAAGGGCAGGTAGGAAATGATCCAAGAGGACAATTTGTAGATGTCACATGGTGAGTGGCTGAGAAGCTGGGAGCAAGACAATCCTCAGGAAAGTCTCTTTTTCGTCCCACTCAAGGCACCAATGTGTGAACCTAATTCACACTTTCATTATTCTAATCAGGTTATTTTTATATCAGAATAAGTTTAGAACAAGTGGTGGGGATTATGTATTTCCTGAGAAATTCTGCCCATCACTTTGTACCCAAGATAGTCAAGTAGGTCTAATTCCAAAGTCAACTTCAAATGAAAAAAACTACATTCCTTTTACTGCTCTGTCTGAACACTTTCACATAGCTTTGATAGTGCTAAAATACTTAATTCTGGGGGATTCATTCTGTAGCAATAGTACATCTGGCAGGGTACTTTCCTTGCATGTGGCAGACCCACTTCAATATCTGATGCCCCATCTAGTCTGCATTCCCTGTCAAGCATGATCCCTAGCAGGAGAAAGCCTGGAGCACTGCCAGAATTTCAAAGTAGCATGTTCAAATAGCAGATGAGAAATGTGATTCATTTATTCATTCATTTTACTTTTCTGGCCATTCCTGGTGGTGCTATTCCTGGCTTTGTGCTCAAAAGTGACCACCGGTTGGGACTGAAGTGATAGCACAGTGGTAGGGCATTGCCTTGCATGCGGCTGACCCAGGACGGACCTCGATTCAATCCCAGAGTCCCATATGGTCCCCCAAGCCAGGAGTAACCCCTGAGCGTCACCAGATGAGGCTCAAAAACAAAACAAAAAAAGCAATGGCAATGGTCAGGGGGACCATATTATGGTGCTGGGGATTAAAAACTGTGTTAGCTGCTTGCAAGGCTAGTGTGTTACCTCTTCTCTGGTCCAATGTGCTCTATAAATGTGTTATCTCAAAGTGGGTGAAATGTCTTTTCCTTTTAAACTCTCAGGGTGTTCAGATTCTGTTCATTGATTTATTGAATGTGGTGCTGGGACTTGAGCCAAGGGTCTCACGCATGCAAAGTAAAGACTCTACATCTGAGCCACATCCCCATGTAACATTAGACCCCTTTTAAAGCATAAACTTGCAGAGCTGGAGGGATAGTGCCATGGGAAAGGTGCTTGCCTTGCATGCAACAAACCTAGGCTCAATACCCATCATGCCATATGGTCTCTAGAGCATTGAGTCAGAAATAATCTCTAGGCACAGCTGAGTGTGATCCAATAAAAAACAAAACAGGGTACAAACATGTAATTCAACATATCTATATACCATATTTTCTGGCGTATAAGACGACCCCCTAATTTTACAGTTAAAACATAGGTTTAGGCCTATATTCGCTGTATAAGACAGAACGCGCCTGTGCTGCAACTGTATAAGCCAATCACAAAAAGCAAAGGTTCAAAGGTTCTACTGTAATAGACTTCCTCTCTGACTCTGGCCAATCTGAGCGGGTTTTTACAGTGTAGATTCGGGTACAGAACATTGTCTAATTTGCATGAGTAAAAAGCCTGCTTGGACTGGCTGTTAGAGAGGTGGTCGAGCAGCCTTGCAGTGATTGGTGCAGGTTCGAGTTGGAAAATTCATTTCGTGGCAATATCCAGACAATTTTCGTTTAGCAGCATATCAAAACGTTTTTTGGGATATACTCAGCATATAAGACGACCCCCAACTTTCGGTTGACTTTTTTTCGTTTCAAAAGTCGTCTTATACACCGGAAAATACGGTAATTTTTGAGCAGTTTCGTGTCACACCTGTGGTACTCCAGGGCCACTCCCAGGGTGCTTAGTGAATGCTGGGGACTGAAATGATGTTGGATGAGTGTTAATGGGAAAGCACCTTATCACTTGGACTATCTCTCCAGCTGTGTTATTTTTGTTTTGTTTTGTTTTGTTTTAGGGCCATACCTGGCAGCATTCAGGAATCATTCCTGGCAGCAAGGGGACCATATTGGAAATGGGGATAGAACCCAGTTAGGCCACATGCAAGGCAAATGCCCTCCTCTGTGCTATCTTTCCAGTCAGTTTTTTGTTTTGTTTTGTTTTGGGGTCACACCCGGCAGTGCTCATGGTTACTCCTGTACTCCTGGCTCTACGCTCAGAAATCGCTCCGGCCAGGCTCAGGGAACCATATGGGATGTCGGGATTCAAACCACTGCCCTTCTGCATGCAAAGCAAACGCTTTACCTCCATGCCATCTCTCCGGCCCCATCCAGATAGCTTTTTAGTTTTGTTTTGTTTTTGATTACCAGTTAGTTACCAGTGATGTTCAAGGGTCATTTCTGCTCAGATAGCATGAGGGTTTGAACTGGGTCAGCCCCACGTAACACAAGTACCTAATTACCTATATGTTCTCTCTCTAGCCTCAATCTACATTTGACTTGTCTAGGTTTGGAGCTATCCCCAGTGTAGTTTACTGCTACTGGCACAGTGCTTGGGGTCACTCTTGGCTCCCACATGCAAAGCCTGATGCGCTCCAACCCTTTGAACTATCTTCCCCAGCTCTGACTTGTCTTCTTTACTTTGGATTTTTTTTTTTTTTTTTTGTGGTTTTTGGGTCACACCCGGCAGTGCTCAGGGGTTATTCCTGGCTCCAGGCTCAGAAATTGCTCCTGGCAGGCACGGGGGACCATATGGGACGCTGGGATTTGAACCGATGACCTCCTGCATGAAAGGCAAACGTCTTACCTCCATGCTATCTCTCCAGCCCCTACTTTGGATTCTTTTTTTTTTTTTTTGGTTTTTGGGCCACACCCGGTAACGCTCAGGGGTTACTCCTGGCTATGCGCTCAGAAGTTGCTCCTGGCTTGGGGGACCATATGGGACGCCGGGGGATCGAACCGCGGTCGGTCTCCTAGGCTAGCGCAGGTAAGGCAGGCACCTTACCTCCAGCGCCACCGCCCGGCCCTTACTTTGGATTCTTTATAATAATTTATAAATATTTTTCTTTTTAACCTTTAATGTATTTGTATTGAGTTTTTGTGTTTATGAAGGTCAATCTCAGTGCCTCACGTATGCAGTAAAGTGTGCAACCACTGAGCTACGTCTCCATCCCAGATTATAGGTTTTTTTTGCTTGTTTGTTTTATTTTGTTTTTATTTTGGGGGGCCAACCCGGTTATGCTCAGGAGTTACTCCTGGCTATGCACTCAGAAATCGCCCCTGGCTTGAGGACCATATGTCCAGGGATCAAACTGTGGTCCATCCTGTCTCAGCTGCATGCAAGGCAAATGCCCTACCGCTGCACCACCGCTCTGACCTGCAGATTAGTTTTTTTGGGGGGCCAAACCTGGTAGTGCTCAAGGCTTATTCCTGGTTCTGTGTTCATGGATAATTCCCGTACATTTTCAAGGGATCATATGAGGTGCCAGGGATTAAAATAGGGAAAACTGCAAGTGCCTTACCCCTTTATACTATCTCTGATCCCAAGATTAGGTTCTTTGTATTTAATTTTTATTTTATTGAAACCACTGTGACTACAAAGCCCTTCATAGCTGGATTACAGACATACAATTAATCAGGGCCAATTTTACCAACAGTATCCCTCCTCCCTCCACCAATGTTCCTCAAGTGCATCCCATACCCCCTCTCCCAATCTCCAATCAGTATAACAGGCCCGTTTTAAGTTTAGATTGTTAAAGTTTGGGTCTTTTGATTCCATTGTCATGGCCTTTGGCATGGATATTTAGTTCTGTTCTTTTTTTTTTTTTTTTGCCACGCCCGGTGATGCTCAGGGGTTACTCCTGGCTATGTGCTCAGAAATCGCTCCTGGCTTGGAGGACCATATGGGATGCCATGGGATTGAACCGCAGTCCATCCTAGGTTAGCGTATGCAAGGCCCTTCCACTCAGGCCCGTTTCTATTTTTTTTTTTTGGTTTTTGGGTCATACCAGGCAGCACTCAGGGGTTACTCCTGGCTCTTCGGTCAGAAATCGCCCCTGGTAGGCATGGGGGATCATATGGGATGCCGGGATTTGAACCACCGACTTCTGCATGCAAGGAAAACGCCTTACCTCCATGCTATCTTTCCAGCCCTCTAATATTTCCATTTATTTATTTATTTATTTATTTATTTATTTATTTATTTATTTATTTTTGGTTTTTAGGGCCATACCCGTTTGATGCTCAAGGGTTACTCCTGGCTAAGTGCTCAGAAATTACCCCTGGCTTGGGGTGACCATATGGGACGCCGGGGGATCAAACCCTGGTCCTTCCTTGGCTAGCACTTGCAAGGCAGACACCTTATCTCTAGCGCCACCTCGCTGGCCCCCTTTAATATTTTTATTTTTTTATTTTTTTTTGGTTTTTGGGTCATACCAGGCAGCACTCAGGGGTTACTCCTGGCTCTTCGGTCAGAAATCGCCCCTGGTAGGCATGGGGGATCATATGGGATGCCGGGATTTGAACCACCGACTTCTGCATGCAAGGAAAACGCCTTACCTCCATGCTATCTTTCCAGCCCTCTAATATTTCCATTTATTTATTTATTTATTTATTTATTTATTTATTTATTTATTTATTTATTTATTTTTGGTTTTTAGGGCCATACCCGTTTGATGCTCAAGGGTTACTCCTGGCTAAGTGCTCAGAAATTACCCCTGGCTTGGGGTGACCATATGGGACGCCGGGGGATCAAACCCTGGTCCTTCCTTGGCTAGCACTTGCAAGGCAGACACCTTATCTCTAGCGCCACCTCGCTGGCCCCCTTTAATATTTTTATTTTTTTATTTTTTTTTGGTTTTTGGGCCATACCCGGTAATGCTCAGGGGTTACTCCTGGCTATACGCTCAGAAGTTGCTCCTGGCTTGGGGGACCATATGGGACGCCGGGAGATCGAACCATGGTCCATCCAAGGCTAGCACAGGCAAGGCAGGCACCTTACCTCTAGCGCCACCGCCCGGCCCCTTTATTTTATTTTTTATTTTTAGTTTTTGGGTCACACCCGGCGGTGCTCAGGGGTTACTCCTGGCTGTCTGCTCAGAAATAGCTCCTGACAGGCACGGGGGAACCATGTGGGACACGGGGATTCGAACCAACCACCTTTGGTCCTGGATCGGCTGCTTGCAAGGCAAATGCTGATGTGCTATCGCTCCGGGCCCCTCCTTTAATATTTTCTTTTTTTTTTTTTTTTTGGTTTTTGGGCCACACCCGTTTGACGCTCAGGGGTTACTCCTGGCTATGTGCTCAGAAATCGCCCCTGGCTTGGGGGGACCATATGGGACGCCGGGGGATCGAACCACGGTCCGTTCCTTGGTAGCGCTTACAAGGCAGACACCTTATCTCCAGCGCCACCTTCCCGGCCCCCTTTAATATTTTCTTAAGAAGAAAGCTGGGGGCCGGAGAAATAGCACAGTGGCATTTGCCTTGCAAGCAGCCGATCCAGAACCTAAGGTGGTTGGTTCGAATCCCGGCATTCCATATGGTTCCCTGTGCCTGCCAGGAGCTATTTCTGAGCAGACAGCTAGGAGTAACCCCTGAGCACAGCTGGGTGTGGCCCAAAAACAAAAAACAAAGAAAAAGAAGAAAGCTGGGGAATTGGAGTAACCCCTGAGCAACGCTGGGTGTGACCCCCCCCCCAAAAAAAAAACAAAGCTGAAAGGCTAGGGGTATAGCTCAGTGGTACAGTATTTGCTTTGCATGTGTGAGGCCCTGGGTTCAATTCCTTAGCACCACCAAAATAGAATAAATGATGCTGCAAACTTAGTTTAGTAACCAAGTACTTTTTGGTTTTTAATTTTTTTTGTGGGGATCAGATGGTGTTAGTAGCTGTAACTGATCATGCTCAGGTGATACACCCAGATGTCTTGCATGTAAAGCATGAACTCAGCCCTTTGAGCTCTCTCTCCAGTCTGGTCACTGTTTCTACACTTCCCTCAGAATATACCTATATTATTTATTTATTTATTTATTATTTTAGGGCCACATTCGGTGGCGCTCAGGGATTACTCCTGGCTCTGCACTCAGAAATCACTCCTAAGGATGGCTGAGCGGTCTAACGTGCTGCGTTCAGGCTGCAGTCTCTCCTGGAGGTGTGGGTTCGAATCCCACTCCTGAAACTCTCATTTTTGGGGCCGGGCGGTGGCGCTCGAGGTAAGGTGCCTGCCTTACCTGCGCTAGCCTAGGAGACGGACCGCGGTTCGATCCCCCGGCGTCCCATATGGTCCCCCAAGCCAGGAGCGACTTCTGAGCGCATAGCCAGGAGTAACCCCTGAGCGTCACCGGGTGTGGCCCAAAAACCAAAAAAAAAAAAAAAAAAAAAAAAAAAAGAAATCACTCCTGGCAGGCATGGGGGACCACATGGGATGCCAGGAGTGTCTGTCCCAAGTTGCCAGCGTGCAAGGCGCTTTGCTATCACTCTGGTCCCAGAATATACCTAAATTTAGGTGGCAAACTTCAAAAGCTATTGAAACAATTAGCTTTTTCAACAATTATTGAAACAAAACACCATTAAAACAATTAGACAAATATCATTTTCACTTGAAATCTTCAGATAATTCCAACAACAAACAAGAACATTCAGGCTAGATACTGTCTTCTTCTAGGCTTTGATTTCATAGACACAATCATAAAGGTCTAAATCACACCGGTGACCTACCCAAACTAGTGGTGTCAGATCAGAGCAGCAGTATAGTGGGAAAGGCACTTGCCCTATATATAGCACATCAGGATCCTATCCCTGGCACCATATAGAGTCCCTCAAGCCCTAAAAAAGGCCAAATGAGGGGTTTCAACCTGGAAATTCAATGGATACTAGGGAATTGTTGTCTTGGTTTTGATGTAGCTTATACATTTACAAACAAATCAAGACATTACGGCTGAAGGCCAGAGCGTTAGTAATAGCAGGTAGAGCTTTTTTTTTTGCCTTGCATGCAGCCAACCCAGGTCACAACCCCAGCATCCCATATGGTCCTCTGAGCACTTCCAGGCATAATTCCTGAGTGCAGAGCTAGGAGTAATCCCTGAGCATCCCCAGATGTGGCCCAAGAAAACAAAACAAAACAAAACAAAATCAAGGGGCCAAAGAGATAGCATGGAGGTAGGGCGTTCGCCTTACATGCAGAAGGACAAATCCCAGCATCTCATATGCTCCCCCTAGCCTGCCAGGAGTGATTTCTGAGCATAGAGCCCAGGAGTAACCCCTGAGCGCTGCCAGGTGTGAGCCAAAAACCAAACCAAAACAAAACGAAAACAAAAAAAATCAAACTAACAGAAGATAGTATGGCTGATCCCTCACCCCTGGAAAATGCAAATTATATGTCCACTTATGCCAGAGTCTGTACCCTCAACCACACTAACTGAAACGTGTATAAAAAGTGGGGGGAGAGAGGGACTGGTCCCAGCACCTTCTCCCTCCTCTCCACCTTTCACATTAGCTAAAGTGAGTCAGCAGCAGCTCCTGCCGGAGCCGATCGGCCTCGAGATCCAGGGACTCTAGGGGTTCACACTCTTCCTCGGGAGGCTGTTCCAGAGGCCCTGTCACTGGCAAGGACCACACGTCCATCCCATGCTCTAGGGAGATGTTGTGGAGGACACAGCAAGCCAAGATGATGTGGCTGGACTTCTCTGGGGAGTACTGCAGGGCGCCCTTGGATCCATCGAGGCAGCGGAACCTGGAGCAGAGGGTCCGGACAGTCTTCTCAACCACACTATGCGTGGCGGAGTGGGCCATGTTGTAGCGATACTCGGAGGGGGTCTCGGGAAGGTGAAGGGGCGTTAGGAGCCAAGTGCGCAGAAAGAAGGCGCTGTCACCTGCGGGGAAGGTGCAGAGATGTCAGAAATGAACACACAGGACAGAGCAGAAAGGAAGATCCTGGTGGCACAGAGCAGAAAGGAAGATCCTGGTGGGGAGAGCAGGCGTGTGTTGTGGGTAGAGGCGTCGGGTTCATGCTCTAGCCCCTAAATGTCTCCCAGTACCACTAGGAGAGATGCCTGAGCACTTGACTCAGAGCAGTAACTGAGACTATTTGGGTGTTGCCCCCCCAAAAAAAATATCAAAGGAAATTCAGGCAGATGTACTGAGACTTGAAAAACACAAATCTTTTTTGTTTGTTTTTGGGTCACACTCAGGAGTTACTTCTGGATCTGTGCTCCTGGCAGGCTTGGAGGACCATATGGAGATTGAAACAGGGTCCATCCTGGGTCAGGCCGCATGCAAGGTAAACACCCTACTGCTGTGTTATCACTCCAGCTTTTTTCCCTATTTTTTTTTTTTCTGTTTGTTTTTGGGTCACACCCGGCAGCTCTCAGTAGTTACTTCTGGCTCTACGCTCACAAATCGCTCCTGGCAGGCTCAGGGGACCATATGGGATGCCAAATTCGAACCACCTTCTTCTGCATGCAAGGCAAATGCCTTACCTCCATTCTGTCTCTGGAGCCCCAACTTATTTCTTTTCTTTTTTGTCACTCATCTGCAGGGTGGGAGGACCCTGGGGGCTCGGGGCAGAGCCCCAAATCTTTTTTTTTTTTTTTTTTTGTTTTTTTTTGGGCCACACCTGTTTGATGCTCAGGGGTTTACTCCTGGCTAAGCACTCAGAAATTGCCCCTGGCTTGGGGTGGGAGGACCCTGGGGGCTAGGGGCAAGCCCCAAATCTTTTTTTTTTGGGGGGGGCCACACCTGTTTGATGCTCAGGGGTTTACTCCTGGCTAAGCACTCAGAAATTGCCCCTGGCTTGTGGGGACCATATGGGACGAACAAAGGTCCTTCCTTGGATAGTGCTTGCAGACACCTTATCTCTAGCACCACTTCAACAGCCCCCAGTAGTTATTTCGAGTGTAGAGCCTGGAGTAACTCCTGAGGGCTTGCTGGGTGAGGCAAAAAACAAAACAAAACAAAACAAAAAAAAACAACCAACCAAACAGAAAAAGAATAGGATCAAAAGTCCCAGCCTCAGGCTAGAGAGGTAGTTCAGTAGGGTACTTGCCTTGCATTTGGCCACAGGGGTTCGATCCCTGGTATCACATTGTTCATCTCATGGTCCCCAGAGCCCTATGAGGAGTGACTCCCTGAGCACAGACCAGTCATGAACACAGTCCTGAACACTGCCCTAGAGCCACCCCTTGGGAACTGAGAAACTGGTGGAATCTCACACTAATAAGGAGAAGAACATGTGATGGTAATAGTAACAGTGGTAAGGAGATAAAATCAGAAGCTAATTAAAATGATATACTCAAGACATTTCCCTTAAGTCACTTTCGTCTGGCAGATGATCTCAGGGGAAGTGTTAAAAATGGGGTGCAATGTCCTAGCACCACAGTAGAATGTTTTACCCTGTTTAATTGTCCTGGCTCACTTCATTTGGCAGATAAATGAATTTACAGTGCAACATAGCCTCTTCTTAGAGAGCTCAATTGGGGCCTCAGGGGAGTTGCTCAGTGGCTGCTTTAGGAGCCTCAAGTCAAGTTTGATCCCTGGTACCAGCCACAGGCACAGAACACAGGTCTCTGAGGGTCTGCTGTCTGGAATCCCCACTCCTGCAACAAAAGAGTAAGTGATCTATGGCTCCTGGCCCAGTGTGCAAGCACTACAAGTAGACATCTGAGTGCAACAGGAATATGAACCCTGGGAAGCATTTGTGCAATGCACAAGTAAAGTGTAATGTGTATGAAACTGCCTGTGAGCACCATGTCCACATGAGTAAGCACTGCAATCAGATGTGGGACCCCTGGGAAACACCACAGTCAACAATGCTAGGGCTACAGCCAAAGGGGGACCCCAGTCATTGTGACAATGACAGCTGAGATAATGAGGCTACAGGGGTACCAGTTTGCATAGTTGCTGGGTTCCCAACCCATCCTCATGCTTGGTCACAGTTCAGAGAATGCTAGATTTCTTTTTTCTTTTTGGTTTTTGGGCCATACCTGGTGGTGCTCAGGGGTTACTCCTGGCTGCCTGCTCAGAAATAGCTCCTGGCAGGCACGGGGGACTATATGGGACACCAGGATTCGAACCAACCACCTTTGGCCCTGGATTGGCTGCTTGCAAGGCAAACACCTGCTGTGCTATTTTTTTTCTTTTTTTTTTGGTTTTTGGGCCACACCTGGTGGTGCTCAGGGGTTACTCCTGGCTGCCTGCTCAGAAATAGCTCCTGGCAGGCACGGGGGACCATATGGGACACCGGGATTCGAACCAACCACCTTTGGTCCTGGATTGGCTGCTTGCAAGGCAAACGCCGCTGTGCTATCTCTCCGGGCCCGAGAATGCTAGATTTCTGTTGGGGATAATGTTAGGTTGTGTCCCCTACATCTGAAGACCCAGGATCAATCCCCAACACTGCAAAAACAAAAATCAATGCTAGGTTTCTCCTTGGGGAGTCTCACATATGTGAGATCTCAGGTTCAAACCTCACTATAGCTGAACAAAAATCAAAATAGGGCTGGGAGATACAGCTTCACAGGCCAGAACACATGCTTTGCAAACAGAAGCCCCACATTCCATCCCTGGCATGGCATGGCCCCCTAAGCACTGCAAGGAGTGAGTCTGAGCATAGCTGGGAACAGCCCCATACCACAGTTAGGTATGGGTTTAAGAATGAAATACACGGGGCCAGAGAGATAGCATGAAGGAAAGGCGTTTGTTTGCCTTGCATGCAGAAGGACGGTGGTTCGAATCCCGGCATCCCACATGATCCCCTGTGCTTGCCAGAGCGATTTCTGAGCGTAGAGCCAGGAGTAACCCCTGAGTGCTGCCGGGTGTGACCCAAAAATAAAAATAAAAAAAAAATAATAAATTAAAAAAAAAAGAATGAAATACACAATAAAAGGGTTCTTTGTTTGGAACATGAGTACAGGGTTAAGGTCCAAGACTTGTATGTTGCCCACCGGGTTCAATTTCTGGCACTACATAGTTCCTCAAACCTCTCCCAAGGGAGTAGCCCCCCAGAACCAACACAGGCCAGGGCAATAAAGGCCTGGACTGTGGATGAGAATCCAGGAAGGTAATTGTGGTGAACTAAGCACTTGTAAGGGTCCCAATGTTCCCCTTCTCCAAGTGGAGCTCCTTTCATATATGTGTATATGTGTCTATATACATGTATGTATATGTGTGTTATGTATGTAGGTGGCAGTGCTACTCACAGTTTTGGTTTTTGGGTCACACCCGGCAGCGCTCTGTGCTCAGAAATCACTCCTGACAGGCTCAGGGGACCATATGGAATGCCGGGATTCGAACTACCGACCTTCTGCACGCAAGGCAAATGCCTTGCCTCCATGCTATCTCTCTGGCGCTACTCACAGTTTTGTGGAGTCAGTCCTTGTCCTGCTTGGGGATCATGTAGTGCCAGGGGTAAACACCAGACTCCTTTTTTTTTTGGTTTTTGGGCCACACCTGGTGGTGCTCAGGGGTTACTCCTGGCTGTCTGCTCAGAAATAGCTCCTGGCAGGCATGGGGGACCATATGGGACACCGGGATTCAAACCAACCATCTTTGGTCCTGGATCGGCTGCTCATGCAAGGCAAACACCGCTGTGCTATCTCTCTAGGCCCCAGACTCCTTTTTCTTTTTCTTTTTTTTATGTTTTTTTTTTGGGTCACACCCGGCAGTGCTCAGGGGTTACTCCTGGCTCCATGCTCAGAAATTGCTCCTGTCAGGCACGGTGGACCATATGGGACGCCGGGATTTGAACCGATGACCTAATGCATGAAAAGCAAACGCCTTACTTCCATGCTATCTCTCCAGCCCTAGACTCCTTTTTTTTAAACTATTTTTTTACCACATGCAATGGCACTCAGGGGTTACTCTTTTTTTGTTTTGGGGTCACACCCGGCAGTGCTCAGGGGTTACTCCTGGCTCTATGCTCAGAAATCACTCTGGCAGGCTCGAGGGACCATATGGGATCTCGGGATTTGAACCACCATCCTTCTGCATGCAAGGCAAATGCCCTACCTCCATGCTATCTCTCTGGTCCCCAGGGATTACTCTTTTTTTTTTTTTTGGTTTTTGGGTCACACCCGAAAGTGCTCAGGGGTTATTCCTGGCTCCAGGCTCAGAAATTGCTCCTGGCAGGCATGGAGGACCATATGGGACACTGGGATTCGAACTGATAACCTCCTGCATGAAAGGTAAATGCCTTACCTCCATGCTATCTCTCCGGCCCCGAGGGATTACTCTTGACTCTGCACTCAGAAATCATTCCTAGTAGGCTCAGGGGATCACAAGGGATGCTGGAGATCAAACCCAGGGTGGCCTCAAACAGTCTACCCATTCCAGCCCCCAAACTCAAGCTCCTTACTTGCATGTTGTGTTCCTGCCTAAGAGTCATCCATAACCCCAACCCAAAGAGTTACACTTCTAAGGAATCAATGGAGGATCGGAGTGATAGCACAGCAGTAGGTTGTTTGCCTTTCACGCGCCAACCATGGATGGACTCGGGAGCCTGGCACCCCATATGGTCCCCCGAGCCTGCCAGGAGCATTTCTGAGCAGGAGAGCCAAGTGCAACCCCTGAGCACCACCATGAGTATCCAACACCCCCTAAAAAAAAGAAAGAAATCAATGGGATTTACTTTAAATATAGCACAGCGGATAGGGCATCCACTTTTCATGCAGTCAACCTGGGTTTGATCCTTGGAATCCCATATGGTCCCGAGCCTGCCAGGAGTGATTTCTGAGCAAAGAGTCTGGAGTAACTCCTGAGTGCAGCTGGGTGTGGCCCAAACCACCACCACCCAAATAAAAATCTAAGAAGTATCAATATTGGTGGAGGAATATATAAGATGCTGGGGATTAAACCCAGGTCAGCTGCATGCTAGGCAAGTGCCCTACCTTCTGTACTATCTCTCTGGCTCTAATACAACTTGTTTTTGAAGGCAGCCTCATTAAAAGTTGACTTTATGGGTCTGAGAGATGGTAGCGGGTAAAGCACTTGCCTTGCATGCAAGTGACCTGGATTTGGTCTCTGGCATGCTATATAGTCCTCTGAAAACTGCCAGGAATGATTCCTGAACAGAGTCAAGAGTAAGTCCTGAGCACTGCTGGGTGTGGAAGAAAGGATTGAAGGAAGGGAAGGAGGGAGAAAGGGAAGAAGTAAGGAGGGACTGTATGTAGAATGGTAGATGTGGCTCAACTGCAGAGCACTTGCCTTGCATATGTGAGGCCCTGTATTCAATCCCTATAGTGAAAGAAAAGGAAAAGAAGGGTGAGAGAGAGAGAGAGAGAGAGAGAGAGAGAGAGAGAGAGAGAGAGAGAGAGAGAGAGAGAGAGGGAGAGGGAGAGGGAGAGAGAGAGTACAGCTGGCAGGGTTCCTGCTTTGCATTCAGCTGAGCTGAATTCGATTCCCATATTCCATATAGTCCCTCAAGTAATGCCAGAAGTAATTCCTGAGTGCAGAGGCAGGAGTAACCCTTGAGTACTGCCTGGTATAGCTCCAAGTCCCTGGATTCCCGCCCCCCAAAAGGGGGAAGTAAAGTAAAATTATGACTCTACCTACTATTATTCAGCAGGCACTATGCTGGGCACTTTGAAAAATATCAGGGTTGACCAAATAGAAGTGGGTAGAGAACATGTGCAAGGCCCTGGTTTGTTTTGTTACTTTGTTCTGGGGTTACACCTGGCAGTACTAGGCGGGCACTGCACCTGGCTCTGTGCTCAGGCAATGATGCAATCAATGCCAGGGACTGAACCTGGGCTGAACTATCCCAACGAGATCCTAAGTTTGATCCTTGGCACCACATAGCCCATAGAACATTGGCAGATGTAGCTGGAGACCAGTAGGAGTGACCTCCACAACAATTGAAAATAAAACTGGAAAATGTTATCGCAGGACCAGAGGGATAGTTCAGTGGATCAGGCACTAAGCTTGCATGCAGTTAACCCAGGTTCAATATCCAGCATCCTCTGTGGTCCCCTAAGCCTGGAAGATCCCTGAGTACAGAGAGCCAGGAGTAAGCTCTGAGAGCCTCTGGTGTGGCCCCAAA
This sequence comes from Suncus etruscus, assembly GCF_024139225.1. Lineage (NCBI taxonomy): Eukaryota > Metazoa > Chordata > Mammalia > Eulipotyphla > Soricidae > Suncus > Suncus etruscus. The sequence goes on from NC_064856.1 coordinate 96,268,024, forward strand.
ACAACAACCACAACAACCAAGTTATCACTTATTTTCCTATCCTGACTCTTATTAGATTAGGTGCTATTACTATTTTTTGTTTTGTTTTGTTTTTGGGTCGCACCTGGCAGCACTCAGGGACTACTATTGGCTCTATGCTTAGAAATTGCTCTTGGCAGGCTCAGGAGATCATATGGGATGCTGGGATTCGAACCACCACCCTTCTACATGCAAGGCAAATGCCCTACCTTCATGCTATCTCTCCAGCTCCAAGGTGCTATTATTAAAAAATTTATTTTTGTGTATTTGAGCCATATCAGGTGGTACTCAGGGATCACACCAGACAGGGCTCAGGGATCATATGTGGTGCCAGGAAATCAAATCTCGGTTGGGTGCGTGCAAAGCAAGTAAGTGTCCTACCAGCTGTATGGTTGTCCAGACTCGGAACTCATTTCACAAATTAGAAGTTTAAAAGCTGGGCCGGGAAGGTGGCGCTAGAGGTAAGGTGTCTGCCTTACAAGCGCTAGCCAAGGAACGGACCGCGGTTCGATCCCCCGGCGTCCCATATGGTCCCCCCAAGCCAGGAGCGATTTCTGAGCACATAGCCAGGAATAACCCCTGAGCGTCAAACGGGTGTGGCCCAAAAAACCAAAAAAAAAAAAAAAAAAGAAGTTTAAAAGCTGCACCAGGCATGCTTTGATAGTCAGACAAAAGAGAAGGAGCTAGTCGGGCAATCTAACCTCCATAAGATGCAAAGGCACAATAACAATGTTGTAAGATACAAATACAAAACACAGATACTAAATGATGTTCAAAAAATGCTCTTTTATGAAGCAGCATGGCTTCATGTGGAGAACTAACAGAACAAAGCAGTTCATGGAGATCTGTTATAAAATCTTTCATCATTAACAACTGGTTCTAACCCAAAGGCCACTGGAAGCCAGACACCGGAGAGGGAGGATTAGGCTTGGAATTGCTAAACAGATTACAATTGCTCACATGACTAGTCAGCCAGCAAACATTCTGAACGATCTTACCTAAAGCAGTTTACAAGGACAGGGCTGAGAGTTGAAGTAAGGACTCAGGCTCAATAGTTCACAGCAACAGATCCCTTTAAAGATGGGCAATGCGGGAATGAACTCTGAAGGGGTAGATGAAATCAAGGACATGTGGGGATGACACCTTGGTGAAAATATGCTTGATTAAAAGAAAAAAGAAAAGAAAATATGCTTGAAAAACAAAGAGGGCCACTGTTTTGTACACAGCTGATCCAGGTTCGATCCCCAGCATACCATATGGTTCCCTGAGCTCTGCCAGGAGTGATCCTGAGTGCAGAGCCAGGAGTAAGCACTGAGCACTGCCAGATGTGGCTCTAGTCTAAAACAACAACAACATAAAAACAAAAATAAAAAAACAAACAGAAAAAGGAAGAAAAAAGAAAAGAAGGAAAAAAAAAAAAAGAAAGGAACCCCCCCCCCAACAACAACAAAAAGCAGGAAGGGGAAATAATACTCTATGATCCACTGGACTGCAGGAGTGACCCCTGAGCAGAGAGCCAGGAGTATGTCCTAAGCACTGTAGGGCACAAAACAAAAACAAACATACAAATAATAATACTAATAATAAAGAGATAGGGGATTCTAGTTTGATCCCTGGCACCACCTAACGTCATTCCTTCATTTTTGATTTTGTTTTTTTTGGGGGGGGCCATACCTGGTGGTGCTAAGGGGTTACTCCTGGCTCTGTGCTCAGAAATAGCTCCTGGCAGGCACAGGGGACCATGTTGGAGGTTGAACCTGGATCAGCTATATGCAAGGCAAATGCAGTACCTGCTTTGCTATAGCTCTGGACCCACCTAAGTCATTTTTGAGCACAGAATTGAGAGTAGTCTCTGAACTCCCAACCTGTCCCCACAAAAAAAGAAAGCGAGAAACAAGCAAGTTCCAGGCTGGGCAACTCTGAAATTATTCTAAAAGTTTTTTTCCTCTTTGCTTTTTGGGTTGTATCCAGCAGCACTTGGTGGCCACATCCAGACCATCTGGAGCAGGAGATAGAACCTGGGCCTCCAGCATACAAAGCATACACTCAGCCTGTTAAACCGTCTCTCCAGCCCCCGAGAGTCTGCTTAAAATAGCCATTTATCTCTCTTTTTTTACATCCTGTCATTTTCATGGTCCTGCCAATCTTTCCCTATATTAGACTGTTGTCCACACACATCCCCGAGAGACCAGTGTTTTCCAAAATTATCTATTCATATGAGTCATTTAGGGCATGTGTTATAAATAGATGTCTAGATTCTTTCCTTGAAGAGTCTCATCCAGAAGTTTGTGAAGTAGGGTTCAGTGATATGTCTTATAAATAAATTCCTGGGTGAATCTTTTGATATGGAAAATTTGTGCAACACTATTCTAGCTCAGAGGTCTTCCAACTTTCCGATTAGAGCTCAGAGAGGCTTGTCCAAAGAGTATATGACAGAACATACATTACTGATGGAACGAATTTACTTATCAACGTCAGTGAGTATACTTTTCCAGTACCTGCAACCAAAACAGGCTTTAATAAGCATTTGTTAAATGTTGGACAGTATCCATCTCTCCCATTTCCTCTCATTCTAAAACAAAAGGGAATCAAAAGATTATACAGGGCCAGAGGGATAATACAGCAGATAAGGTCTTCAGGTGGCTGAACTGGGTTTACTAGCACCATATATAGTCCTGAGAGCACTACTAGGAGTGATGTCTGAGCACAGTTAGGTGTCCCTTTCCAACACACCCCCTCAAAAAAAGTAGATATCCTTGACTGTATAGTCATGAGTTTGATCCCTGATACCATTTAAAAAAATAGGTGAGCTTGAGAAATTATACAGAGGTTAAGTAGCTTACACTGTATGAAGTATATCCCAGCTGAATTCCTGCCACTGCAGGAATCCTGAGCTCTGCCAGGAGGCACCCCAGAACACAGAGCCAGCAGTAGTTTCTATGTACTACCACATGTGTAGACAAATCTCTCCAAAAAGAGAAATGGGTCAGAGCGATATGACATTGGGAAGGGCATTTATTTTGCTCACCATTGACCTAGATTTGATCCCTAGCACTTCATCTGTCCCCAGAGCTTGCCAGGAGTAATTTTTGAGCATCATCAGGTACAGCCCCAAAACAAATGAAAAAGAAAAGAAAAGGGGCTGGATAGATATCATAGCAAGCAGGGCACTTGCCTCGAATGTGGCTGACTCAGGTTCAATCCCCAGCATGCCATATGGTCCCCCAGCACTATCAGGAGTAATTTCTGAGTGCAGAGCAAGGAGCACTGCTGGTTTGCCCTCCCCCCGCCCAAAAAAAAAAATCCACCGCTATATCTTCTCTAAATCTGAATCAACTTGGAACCTATAGCTGTTGAAAAGTTAAACTCTGACACACTGACAAAACAACTCCCCTTCACTTCTCAGTGTACACTGTATGAAAATAGACTTTTTGTTTTGTTTTTTTGGGGGCCACCCAGGAGGCATTCAGGGGTTACTTCCGGTTCTGTACTCAGAAATTACTCCTGGCAGGCTTGGGGGATCATATGGGATGCCTGAGATCGAACCTGGGACCATCCAGGTCTTTTTGTTTTGTTTTGTTTTGTTTTGTTTTGGTTTTGGGTCACACCCAACTGTGCTCAGGGGTTACTCCTGGCTGTCTGCTCAGAAATAGCTCCTGGCAGGCCCGGGGAACCATATGGGACACTGGGATTCGAACCAACCACCTTAGGTTCTGGATTGGCTGCTTGCAAGGCAAACACCACTGTGCTATCTCTCTGGGCCCCATCCCAGGTCTTTTGCATTCACCCTACTGCTGTGCTATTACTCCGACCCTTAAAATGGAATTTGAAAGTCTAAAGAAGGCACAAAATGAAATCAAGGGGCCTGGAAGGTGGCGCTAGAGGTAAGGTGTCTGCCTTGCAAGCGCTAGCGTAGGACGGACCTCGGTTCGATCCCCCAGCGTCCCATATGGTCACCCCAAGCCACGGGCGATTTCTGAGTGCATAGCCAGGAGTAACCCCTGAGTGTTAAACGGGTGTGGCCCCAAAAAAAATGAAATCAAGATAAAAGTGTGGTCTTTGGCCCCTTTCCCAAAGAGATATTACTGTTGGCACCATTTTACAGATGCTGAAACTATGAATAAACTGCACAGATGTAGACTATATTTAACTATATATTTTTTCTTCTTTTGTTTTTTTTTGGGGAGAGGAGTCATACCCAGCAGCCCTCAGGATTTACTCTTGGGTCTGCGCTCAGAAGTCGCTCCAGGGGGGCCAGAGAGGTGGCACGGGTGATAGAGCATTTGACTTGCACATACTAACCTAGAACCATGGTTCGATCCCCTGGTGTCCCATATGGTCCCCTAAGCTAGGAGCAATTTCTGAGAAAACAGCCAGGAGTAACCCCTGAGCATCAATGGGTGTGGCCCCAAAATCAAAACAAACAAAGAAACAAAAAAACAAAAAAGAAGGCCTGGGCCCCAGAGATAGCATAGAGGTAGGGCGTTTTCCTTGCATGCAGAACAGTGGTTAGAATCCCGGCATCCCATATGGTCCCCCAAGCCTGCCAGGAGTAACCCCTGAGCGCTGCTGGGTGTGATCAAAAAAACAAACAAAAAGAAGTTCCTCCTGGCAGGCTCGGGGGTGGGATGGGGACCATATGGGATGTCAGAATTCAAATCAGGGTCTGTCCTGTGTTGGCTGCGTGCAAGACAAATGCCATACTGTGCTATCACTCTGGCCCCCCTAACTATATTTCTTTTTTTATTTTTTAACTATATTTATATTGGTACTTATTTTTTAACTTTTTTGGGTGACACTTGGTGGTGCTCAGGGCTTACTCCTAGATCTGTAATATGGAATCACTGCTGGAGTACTCAGGGAACTATATGGGATGCTGGGAACTGAGCCCGGATCAGCTGCATACAAAGCAAGCACCTGTACTATCAATCAGCACCCATCTGGTAAATTTCTTTTGGCACTGACCAGTGTGGGCTAAAAGATTTGTGTTAAAGAGATTATATAGGGGTGAAGGTGCTTGCCTTGCATCACACAAACACTGGATCTAATCCCCTGCTCCACATTTATGGTCCCTTGAACATGATGACTCCTGAGACTAATCCAGGAATAGGCCCTGAGTACAACCAGATATGGCCCAAACTGCCCCACATTAAAATACACACACACACACACACACACACACACACACACACACACACACACACACACACAGAATGCTGCAGGCATTGTGGTGTGTGGGGACATCAGGGCTACCTAACTTCAGTGGCACTAAAATGATGTGTTCCAGGTGCTTAAACTTGGGGCCTCCCTCATGAAAAGGATATATTCAGTCCCTTAAATTATTGCCCAGGCCCCACAAAAATTTTTATTTATTTATTTTGGCACACACTGCAGTGTTCAGGAGTTACTTCTGGCTCTGTAGTCAGAAATCAACCCTGGCAGTGCTCAGGGGATATATGTGACCCCATATATCTCGAGGGATATACTGAACCATGGTTGGCTGCAATGCAAGTGCCCTACCCACTCTAATACTGCTGTTCCCCCCAAGATAAATTTTTGTTTGTTTGGGGGCCACAAATTATTGTTTGTTTGGTGGTGCTTAACGCTTACTCCTGGCTCTTCACTCAGGAATTACATCTAGCAGTGATTGAGCGGCCATAAGGGATGTCAGGGATCGAAGCCAGGTTTGCTGTATGCAAGTCAAGCACCCTATCAATGGGTGTACTAACACTCTAGTACCCCAAGATAAAATATTTTGGGTCACAGCTGGCTATGCTCAGTGTTTACTCCTGGATCTGGGCTCATCACTCCTGGTAGGGGCTGGGGGGCCATTCCCCATAATCCCTGGTAACAGGGATTGAATCCAAATTGGTCATGTGTTGCCAACTCAGGACAGACAGTGGTTTGAATCCTGGCATCCCATATGGTCCCAAGCCTGCCAGGAGCTATTTCTGAGTGTAGAGCTAAGAGTAACCCCTGAACACCACCAGGTGTGACCCCAAAATAAAAACAAATTGGTCATGTGTAAGGCAAGGGCCCTACTCCCTATTCTACTGCTTTGGTCCCCATGGGAAATTCTTTTCTTAAATTTTGGGGCACCCTTGGCAGTGCCCAGGGATCATTATTGGTGGTATATGGGGGACCATATGGTGCATAGGGACTGAACATGTGTCTACCTTGTACAAGGCAAGAGCATTGCCTGCTATATTATTATCTCTTTGATTTCCCCAAGATAAATCCTAAAAAAAAATATTTTCTGGTGTGAGACAGTTGAAATGTATTTTACACATAGTAAATTTATAGGCCTATATATAAGCCCTTTTCTTTTTTTGTTTTTGGGTCACACCCGGCAGTGCTCAGAAGTTACTCCTGGCTCTATGCTCAGAAATCGCTCTTGGTAGGCTCAGAGGACCATATGAAATGCCAGGATTCAAACCACTGACCTTCTGCATGCAAGGCAAACGCATTACCTCCATGTCATCTAAGCCCACTTTTAACCTTTTTTTTTGGGGGGGGGCACACCCGTTTGATGCTCAGGGGTTACTCCTGGCTAAGCGCTCAGAAATTGCCCCGCTTGGGGGGACCAAATGGGATGCGGGGGATCGAACCGTGGTTCTTCCTTGCCTAGCGCTTGCAAGGCAGACACCTTACCTAGTCTAGCGCCACCTCACCGGCCCCTAACCTTTTTGTTTGCTTTTTTTGTTTTTGTTTTTTTGGTTTTCGGGTCACATCTGGTGGCACTCAGGGGTTACTTCTGGCTCTTTTATTTATTTATTTATTTATTTATTTATTTATTTATTTATTTATTTATTTTCCAGCTCAGAAATCACTCCTGGCAGGCACAGGGGACCATATGGGATGTCGGGATTTGAACCACCTTTGGTCCTGGGTTGGCTGCTTGCAAGGCAAACGCCCTACCGCTGTGCTATCTCTCTGGCTCATATTTATTTATTTATTTATTTATTTATTTATTTATTTATTTATTTATTTATTTATTTATTTTTGGAAGGGGTCACATCCAGCAGCACTCAGGGATTACTCCTGGCTCTACGCCAGTGCTTCTAAATTATTTTCTGTCATGCCCCCCAAGGAAGAAGAAAACATTTTTTGCGCCCCCTGCACGACTATAAATAATATCTTTATTTAAAAAAAAAAAACTTTAGCAGCTGGAGAGATAGCACAGTGGTGTTTGGTTGGTAAGGTGGTTGGTTCGAATCCCGGCGTCCCATATGGTCCCCCGTGCCTGCCAGGAACTATTTCTGAGCAGATAGCCAGGAGTAACTCCTGAGCATCCAAAACCAAAAAAAAAACAAAAAACAAAAAACAAAACAAAACAAAAAAACCCCAAAACAAAAAAACTTTAACCTGCAAAACAAAAATATATAAAAAAATTTGAGCTTATTTTGAGGGGGTGGGGGTTGGGTCACACCTGACAGTACTCAGGGGTTACTCCTGGCTCTGCATTCAGAAATCACTCCTGGCAGGCTTGGGGGACCATATGAGATGCCAGGAGTCAAACCATCGTCCTTCTGCATGCAAGGCAAACACCCTACCTCCATGCCATCTCTCTGGCCCCTGAGCTGATTTTTAAGTCAGAGGTGATGTCTGGATTAATGGCTACAATGAGTACATTTTGCAACGCACAGCTTTTCAAAGCGGGGTTTGAAGCAGGACACAGCAACTCTCAGCAACTCTCAGCTCCAGAGAAATACAGAGACATAAAAACAGGGCTTAGCTTGTTATGACAGTGTTTGCCAAATGTGTCCCCCTTGGGCCCGGAGAGATAGCACAGTGGCGTATGCCTTGCAAGCAGCCGATCCAGGACCAAAGGTGGTTGGTTCGAATCCCGGTGTCCCATATGGTCCCCGGTGCCTGCCAGGAGCTATTTCTGAGCAGACAGCCAGGAGTAACCCCTGAGCACTGCCAGGTGTGGCCCAAAAACCAAAAAAAAAAAGTGCCCCCCTTTATGGAACCTCGCGCCCCCGCTGGGGGGTGCGCCCCACTATTTGAGAACCACTGCTCTACACTCAGAAATCGCTCCTGGCAGGCTCGGGGGACCACCGTCCTTCTGCATGCAAGGCAAATGCCCTACCTCCATACTATCTCTCCGGCCCATTTTAAACCTTGGGATATGGCTCAGTAATTTGAATGTACACTTCACCTGTGTAATTTCAGCCCCAGAGCAATGACTTCAACATCATTCATTTAGGAGTCACTAAAGCTATTCTTGGCTTCACTTGCCTTCTTCTCCAAGGGTACATCTTTCTGTGGCTGACTCTGTGTTGCGGTGTAGGAAGGCAAGCATGACATGCACAAAGCTGGAGGAAAATTTTGAGGATGCCCATTGCTCAGTAGTGTTCAGGTGCTACTCCTGACTTTGTACTGTGGTCAGTGAGAAGGGTGGGGTCAAATCTCGGCCTCTTGCTCATAAAACATGTGCACCACCCTTTGAGCTGTTTCTCCTGACCCAAGAGCAATTCTTTAACACATATATTCTGTCACTGAGTCATATTCCTGTCCCCTGCAAGAGATAAGTTCTTTTTTTTTTCTTTGTGGGGCTTTGAATTCCATTGATAGGTGCTCAGAGGTCAGACCTGCTGGTGCTTGGAAGACGGAGGTTATCAAACTAAGATTGGGGGGCATGCAAGGCAGGTACCTTCTCCCTCTATATCTTTGGCTCATGCCACCAATTTCTTTCTTTTTTTAGTTTTGGGGCCACACCCATCTGTGCTCAGGCCTACTCTTGGTGTTAATCTTAGGGATCACTCCTATGGTATTAGGGGACCATATGTGGTGCTGGAAATGCTGGGTTGGCTGTGTGCAACTCAAGCACTTTGACCCCTGCATCATTCTCATGCTGGCCCCATCAAGATAAGTTCTTTATTTTGTTTGTTTGTTTTGTTTCTGGGCCACACCCAGCAATGCTCAGGTGTTACTCCTGGCAAGTTCAGGGAACCATATGGAATGCTAGGGTTTGAACCTGGGTAGGCCACATGTAAGGTAAATGCCCTACCCACTGTACTATTGCTTGGACCCTCAAGATAAATTCTTAAAAGTTAGCGAGCTGGATCAGATTATGTTTTCCCATTTTATTAAGTATCTTTTAGTGTTTTAAAAAGTAAACCTGGGGTGGGGCAGAGAGATAGCACAATGGGTCGGGTGTTCGCATCACGCACCTGGACCAAGGTTCAATCCTCTGGCATCCCATATGATCCTTCCAGGAGTGATTTCTGAACACAGAACCAGGAGTAATCCCAGAGTGCCTCACTAGGTGTGGCCCCAAAACAAAAAGAAAACCAAACCAAACAACAAAAAGTAAGCCTGGGAAGCTGGAGATAGAATAAATGCCCTGAGCACTGCTGGGTGTGGCCCCCAAACAAAACTAAACTTGCAAATAGGTGGGTTGGAGAGTTAGTACAAAGGGCAGGGAACTTGCACTGCCTGTGGCCGAACCTGGGTGCTATCCTTAGGATGACAAGGTCCCCAGAGTACTGCCAGAAGTCAGCTAGGAGCTTCTCACACTTCTCTGCAATTTGGGCTGTCACACTAGCTCAGACTTGCAGAAGCAGGGGTAAGCCCTGAGCACTGCATCATGGACCTCAAAACTAACATAATAAAACAGCAGGAGAGTCTTCAAAGAGTTACAGTACTGGCACTCAAGTTGTCTCTCATTCTGTGTGGATATACATTTACTCTCTGGATGTACTGTCATCCAGACTTACCAAGCAGCCAACTGTCTCTGTGCAGCCCCTCTTCAAACTGAGTCTGGAGAGAAGACTGCTGCAGCACAGCACAGTCCTGCAGGCTGCCCGGCCAGCTGGTCTCCACAGTCATCAGCGCCCCTCGGATGTCACACACCATCAGACAATTTAATGAATGCAACCCTTTGCGGTTCACATAGGAGAGGTCTTCAGCATTGGGTGCCTTAATGGCCACGTGGACACAGTCCACCACCCCGATCACTCCTGGCATTCCTGCCAAGCCATAGAATTCATCTTTCAGTGCCTGTACAGAGGCTTCGTCAGCTGGAAAATGAATGAACTGAGAGGCTCTTTCCACCAGGGCCTCAGTGACATTGGCAACACAACGACTCATGGAGGCCTGGCTGATACCAATAGCATCTCCCATCCGAGTCTGGAAGGAGCCTGAGGTATAGAAGCCTAAGGCAGCCAGGATTTGTGTCTCGGGGCTGATGGCCCTGGATCTTTGAGTAGGTCTAGAAAGACTCGCTCCCAGGAGCTCCACCAAGTAATAAATGAACTGCCGAGGAAAGCCATACATGGACATCAGATATTCATCAGTCACATCGTCCAGTTTAAAGCGATCCAATGTCCGATGACCTCGTCCATACAGCAAGAGATCACAGTCAAGGACTGTTATGGGTATTGCCATGGTATGTGCAAATGCAGTCTTGCTTTCCCAGGTGATTTGTTTCCTGACTTCCTCCCAATCAAGACACTGGTGCAAGATGGTACTTAAGGAAGTGTCAGTGAAATCATCAGCTAACCATCAGTTATATGGCTCTTCTCTCTATAAAGGCTAAAAGAAAAAACAACATTAGAAGTCTGCTAGGAGGGGCCAGAGCTGTGGCACTAGAGTTAAGGTGTTTGCCTTGCAATCGCTAGCATAGGATGGACTGCAGTTCAATTCCCCAGTGTAGCAGGTCAGCCCCTGAAGAGGTTGACTGATGGTGGGATGGAGAATGAGGCCCTTTTCTTCCAGCTCGGAGCACGCGTCTGCCACCCCGTCTAGCCCACCGTTCTGAGGTGAAACGGCGGGTAAACAGCTCGCAGACAATCAGGCTCGTGGAAATAATTGCTTTATTCGGATGGACAAAACTGAAGTCCAAAGACTCAGATTCAGTTCCAGCCAGCAAAAAGCCCTCGCCTTCCACAGACCCTTGCTCTTATACTCCAGAGTCAGGTCCCACCCAATGGTGGGATCAGATACCAACCAATGGTGGAAGCAGAATCAGGTCCTACCCTAGGGTGGGGGCAGAATGCCAGGTCACACCCTAGGGTAGGGCACAATCACCTAATCAGATTAGGGTGAGCAACATAGTAATCCCCCAAAATATTTACATACACAACACCCCAGCATCCTTTATGGTCCCTCCAAGCCAGGAGCAATTTCTGAGTGCAGAGCCAGGAGTAAGTAACCCCTGAGCGTCAATGGGTGTGACCCCAAAACAAAAACAACAACAAAAGAAGTTTGCTAGGAGCCAGAGCGACAACAGAGTGGGTAGGGTGTTTGACTTGCAGATAGCTGACCTGGGTTTGATCCCCAGCATCCCATATGATTTAGTAGGAGTGATTCCTAAGTGCAGAGCCAAGAGTATAAATCCTGGGCCCGGAGAGATAGCACAGCGGCATTTGCCTTGCAAGCAGCAGATCCAGGACCAAAGGTGGTTGGTTCGAATCCCGGTGTCCCATATGGTCCCCCGTGCCTGCCAGGAGCTATTTCTGAGCAGACAGCCAGGAGTAACCTCTCAGCACTGCCAGGTGTGGCCCAAAAACCAAAAAAAAAAAAAAGAAAAAAAGAAAGAAAGAACGGAGAGATAGCACTTTGCCTTGCATGCAACTGACCAGGTTAGACCTGAGTTCGATCCCCAGCATCCCATATGGTCCTCTGAGCCAGCCAGGAGCAATTTCTGAGGAGAGCCAGGAAGGAAGGAAAGAAAGAGGGGCTGGAGAGATAGTATGGAGGTAGGGCATTTGCCTTGCATGCAGAAAGATGGTGGTTAGAATCCTGGCATCCCATATGGTCCCCCGAGCTTGCCAGGAGTGATTTCTGAGCATAGAGCTAGGAGTAACCCTTGGGGCTGGCGAGGTAGCGCTAGAGGTAAGGTGTCTGCCTTGCAAGCGCTAGCCAAGGAAGGACCACGGTTCGATCCCCGGCATCCCATATGATTCCCCCAAGCCAGGGGCAATTTCTGAGTGGAAAGAAAGAAAGAAAGAAAGAAAGAAAGAAAGAAAGAAAGAAAGAAAGAAAGAAAGAAAGAAAGAAAGAAAGAAAGAAAGAAAGAAAGAAAGAAAGAAAGAAAGAAAAAAGACTGCTAAGACTTTATAGTGATGGGACAGGAAATGAGGGAAGACTGCATCCCATATGGTCCCCCTATTAGCTCCAGGAGTAATTTCTTTTTTTTTTTTTTTTTTGGTTTTTGGGCCACACCCGTTTGACACTCAGGGGTTACTCCTGGCTATGTGCTCAGAAATCGCCCCTGGCTTGGGGGGACCATATGGGACGCCGGGGGATCGAACCGCGGTCCTTCCTTGGCTAGCGCTTGCAAGGCAGACACCTTACCTCCAGCGCCACCTACCCGGCCCCCCAGGAGTAATTTCTGAGTGCACAGCCAGGAGCAACCCTTGAGCATCATCACTAGGTGTGGCTTCCCCCAAAACAACAAAGAAAAAAAACTTTAAATTGACTGGGAGGCCATTTTTCCCAAGTTCATATTGTGTACACACAAAAGGTGCTATGCAGATATTTCTGGGTATTTTTCTTCACTAACTTGTGATAGGCCTGAAACAAGCTCCTTTGGTTTGGAAGACAATGTGAGGGTGAATCTCAATAGCACATGAATTGGGAGCAGCCAAACATTAAGGAAGATGAATGCATAGTTATGCACAAGGTTCAAGATAGCAGGTTCTGAATTCTCCAGCTAACCACACATGCAGCTTCTAATTGAGAACTACCCCAGGCCAGGGACTATTCCTTGCAGGGTGGCAAAGAGTCCTGGAGCTACAGCTTTTAAGTTAGTTAAGGAAGATAAGGCTGATCTTTCTCTAACAAGTCTAAACAAGGAAGGAGCCAAAGTCTCTTGTGACCCAATCTGGTGGACTCAGCAATCACTAAGTTTCCCCTCTCATCCAGTGAGATCCTTCTCGAGAAGCTGAGGAATAGAAAGAAGGACCAGACCAGAAAATGGAACAAGTGGAAAGGAAGTGAGCCAGGATCAACATGCGACTGAGCTGCTTAAAAATAAAAAAAAAAAAAAAAAAACTGAGAGAGGCCGGAGCGGTGGCGCAAAAGATAGGGCATTTGCCTTGCACGATCTAACCTAGGAAGGAGGACCTGGGTTCGATCCCCGGCGTCCCATATGGTCCCCCAAAGCCAGGAGTGAATTTCTGAGCATCGAACCAGGAGTAACCCCTGAGTGTCACCGGGTGTGGCCCCAAAACCAAAAATAAAATAAATAAATAAAAATAAAAAAATCCTCCACGATCGGTGTGTCTGTCACCCACCTCTCGGCGTCGGCCACGTTCCCAGCCGCACTCCCCACCCAGCAACCCTGCCACCCAGGCGGCTCCGGAACCACCTCCAAATCCCTGCGACCGCGCACAAGCCGCCACGGAGCCCAGCGGAGGTCACGCCCCCTGCGTCACCCAAACCACGCCCCTTGCGTCAGCGCCCGCCCCCACGCCGCGTCCTCACCGCCACGGCTACCTAGTCATAGCATTCTTCGTAGCACATTCCTCACCATCTCAGCCCCCCAGAGAGACCCTTCTCCTGAAGTCTATTTTCTTCTAAGAGACTTATAAAATAAAGACACCGAGAACTCTATGTTAAAAAGGTAAAACATTGGAGATAATATAATAGAAAGAGCCAATATTAGTAATCGATGTCGTGGCGAAAGTGCTAGTCGCATGAGCGATACTGCATTTACGCTTTTCCCGTCGCTCTCCCCCCACCCCCCCGCGCCTTCCCCGAAGCGGATGAAAACAAACACGAACCATGGCGGCGCCGGGCTGCCGGCGGCTGGCGGAGCTGCGGGCGGGCGTGAGCGTCTAGAGCTGCGGAGGAGCCCCTGGGGAGAGCGTGAATCGCCGTCGAGTTCGTCCGAAACTCACCCCCACATAACCAGGGAGGGCAAATAAAAGTGTCCCCCACCCCGGACAGCCTCCCGGAGCCTCCCGCCTGGGTCCGAGCTGTCACTGCAGCCCCGACGGCCGCGCGGAACCCTCAGCCCTCCCGGAGGCGCGGCCGGGCGGCCCCCCAGGCCCCGGCCAGCGGAATGAAAGTCCCGAGCCACGCTCTGGGTCGCAGCGTTGTAGGTGAGGAACTTTTTTTTTTTGGGGGGGGGGGAAGGAGGTGGAAGACACTAGGCCCCCCCCAACCCCAGGCCCCCCAGATTTCTCAGCGCCCTCAGGTGGGAGGCTGGGACTCTGAGGCCTGTCAAGCTCTGCACTTCCTTTGGGATTTGGGATGGTTGGTGGGGGACCCCGGCGTCTTCACTATCTCTGCATGGGATTTCTTTCCACACCCAAACTTTTTCTTTCTGTTCTTTTTTTGAGTTTTTGGGGTTCCATCCAGAAGGCTTGGGGGGGGGGAAGCTTGGACAGTGGGATCTCTCCCAGAGAATAAGGAATCACTCAGGCCATGGATGTACCCCCCCCAACGTGTAGGTGAGGTGAACTAGTCAAAAAAAGGGGTTCCAGGGGGCCGGAGAGATAGCATGGAAGTAAGGCGTTTAGGATGGTGATTTGAATCCCATATGACCTCCCATATGGTTCCCCCGAGCCTGCCAGGGGTGATTTCTGAGAGCAGAGCCAGGAGTAACCCCTGAGTGCTGCTGGGTATGACCCTTCAAAAAAAAGGGGGGGGGATCAAGGGGCTGGAGAGTTAGCATGGAGGTAAGGCGTTTGCCTTGCATGCAAGGAGGACTGTGGATCAAATCCTGGCATTCCATATGGTCCCCCGAGCCTTCCAGGAGTAACCCCTGAGCACCGCCGGGCATGACCTAAAAACAAACAAAAAAAATAGGGGGTATATAACCCACGTGTAGGTGAGTCAAAATAAGGGGATCCAAGGTTCACAACTCTCTTCTTCCTGGCAGTGGAAGGACCCGTGGAAACCTCCGATCCGTTCTCAGTCAGTAAATTCGGGGTAAGTGGCCTAGCACCACCGTTCTCTTCATCGCTAACTTCACTTATCCAAGAAGGTCTGAGCCCTTCCAGCTCCGTCTGCAGCGATTTTTTTTTTTGGTTGCGGTTCAGGTCAGCCAGCCTCTTTTCCTTGGCTGTTCTGTAGCCAAAGGGAGAAATGTCATGTTCAAAAGCAAAATTACTGATCTCTCGTGCTCCCTGTTCAAAAGTAATTTCCTAAAGTGGAAATCTTTGTGGGATCTCTTAGGGTGGTTTGTGTACAGTCTCAAAAAACGTAGACTTACCTGTGAAAGAACTTCAACTGCAAGTGTACGTTGTGTGTCTCTAGTGGCTATTTTGGCTCCAAGAAAATTGTTTATTTGTTTTGGGGTCACACTTGGCAGTACTCAGGTCATAATTCCTGGCTCTATGCTCAAGGATCTCCTGGTGGGGCTGGTGGACTTTTTGGGGTGCAAGGGATTGAACCTCAATCTGCTGCATGCAAGGCAAGTACTCTACTCAATGTACTATTACTTCAGCCCACGTTCTTAGGGTTTTTTGTTTTTTTTTTTTAGCTTCAATTTTCTTTTTTTTTTTTTTTTTTTTTGGTTTTTGGGCCACACCCGGTGACGCTCAGAGGTTACTCCTGGCTATGTGCTCAGAAGTCTCTCCTGGCTTGGGGGACCATATGGGACACCGGGGGATCGAACCTCGGTCCGTCCAAGGCTAGCTCAGGTAAGGCAGGCACCTTACCTCCAGCACCACCGCCCGGCCCCCTTCAATTTTCTTTTCTTTTTTTTTTTTTTGGTTTTTGGGCCACACCCGGCGGTACTCAAGGGTTACTCCTGGCTGTCTGCTCAGAAATAGCTCCTGGCAGGCACGGGGACCATATGGGACACTGGGATTCGAACCAACCTCCTTTGGTCCTGAATCAGCTGCTTGCAAGGCAAACGCCGCTGTGCTATCTCTCCGGGCCCTAGCTTCAATTTTCAATGAAAAAAATGCTTGTGAATGAAAATTCTAAACCATCAATATTTAAATTTTTTTTTTTTTTTTGATTTTTGGGTCACACCTGGCAGCGCTCAGGGGTTACTCCTAGCTCTATGCTCAGAAATCACTCCTGGAGAGCTCGAACCACCGTCCTTCCGCATGCAAGGCAAACACTTTATTTCCTTGCTATCTCTCCAGCCCCAATATTTTTTTTTTGGTTTTTAGGCCACACCCGGCGGTGCTCAGGGGTTACTCCTGGCTGTCTGCTCAGAAATAGCTCCTGGCAGGCACGGGGGACCATATGGGACACCGGGATACGAACCAACCACCTTTGGTCCTGAATTGGCTGCTTGCAAGGCAAACGCAGCTGTGCTATCTCTCTAGGCCCTGGGCCCCAATATTTTAATTTTAAAATTATTATTGTTTTGGGAGAGATAGCATGGAGGTAGGGCATTTGCCTTGCATGTAGAAGCATGGTGGTTTGAATCCCTGCATCCCATATGGTCCTTGAGCCTGCCAGGAATGATTTCTGGGTGTAGGGCCAGAAGTAACCCCTGTGCGCTGCTGGGTATGGCCCAAAAACCAAAAAAAAAATTGTTTTGGGTGCTACATTTGGTTGTTGCCGGGGATTCTTCTGGTTCTGAACTCAGTGTGTCTCCTGGAGGTGCTTGGGGAACCAAATAATGTGGGGTAGGGGGTTTAAACTTGAGCATGGAGTGAATCCCTTTGAGCTTTCTTCAGTATTTTTCATAATCTGTGGTTGATGAATAAATGCAAACACAAATGTCAGATAATGCTGATAATGTAAATAGTAAGATGCACTCTTTTTTTTTTTTTTTTGTGGCTTTTGGGTCACACCCGGCAGTGCTCAGGGGTTACTCCTGGCTCCATGCTCAGAAATTGCTCCTGGCAGGCACAGGGGACCATATGGGACGCCGGGATCGAACCGATGACCTTCTGCATAAAAGGCAAATGCCTTGCCTCCATGCTATCTCTCCGGCCCCGTAAGATGCACTCTTAAAATTGCACTTGGGGGGTTATTTGGGGGTTATTTCTGGCTCTACGCTCAGAAATCTCTCCTGCTGTGCTCAGGGAACCATATGGGATGCTGGGATTCGAACCACTATCCTTCTGCATGCAAGGCAGACACCTTACCTCCATGCTATCTCTCCGGCTCCTTAAAATTGCATTTTTTTTTTGGTCTTTGGTTTTTGGGCCAAACCCAGTGGTGCTCCGGGGTTACTCCTGGCTGTCTGCTCAGAAATAGCTCCTGGCAGGCATGGGGGACCATATGGGACACCGGGATTCGAACCAACCACCTTTGGTGCTGGATCGGCTGCTTGCAAGGTAAACGCCGCTGTGCTATCTCTCCAGGCCCATTTTTTTAAACGTTATTGATTGGTTTCTGGGCCACACCCTGCTGCACTCTGTAGCCACTCCTGGCTCTGCACTCAGAAATCGCCCCTTGCGGGGGATGGGACACATGGGGAACCAGGTCTCTCCTAGGTCAGCTGCATGCAAGGCAAACGCCCCACTGCTGTGCTATCTCTCTGGCCCCTGTTCTGTACATCTTAAAACCATTCAGGACAGGGTATCCATAGCCTATATGTTGGAGATTAATATATTAACTAACTATTGAACTTCCAGAGATCAAATTCATATCATTAAGTGAATTTTCAGGAGTGACTTGGACTATTCAAGAAATGCACTCATTCTAGGATTTATTGCACCTAATCAACAAGGTGGCTTCCTAATTTTTGCATATTTATTTGTGCAGGTGAAAGTAGAAGATATTTATTTTGGATTTTACTTTTGTCATTTTGGGACAAAGTTCCATTTCTCAGTAGCTACTGTGTATTTTTGGATTTCTCCCAGTGGTGCTCAGGGGACCAGACAATGCCAAAAACTGAATCTGGGCCTTCTGCATGCTAAGCATGTACTCCAGCCCTTTGATTTATTTCTGAAACCCCATTTAAGAAATCCCTGGAGTCAAAGAGAAACTAAAGTAGATAAATACTTGCTTGCACATGACTGATCTGGGTTCTGTCCTTGGCACTGTATGTGGTCTCCTGAATACCACGAGGAATAAGCCCTGTGCACTGCAGGGTGTGATCCAAAAAAATAAAAATAAAAACCCAGACAAAACTAAATCCCTAAAGGTATATTATTAAATATTTTAATCATATTTTACTTTATTGTAGCAGAGATGGATGATTATATTCTTTGAAAATTGTCCTACACGCTGTGCTGTTGCTCCTGGCTCTTAATTTTCATTTTCTTTTTTTTTTTTTTTTTTTTTGGTTTTTGGGCCACACCCGGTGACGCTCAGGGGTTACTCCTGGCTATGCGCTCAGAAGTCGCTCCTGGCTTGGGGGACCATATGGGACGCCGGGGGATCGAACCGCGGTCCGTCTCCTAGGCTAGCGCAGGTAAGGCTTACCTTACCTCCAGCGCCACCGCCCGACCCCTTAATTTTCATTTTCTTTTTCGCTCTGTTTTGTTGTTTTTGTTTAGCCACATTTGCTACTTATGGCTTAATCCTGGCTCTGTGCTCATGGATCATTCCTGCTATTACCAGGGGACCAAGTGGAATGCTAGGAATTGAACCCGGTTGGCCACATCTAAGGCAAGCACCCTGCCTGCTGTACAATCTCTCCAGCCTCTAGTTTGCTTTTAACTTAAGCAAAACTAGATTATTTTGTTAGAGAAACAAACCCTTTAAAGACCAGTGTAACTGACTTGGGAAATTTGTCATGTCCTGCTGGTATAATATACTACTGACTATTTTTAGTATTTTGATAAAAGTAAAGAAGTAATAACTCAGTATTACTATTTTGAAAAATATTCCTTTCTCTTTCTCTATTTATTTTGGTTTTTGGGCCACACCTGGCAGCACTCAGGGATTACTTCTGGCTTATCGTTCAGGAATTCTGGCTATCACTGTGGCTCCTCCTTTATCTTTTGACTTTGAAGCATGCACATGTGAAAGAAATAGTTTTAATTTTATTTTTCTTTTGGGACCACACCTGACTGTACTCTGGGCTTATTCCTGACTCTAAACTCAAGGATAACTCCTGGCTGCTTCAGGGAACTGCATGTATCTCTAGGGTGCTAGGGACCGAACCCAGGTGGGTAGCATTTTTGGTCAAAGGCTGTACCTACTGTACAATTGCTCTGGCCTCAGTTATATATACTTATATATATTTCGGGGGGTTGGTGCCACACTCAGCAGTGTTCAGGAGTTACTTCTGGCAGGCTTGGGGGAACCATAAGGAATACCAGGGATTGAAGCTCGGTGCCTCTCTAGTCATCTGCATGCAAGGAAAATGCCCTACCACTGTGCTATTTCTCCGGCCCCTAATTTTATATTTTTATCAATTCTAAAGAACACAAAGGCAAGAGTAAGCTCTGGGCACTGTGGGGTGTGACTCCAAAACAAAAACAAGGGTCGGGAAGGTGGCGCTAGAGGTAAGGTGTCAGCCTTGCAAGCGCTAGCGTTGGACGGACTGGGTTCGATCCCCCGGCGTCCCAGATGGTCCCCCCAAGCCAGGGGCGATTTCTGAGTGCATAGCCAGGAGTAACCCCTGAGCGTCAAATGGGTGTGGCCCCCCCAAAAAAAACAAATTAACTAAAAGCTTCAATTCTTGACCACCTCCTGGTGTTACCCTAACCCCCTCATCCCCCAAAATACCCTAAAAACAAGCATACAAAACCCTTAATTTCTATGGTTGGAGCCAGAGAGAAAATATATCAGGTAAAGGATTTTGCCTTATAAGCAGCTGACCAGTATTTGATCACCGGCATCTCTTATGTTCCTTTATGTATTGCATGTAATTTTCTGGGTACCACATACAGTCTTCATTGGGTCAATCTAAGTTCGATATCTGGCATCCCACACAATCCCCTGAGTACTGTGAGAAGTGATCCCTGACACTAGTTGAATATGATGTAAAAACCAAAACAAAGAATTATATAATTCTTTAAATATTGGGAATTGGGGGCCAGAGAGATAGCATGGAGGTAAGGTGTTCGCCTTTCATACAGAAGGTCGGTGGTTTGAATCCTGGCATCACATATGGTTCCCTGTGCCTGCCAGGAGAGATTTCTGAGCATAGAGTCAGGAGTAACCCTTGAGCACTACCGGGTGTGACCCAATCCCCCCCCAAATCATTAAATATTGGGAATTGATCTTTCAATAATTGATAATTGATATTATTCTCCTCTCAGTCTTTTGGGCTAGAGATATTATCTGGAATTATTTTTTTATATAATTCCTTTTAAAATGAATGTGTAATTTTACAGTATTTTTCTTTTTCCTAACCCCTTTTATAGGAGGTGAGTGATAAGGTCAAGTTCTTTGTGTGTGTTTGGAGGGGACCTACCACTGACTCTTCTCAAGGCTTCCTCCTGGGTCTGCTCAGGAATCAATCCTAACAGGGCTGCGGGGACCCCAGATATGTGATGATACTGGTTGAAGGTGGCTTGGGCAGGTGTAAGATAAGTACCCTACTCACTTTCCCATCGCTCTAGCCCAATGTCAGGTTCTTTTAATGAGTATATGAGAACAGGTGTTCTTTAGTGGTACAGCACATCATTTGCACTTAAGAGGCTCTGTGTCCAAGCTCAAGCCCTGCCCCACAAGTCAAGTACAATCCTGGCACTTCTGCCCAATTGTGATCTCCAGAACTGCAACAAAGTGTGCCATCCCCACAGTACCTGCAAAGCAGTGAGCACAGGCACGACTAATAATGTGAAGCCCCTGAGCATAGAACTGGTAGTAGCCCCCTAACACTGCTTGGTGTGGCCTAAAATTTTTTTTTGGGGGTGGGATCCCACACCTGTTAACGCTCAGTGGTTATTCCTGCCTCTGCACTCAGGAATCACTCCTTGCAGTACTCGAGACCATATGGGATGCCAGAAATCTATAACATGAGTTGACCCCAATGAATGTAAGGCAGGCAAAACCCTACCCGCTGTACTATCTCTCCATCCCCTAAAATAATGTTTTTAAATAACTTCAAAGAAACTGGAGTCTGACTTCTGATAAGCACTGCAGTTCTAGTGTGCATATCCAAATCTGTGCAACCTTTGGTCGTCACAGCAGGGATGATATAGAAAAGGCCGGAGGATCTAGCTCTTCAAGCCTGTGTTCTCCCTTGAACATGTATCTCATTTGCTTGTCTGTTTCTTTGCTTGCCTACTCCCACTCTGGCGAAGCCTGTAGTTGCTCTTGAACAGATTAAAAAAGTTTTTTATTTCTCTCCTTCACATCATTCTAAGTTTTAGTAAAATGAGAGAGGGAGGGAGGAAAGCCAGGTTTAAAAAAGACAGTAAGAAAGATGGAACACAACAAAGAATAAAGGAGAGGTAAATTGAGAAACAGTACAGTGAGAACTTTTCTTTTCTTTTTTTTTTTTTTGAGAACTTTTCATGGAAGACTAAAGACAAGGGGCCCATGGAAAGCAGTGTTTAGTGCTTGGCTTGTAAGCACGAGGACAGAGGACATTGAGTCCAAAAGTTCATTCACTGGTCCTGCCCCATGAATCTACTTTGCATTTTTTTGGTTTGTATGTTTGGTTTTTGAGGCATACCCAGCGATACTCAGGTTACTCCTGATTCTGCACTCAACAGTAACTCCTGGAGGTGCTCAAGGAACCATATGGAATGCAGGATTTGAACCAAGGATGGCCAACGCAAAAATGCCTTACCAGCTGTACTATCACTCTGGCCTTCACCCTCTGCATTTTGTGATCCCTGGTGCTATAAAAAAGTGTATGGTCTTGGAGTCAGAGTTAATTTAGTACAGGAGTTAAAGATTCCTTACATGGAGCTGACTCCAATTCAAACCCTACCACCAATAGGATAAGTATATATTTATGTGTGTTTTAAATTTTATGCCCTCTTCCCTTCCACTTTTGATGATATTGTTGCCATAGCAAGGGCCTTGTCCATACACTTTTGTGGTGCTCATGCATTTAATTTTTAGCTTTTTTGGGGGGTATGGTTTTGGGCCACACCCAGCAGTGCTCAGGGATTACTCCTGGCAACTTTGGGGACCATATGGGATGCTGGGGTTCAAACCCAGGCCTGTCCCAGATTGGCTATGTGCAAGGCAAATGCCCTACTGCTGTGCTATCACTCTGGCCCCTATTTTTTTGCTTTAAAATGAGGGGGGTGGCAGAGCGATAGCTAGTGGTAGGGCATTTGCCTTGCACGCAGCTGATCCAGGACGGACCTGGGTTCTATCCCCGGCATCCCATATGGTCCCCCGATCCAGGAGTGATTTCTGAGCACAGGAGTAACCCCTGAGCGTCACCTGGTGTGACCCAAAAACCAAAAAAAAATTTGTGTGTGTGGTTGCTTAGGGATTACTGCTGACTATGCTCTTAGAAATCACTCTTAGCAGACTTTGGGGATCATATGGGATGGCTGGGGAGCAAAACCAGGATGACCATGTGCAAGACAAACATTCTGCCCGCTGTGCTATCGCTCTGGCCCCTAATATTTTAGGCAACCATGATTTACAGTTTTGGTTTGAGTTTGTACCTCACACAGTGGTGTGTTCAGTTGTTACTCAGGACGGCTGAGGGATCATTCTAGGTGTGACTCAAGAAACCATATGAGGTGTGGGAGAATCAAACCTGGGTTGGTCCATTCAAGTGTCTTATTCGCTGTGTTATCTCTCTAACCCCTACAATATTGTTTATGGTAGTTTTATTATTTTGGTGTTTTTGGGTCACACCTGGCAGTGCTCAGGGGTCACTCCTGGCTCTATGCTCAGAAATTGCTCCTGGCAGTCTCGGGGGACCATTTGGGATGCCGGGATTCGAATCACCATCCTTCTGCATGCAAGGCAAATGCCTTACCTCCATGCTTTCTCAGCCCCGGGAGTTTTTGTTTTTAAATAAAACATTCCAGCACCATATCTTCCATCTGAGTGAACTTTTACTGCCTTTTAAAAAAGGTCTAGGGGCTGGAGTGATAGGAGCTGGGTGTGTACCCTCCAAAAAAGTTTTTCAGTCTTTCTTTAGCTTTTCTAAGATGACATTCTTGAAGTGTGCAGGCACATGATTTTGTCTCACTCTTGAGTTCATCTGCTGCCTCAGTTTGAGCTGGAAATCTGCTGATAGTTCTTACATAGCATTTCAGAAAGGATGTGGTAATCATATTTTTCCATTGCCGGTATCTTTGGTTACTGTTAAATTGTATCCTCTGAATCTCTCTTTGTTATTAATAAGTAATCTGAGGTGAGATTGTGTAAATATTCCATTTGCCAACAAACTTTAACCTAGTGGTTTTATCACACGTTGGTTGAGTTGCTTAAAGCTAAAGCTCTTTGGAGGGGGGTTTGGCTCCATACTTGCCAGTTGTCAGGGCTTCTGGCTCTACACGCAGAGATAACACCTGGTGGGATCAGGGGACCCTATAGGGTATTTGGGATTGAGCCTGGGTCAGCTACATGCAGGACAAACACCCTACCCTCTATACTGTCTCTCTGTTCCCAAGCTAACGCTCTTAATGCACAAGCACAGTTTAAAATACAAGGTATAAAAACTTTTGGGGGCCACATTCAGCGGTGCTCAGGGGTTGATTATTCCTATCTCTGTACTCAGAAATTACTCCTGGTGGGCTAGGGGTGCCAGTGATTGAACCTGGCAAGATAAATGTCTTATCCTCTGTGCTATTGCTCCACCTCCAAAATATATAAAAACATGAAAATTTTCAGATGGACAAAACTATTGTATGTGTAACAGGTATCCTGCTTAAAAGATGCATTGCCTGTATATCAGCAACCAAAAGGCAAACTGAAGGGACCAAAGCAAAGCACAGCTGTAGGGTGTTTGCCTTGCACACGTCTGATCTAGGACCAACCTTGATTCGATCCCCCAGATTCCCATATGGTCCCCTGAGCCAGGAGTAACCCCTGAATGTCATAGGGTGTGGCCCAAAAAGCAAAAAAAGAAGGCAAACTGAATCTAGTTGCCTATAAGTATGACCCCAAGCTAAACCATTGGCCAAACCAAGTTCTGGCAAGGATATAGAACACTATAACTCCCTCCTGCTCAGTTCTGGCAGGGATAGGAAAAGGGGTATACTCTGGAAGGGTTGGTGGGTGTTTCTGTAAACCTGGCTTTTACCACATGATTCATCAATTATGTCCTCTGGTTGTAATTCAAAGTATTCTCTAGTCTTAAGGGCTGGAGAGATGACTCATAGGGCAGGAGCACATGCATTGTATTGCATTGCATGCAGGTGCCCCAAACATGATTACTAACACTATATGGTCTCTGAAGCACCTGTGTGTGTGTTGGGGGAGGGGCTGGACACACAAAAAAACCAACAAAAACGTGCTAGAGAATTAAAGCTTATTAAAGTTATCTCGGATCAGAGAGATAGTCAATAGGTAGGGCATTTGCCTTGCATGTGGCAGACCTCAGTTTGATCCCCAGCATTCCGTATAGTTCCTCCAAGTCTTCGAGGAGTGATTTTTCAGTACAGAGTCAGGATTAGCCCCTGAGCATTGCTGGGTAGGGCCTCAAACAAATTAAATTATATTTCCTCCCAGTTTTCTCCCCTTTCCTCCAATGTTGATGGTTCAGTACTTGAGGGTCATGCAAATACTTAACTTTGGTACTTCATGGCAGTGGAACATCTGGTTGCAGTAGGGACTGCAAATCTTCCCTATATACTGCCAGGAATGATCCCTGAGTATAAAGCCAGGAATAAGCCCTCAGAGCCATTAAGTGTCCCCTCCTCAAATAAAACAAAACTCAGAGTATCCATGTTTAGTATCTTAACTCCAGTATGAAGGGCAGTAGGGCAGTTCTTTTTTTTTTAAAAAAAGCCGGTCAAATTGAGCAGTGGGGGGGTTATATACCAACTTTTGTGATACCAGTTCTTTTTTTTTTTTTTTTTTTTGTGGTTTTTGGGTCACACCCGGCAGTTCTCAGGGGTTTTTCCTGGCTCTGTGCTCAGAAATTGCTCCTGGCATGCACGGGGGACCATATGGGACGCTGGGATTCGAACTGATGACCTTCTGCATGAAAGGTAAATGCCTTACCTCCATGCTATCTCTCCGGCCCCTGTGATACCAGTTCTGATAATCCACTGCTATTGGACCAGCCTGAAGGGCAGTTTTGACCTGATTGTTGGTTATGGGAGTAGAATGCCATGGGAGTAGAATTGATCTGACTTCTGTTTACTGTCATGTACTTGGATTGCCAGCTCTCTGCCTCCGTGCTTCAGCAGATAGATAACCTGGTACTTCTTCAGGGGTCTTAAACTCACGGCCCACAGGCCGCAAACGGCCCTCTGTACAACATTTTGTGGCCCTGCCCTAAAGGAATCTTTTTTTTTTTGTTTTGTTTTAGTTGTTTGGGTCACACCCCCAATGTTCAAGGCTTACTACTGACTTTACACTCAAGGATCACCCCGACTTTGCCTCCTGCGACCCCCAGGTAAATTGAGTTTGAGACCCCTGTCTTACATAGCCCTGTCTTTCTTGCCTTCTTTGGTTCAGATGATCTTGGCTTTGTTTAATGTTTTCTTCAACTGCTGACTTAGGGTATCAGTTCTGCTGCACTTAGTCAGTGAACTGTTTCCTACTCTCCATCTTTCAAGATGCTATTATCTTTATACTGGTTCTTTTTTTTTTTCTTTTTTTTTTCTTTTTTTTTTTTCCATACCTGGCGGCTGGCTTTGTGCTCAGAAATAGGTCTTGGCAAGCTTGGGGACCATATGGGATGCTGGGAATCAGGAATTGAACCCGGGTCCATCCCGTCAGCCATGTGCATGGCAAATGTCCTACTGCTGTGATATCACTCTGGCCCTTTATACAGGTTCTTTCTTTTTGATTTTGAGCCACTCTCCATGATGCCCAGGGGACCTTGCTATGCCAGGGATCACATTGAATCAGATTTAATTTGGTTTTCTTCTTGCAAATCCTGCTCTTTACAACATCTCCCTGGCCCTTTGTTCGTGTGTGTTTTATGCTTTTTAAAGCTCCTCTTCGGGCCCGGAGAGATAGCACAGCGGCGTTTGCCTTGCAAGCAGCCGATCCAGGACCTACGGTGGTTGGTTCGAATCCTGGTGTCCCATATGGTCCCCTGTGCCTGCCAGGAGCTATTTCTGAGCAGACAGCTAGGAGTAACCCCTGAGCACCACCAGGTATGGCACAAAAACCAAAAAAAAAAAAAAAAATTTGATCCCAGCATCTCATATGGTCCCCAAGTCTGCCAAGAGTTATTTTTGAGTGCACAGCCAGGAGTAACCCCTAAGCACTGTAGAGTGTGGCCCCAAAACAAAAACAAAAAACTCTCCCCCTTGTTCAGGAATGTAGCTAATGGTAGAATGCTTGCTTTGCATGTGTGGATTTTATCCTCAATACTATTGGGAAACGCCCCCTTTTTTGTGATCTTAATGGCTGTGAGCAGAAATAAATGTGAACGTGGGCCAGAGTGGTGGCACAAGCAGTAGGGCATTTGCCTTGCTAGCGTTAACCTAGGACAGACCCCGGTTCGATCCCCCGGCTTCCTATATAGTTTCCCAAGCCAGGAGCGATTTCTGAGCGCATAGCCAGGAGTAACCCCTGAACGTCACTGGGTGTGGCCCAAAAAGCAAAAAGTAAAAGAGAAGAAATAAATATGAACGTGAAACTTTCATTGTAATCAATCTATTCACTTTTTCTTTAATCTAGTATCTTGTTAACTTGTTTATTTTTCTGCCTATAGGGTCTACATATAGCTTTTGTACTTCTTTTTTGTACTTTTTTGTACTTCTTTTGTCCTTTTTTTTGGGGGGGAGCACATCGAACAGTACTTAGGGCTTATTCCTGACTCTGCATTGGGGGATCATACTGCTGGGCTCAGGGGGCCATATGTGGTATTGAGAATCAAATCTGACTTAGCCACATACAAAGCAAGCATCCTGCCTTTTTTTTTTTTTTTTTTAATTTCCAACTAGGGAGTGGCAATAAAAGCAATTGAGATAAATGTTTTTACTATTTTGGGGGGGTGTCACAGCTGTCTGTGTTTAGGGGTTACTTCTGGTTCTGTACTCAGGAATCACTCTTGGAGGATTTGGGAGACCATATGGGATGTCTGGGGATCAACACTGCTAAACAAATACCCTACCCTCTTTCTTTCTTTTTGTCTTTCTTTTGTTTCTTTCATCTTCCTCCCTCCCTCCCTCCCTCCCTCCCTCCCTCCCTCCCTCCCTCCCTCCCTCTTTCTTTCTTTCTTTCTTTCTTTCTTTCTTTCTTTCTTTCTTTCTTTCTTTCTTTCTTTCTTTCTTTCTTTCTTTCTTTCTTTCTTTCTTTCTTTCTTTCTTCTTCTTTCTTTCTTTCTTCTTCTTCTTCCTTCCTTCCTTCCTTCCTTCCTTCCTTCCTTCCTTCCTTCCTTCCTTCCTTCCTTCCTTCCTTCCTTCCTTCCTTCCTTCCTTCCTTCCTTCCTTCCTTCTTTTTCTTTCACTTTGATTTTTACCTTTGTTGTTGTTTACTATGTTTTTTTGGGGAGATTTGGTATTTTGTGGGGGTGTCAAACCTAGAAGTATGGGGCTATTCTTGGCTTTGTCCTTAGGAGTTAACCCTTTTGGTGCTTGGAGGACCATATATAGTGATGGGGATAGAATCAGAGCCAGCCACACCACAGCAAGGCAGGCCCCTCATCTCTTCCTGTACTATTTCTCCAGCCCTAATAGGTTTTTGTTTGTTCAGATTTTGGATCACACTGGAAGGATGCTAGAGGTTTCTTCCTAGAGATGCTCTAAGGACCGTGTAGTGCCAGTGAGTTGAACCCTGCAGGCAAAGTGCTCCATGGGCTGAAGAGATAATACAGTGTGTAGGGTACTTCACCTTGCACATGGCACCACTGTTGTCTCCCTAGCTCTGCCAGGAGTGATCTCTGAGCACAGAGTTATGAGTAAACCCATACCACTGTCAGGTGTGTCTCTACCTGCCTCCCAAAATAGTCCTTTAAGCCCTAGTCCTTTAAGCTATCTCTTTGACCTCCAATAGATTTTTGTTGTTGTTTGTTTTATTTTGGGACACGCCCAGTAGTGCTCAGGCATACTCCTGGCTGTGCATTCAGGAATTACTCCTGACAGCTTGTGGGAGAACTATATGGGATTCTGAGGATCGAACCCAAGTTAGCCATTTGCAAAGAAGCACCTTGCCCATTGTCCTATCCTTCTGGCCCCACCAATAGTTTTTATTATGTATTAACAGTTTTGAAGAAAAGATTTAATTAAATGAAGCCATTTCTCAGATGAGAATGTTTACTGGTGGTGAATCTGAGGGGGAAATAGGTGTTGATAAAGCTTAAAGGCACAGGGCCCGGAGAGTTGGCACAGCAGCGTTTGCCTTGCAAGCAGCCGATCCAGGACCAAAGGTGGTTGGTTCGAATCCCGGTGTCCCATATGGTCCCCGGTGCCTGCCAGGAGCTATTTCTGAGAGACAGCCAGGAGTAACCCCTGAGCACCGGGTGTGACACTAAAACAAACAAACAAAAAAAACAAAAACGAAAAAAAAAAAAAAAAGCTTAAAGGCACAGCAGTATTTGTGGAAGTATTACTATTTATAAATGCATTATTTTTTAATTTTTATTTAATTTTTTTTTGGGGGGGGTTTGGGTCACACCTGGCAGCGCTCAGGCTCCATGCTCAGAAATTGCTCCTGGCAGGCTCGGGGGACCATATGGGATGCCAGGATTCAAACCAATGACCTTCTGCATGAAAGGCAAACACTTATCTCCATGCTATCTCTCTGGCCCCCTATAAATGCATTATTGACCTCTTTAAGCCATTTTAGAAAAGGTGACAGTTGCTAAATTTAATTAAACACGTGAGTGGAAACTACATAGAATTTTCCATAAATACTTGAAATTACACATAGTAATTGGGTTATGTCCCTAGGGTAAAAATTTTAATAAAGAAGGTAAGTAGTGCTGGTGAACTTACTTAGTCAGCATTTTATCAGGAAAGGGCCTAGAGAGTTGAAAGCTTGCAGAAGTACCTTGCAGCATGATTGAGAAACTAGATGACTCTGAAGGAAAAAGATCTTGACTTGAACTAAGTAGTAGTTAAAAGCCCACTTCAGCTTAGTACTCTAGCAACCTTCAAACTTCAATGGACCCTTTTATCAGAATGGCCCCACCTATAAAGTAGAGAAACATTCTAAGCATTTTAACATGATGGTACTGGTAACTAATGTGAACAGTAGTCTGCAAAACCTAAAGAGAAAGTCAGATATTTACATTGTCAGTTAAGAAGGCTCTGCAGTCTTTCCTTGAAAGTTGCAGAATTTCAACTTACTTTCCCCTGAGATAGAGGACACAAACTTTTTTGTTGCTGTTGTTATTGGTTTTGGGGCTGGGCCTTGGACTCAGGGGTCTCAATTGACTGCACTCAGCAGTACTCCTGGTGGTGGTGTTTGAGGGAACCTAAAGGGATGCCAGGGACTAAACTAAACCCCCTACCCATATTAGTATTACTCTAACTTCCCAGTAGTTTTTTGATCTGATTTTCATTTCTTCTAATGATTTTCTTTCAGAATGGCTGCTTTGTTTATTTTTTAAGCAAGTCATTTTTATTTGGCATTTTGAGAATTTCATTTGGTATGTGCGTTTTAGCCAGTTATCATCTCACTTGATGTGAGTAGTACCATATGAGACTTTACTTTTTTGTTTTGTTTTTTGAGCCACACCCAGCGATGTAACTGAAGAGCTCCCAAGCCATTGATTGAATAAATAAAGTTAATTTTCTGAGCATATACTGCCATACACTACCTCCTCATCAAGAATCATCATTTACTGGCTAGTTTGGGTGATCAAGATTTTTCCCAAAATTCCTAACAGGTCTCCGATCATCTTTTCAAAGTCAATCCACCTGTTTTCCTTGCTGATTTGGCATAGGAATCTAGGAATCTTAAAGGTCAAAATGTGGAGTTTGCTAAAAAGTCTGGAGCAGAAGAGCAATATGATTACTCAGTGCTCTGCTGAGATTAGTCTTTCAGTGGCTTGCCTGAAATTTACAGTATAATCTCAAATTAGCTAATGGGTAAAAAGAAATTTCCAGTACCCTCTCATTTGGTATTGAAGGCTGGGGGAGCAGTGCTGCAGTCCTTTCCGTGATGGACTTGGGCAAGAGAAAGACTGAATTTACTAGTGATTGCAAAGAATCACTCAAGACACTGAGTTGAGTTGTAGTTTCAAAAATTAAAGTTTGAAATTTTGGATGATTAAGTCAGTTTTGTAGGAAAAAGGCATGGAGAGAAAAGGCTGTTATGGAAGTTGATCAATAGATTTTTTTTTTTCTTTCTTGGTGCCGGGCATCTGATTTTCCACTGACCCAATCCCAATCCCAAACAGGTTTCTTTAGGAAAGAACATAGCATCTCTAAAACAAATGGAAATATGATAATTTGTGAAAATTCTTGTTTATGCATGTACAGTGGTCTTTTTTTTTTTTAATCAAGCAACTCCTCCCCCAAGAGGGGATTTATGGCAGGCTTACTCTAAATCTTTCTCCCAGAACTAGAAAGAAGCCAACCCAAAATGGGAATTTATGATAGTCCTCATTTCTCAAAAGTTTTCTGCTTTTAGTCAGATGTGAGAAGCACAGAGAAGATTTTCTTTCTACATCTGTGAAATCTCAAATGTCTTAGCTTAAAATAGTCTTTATGCCAAAGTAGCATATTTTGGACTGGTGTATCCTGATCCCTTTCGAAGATCAAGTAACTCACTCAGTCAGTCTCTTCCAGATAAGAAATGAGACCTGGATTAAAGTGGTATGTATGGAAACAAAAATGCTGCAGATATAGAGGAGTTTACATAAGAGTTTGGATAATTTAGTACTGACTGGCTAGTAGAAGTCAGGAAAAGTAATAAATCATTTATATATCTCTTTAATGTTTGTACCAAATTTGCCTTTTTTATTCCTTGGTGCAGACAAAGAAGGACTTTTGCAAAGAACAAAGCTTAGGGTAAACCTTATGTTTGCATGTATTGTATTGTAAAGGCAAATGAATGGCCTGGGTTGGGGCTAAAGGAACAAAAAGCTCTGGTGCCTGAAAGATAACTTTATCCCCAGTGGGGACCTCACCCTGACTGGCTCAATATTCAGCTCTGGTTACATAATCCTTTTCAGTGGTACAGAAAGTCCCAGGAGTCATTGTGCCATTGTGATGGTTGCATTAGTGGGAACACAGATCCCTACTTCAGTGTGAAATAAGGGAGCACAGTCTTTCAGCACAGTTCTTGTCTCATCTCTTTTGGTCCTGAGTTGATGTTCCTTTAGCCCTTTGAAATGTCTTTTATTAAAAAAAAAAAACAAGGGCCCGGAGAGATAGCACAGCGGTGTTTGCATTGCAAGCAGCCGATCCAGGACCAAAGGTGGTTGGTTCGAATCCCGGTGTCCCATATGGTCCCCCGTGCCTGCCAGGAGCTATTTCTGAGCAGACAGCCAGGAGTAACCCCTGAGCAGTGCCGGGTGTGGCCCAAAAACCAAAAAAAAAAAAAAAAAAAAAAAAAACAAGGGGCCGGAGAGAGAGCATGGAGGTAAGGCGTTTGCCTTTCATGCAGGAGGTCATCGGTTCGAATCCCGGCGCCCCATATGGTCCCCTGTGCCTGCCAGGAGCAATTTCTGAGCCTGGAGCCAGGAATAACCCCTGAGCACTGCCAGGTGTGACCCAAAAACCAAAAAAAAAAAAAAAAAACAAAAAACAAAACAAAACAAAACAAAAAAAGCACTTTGACATTTGGTAGGCTCTTCTTTTCTATCCTCCCCCCCTCCCCCCGCCAAGGAAACTTCATTTTTACTCATGAGGTGTTTAGTAAAATTACATATTTGGGGGAAAAAACCAAAACTGCATTGTGGGGGATTGGGCCACACCCGGTGACACTCAGGGTTTACTCCTAGCTATCTGCTCAGAAATCGCTCCTGGCTTGGGGGACCATATGGGATGCTGGGGGATCGAACCTAGGTCCGTCCTAAATTAGCTGCATGCAAGGCAAGTGCCCTACGACTTGTGCCACTGCTCAGGCCCCACCCTCTGTAATTCTTGACAGGGTTCTCCCACATTTCTGTGTAACTGCCCTGTCCTGGGTATCTTTGTTCACCAATCAGGGGTGAAGGCCAACCCTTTCCAGGGTCCAAGTGACTTTTGAGGGAAAGTGTGAGTGTGTGTGTGTGTGTGTGTCCGTCCAGTATTGTCAAACATACAGAAAGTCCCAAAAGAGAATTTCTTTATAATTTAATTTACTTTGAGCTTTAATCTATTCTTGGCCTCAGTGGACTCTGGCAATGATTCTGACCATCATTTCTACTCTAGGGTGTGAGTTGTTGGCTGTTGTATTTTTCCTTATTGGTTTCTTTGTTCTTCCATCAGGGAGTTCCTTGATTTCTCACTCCTCCCTATCACGAATCCTTACCCAATAGGGAAAATCATTTTAACCCAAGAGTTTGAGCTCTTTTCCAATTTTTGGAATAGATTAATTCCTTACTACCACTTTAAGAAAACACCCTCAATAGTCCTTAGTAACACAATCCCTAGTCCTCTGGTCTTTTTCTCACCTCTAGAGATAGGAGGAGACCTGAATGTCACCCCCAGATATGCCTCTTTGAAATTTATTTGGAGCTGGAGGCAATTAACAGGCTGTTAGTGAGGGAGAACCTCTCTCTACTCTTTCTTTCCTTGTCTTGGAAGACTATAAATCTTCTTTGTACTCTAGACAGGCTCTTATCAGTCCAGTGAAGGCAGTGGGGGACTTGGCAAACAAATCCTACTCCATTTTTCTCTTTCCACATCATTGCCTTCTAGTTTTCTGCCTTTGGATGCCTTAAACTGCTTTGCCTTGTCATTTATCTAGCAGTTTTAAAAAAATTTAGGAAATCTATAGAATGTGCAGTTGCAAGTCACCACTTCGCATTACTTTTTATTGAATTTTCTCCCATGGACATGCTGTATCCTTCTCATATTAGTAAAGTGTTGTGTTGTTGTTAACCTGTTGTTAGTCCCAGTTGACTAGCTAAAATAAAGTTTTGCCTTCTGTACAAGGACTTTCTATTGTTTGGTTAGTCTTTCTTGAAGGTTTTATTCCTCCCCTTGCATTTCAGTGAGAACTGTGCAGAAACTATTTTACCTCTTATTTTTTGATTAGTTTTACTTTTTTTTTTTTTTTTTTGTTCATGTAGGATTTTTGTTTGATTTGAGCACCTGTCAGTTCTCATGGTTTAGCCCTGGCTCTGAGCTCAAGGATCAGTCCTGGCCAGTGTGGGAGACCAGATGGGATGCCTGGGATTGAACCCTGGTCTGCCAGGTGCCAGACAAATACTCTCCAACTGCTCAGTCCTCCATGCAAAGCAGGCCTGTTTCTCTAGCCCCTACTAGTCTTAATGATTTTTTTTTAAAAATTAATTCATTTTTCCAACCTTGACTTCAGTTTTAACCTTCTTCATTAGTTTCAGATTTGGCTTTTTCAGATAGGTCTCCTGGTGTTTCAGTGTCAATCTAGAAAATAATCTGAATAGTTGTTAAAAATAAAAGCTTTCATCCCAATCTTGAACCATAAGTCAAAAAGTCAGTTTGAGACAGATTTTGAATCTGAATGTGGAAGCTAACAATCTAGAAGAAAATGTAGGAGGAGTTTAATAGGAAAAGTTCAGTAGCAGATGTAAAAGAATATTTCATGACTTTTGAGATTAACAACCACTAGAGTTTAAACACACACACACACACACAGACATACACACACACACACACACACACACACACAAAGAAAATGTAGGAGGAGTTTAGTAGGAAAAGTTCAGTAGCAGATGTAAAAGAATATTTCATGACTTTTGAGATTAACAACCACCAGAGTTTAAACACACATACACACACACACACACCCCACCCCACCCCACCCCACCCCACCCCACACCACACCACACCACACCACACCACACCACACCACACCACACCACACCACACCACACACAAACCCTAACAAACTGGCTGGAGGTAGTACAGGGGTTTGGGTACTTCCCTTACATGTGGTGACTCCAGTTTGAATTCTCTGCACTATATAGTGGTCTAAGTGTGGCCTCAAAACAAAACCAAAAAACTAAGTGCTCACTTTTAAAGAAAAGGTATATAGTTTGTATTTCTTTTTGTTTGTTTGTTTGGCCCACACCTGGCGGTGCTCAGGGGTTACTTCTGGCCTTGTGCTCAGAAATCGCTCCTGGCAGGTTCAGGGAACCATATGGGATGCTGGGGATCGAACCCAGGTTCATCCTGGGTCAGCCGTGTACAAGGCAAATGCCCTACTGCTGTGTTATCGCTCCTGCCCATAATTTGGATTACTTAAAATTGAGAACCTCTACTCATCAAAAAATTCCATTAGAGGATACTGTTCAGCAATAAAAAGGAAAGAAATTATTGAGCATGGAATTAAATTTCAAAATAATTATGCTGAGGGCTGTAGCTATATAATAGTACAGCAGGGAAGATACTTAACTTGCATGCAGCCAACTTGGGTTTTATTCCTAGCACCCCTTATGGTCCCATGAACCCTACAAGGAATGATCCTGAGCTAAGCACAAAACAGAACCCAGCCCACATGCTGTGGAGTGCAGCCAAAAAAGAAAGAAAAAACATTTTTTTAAAAAAAGGACAACAAAACTAAGTGGTATTCTTGGGTAGCACCATGGAGGGCACCTGGCAGGCAGGATGAGGTGGTAAGTTTATGCCAGTGCCTCCCCTTCTTCCACCTGAAACATAAATAAATGCAAGTGCTATCCAGGCAGCTTTGTTCTTTGGGATCCTTGGTGCCTTAGGATAGGATAGGATCTCTAATTGTATTACAGTCAGATGTGTGCTGGCACCAGAACTTATGTGTATAGTGCCAGTGAACACTGTAGTGAGGCCCCCTCCCCCAGATGAGCACAGCAACAATGGAAAGGGGTAGTTGTGGAGAAATACTACAGTGGGAAAGCAAGCCTTACTTGCTGCTGATCTAGGTTGGATTCCCAGCAGCCAGTATGTTGCCTCAACTCCACTTGGGTTAGGGTTAGGGCCCAGAATCAGGAGGAAGACCTTGAGCTGAGTGTTGCCCAGAAACAAACCTCCCAAAAATAGTAGGGAAGGGAAAATTAAAAAATTGGCAGTCATGGGGCCGGAGAGATAGCATGGAAATAAGGCATTTTTGCCTTGCATGCAGAAGGTCGGTGGTTCTAATCCCAGCATCCCATATGGTCCCCCGAGCCTGGCAGGAGTGATTTCTGATCATAGAGCCAAGAGTAACCCCTGAGCGCTGCCGGGTGTGACCCAAAAACCAAAAAAAAAAAAAAAAAAAAGGGCAATCAATCGAGGTGCCTGCTTTGTTCATAGCCAACCTGAATTTGATCTCTGGCATTCATATGGTC
Source organism: Suncus etruscus (assembly GCF_024139225.1). NCBI lineage: Eukaryota > Metazoa > Chordata > Mammalia > Eulipotyphla > Soricidae > Suncus > Suncus etruscus. The sequence continues at coordinate 96,303,296 of NC_064856.1, forward strand.
CCCAGAACCAGGATAACTCTTAAGTACCATGCAGTGTGGCCCAAAAGCAAAAATAAAACAAAACAAGATGGGGCTGGAGAGATAGCATGGAGGTAAGGCGTTTGCCTTTCATGCAGGATGGTGGTTCGAATCCCGGCATCCCATATGGTCCCCTGTGGCTGCCAGGAGCGATTTCTAAGCATGGAGCCAGGAGTGACCCCTGAGTGCTGCCAGGTGTGACTCAAAAACCAGAAAAAGAGATGAAGTCATGAAATTTTCCTATACTTGGACGTATATGGAATCTTTTATGCTGAGTAAAATAAGTCAGAGGGAAAGAGATAGACCACAGAATAGGTTCACTTATCTGAGGGTTTTAAGAAAAACAAAAGACATTATTGTTTTAAGAAAAACAAAAGACATTATTGTAATAATGTCCAGAGACAACAGAGATAAGAGTTGGAAGGACTCTCAAGCTGACCACATAGAGTGGTGAGTTTAGTTAGAGAGATGACTACACTATCATGACAACGTTAATGAGTGAGAGAAGTAGAATGGGGTGGGGGAGGAAGGAAATGGGGGCATTGGTGATGGGAATTTTGCACTGGTATAGGGGGGTGTTCTTTTTATGACTGAAACCCAACTGCTATCATATATGTAATCATGGTGCTTCAGTAAAGAAAAGAAATTTTTAAAAAAGCAAAAACAAAACAAAACAAAAACTTGGGAGTTGAAAAGAGAGTACAGTAAGAGAGTAGGTAAGGCACTTACTTGTCCTGCAAATGGTTGACCCAGATTTGATCCCTGGCACCACATGTATTCCCTTGAACACTACCAGTAGTGATCCTTGAACACATAGCCAGGATAGTCAGATATGATCAACTCCCCCTAACACCCTCCCCAAATAATAAGAAATAAAACAGGGTCTGTAACAGTAATATAGCTGGTAGGATTCTTGCCTAGCATGTGACTGACCTAGGTATTATCTCTGACATCCAGCATGGTCCCTTGAATCTGCCAGCAGTGATCCCAGAGTGCAGAGCCTAGAGTTAGCTCTGAGCATGATCATGTGTGGTCTGAAAACCAAATCAATACAAGAAAAGAAACAAAATTATATTAGATCAGAGAAATGGTATGGAGTGGTTAATGTGCTTATCTTGCATGAGGCCAACCCTGACTCAATTCCTGGTCCTGCTTATGATCTCCAAGCATAGAGCACTGCTAGATACGGCCCCACAACCCAAATGAATAAAAATAGAGCCAGATTCACAAATAGCAGAAAACAGTACTGAGAGCTTTAAAGTCTCTTGGTTACTGAACCAAGGAGCCAGCCTATCTCCTGTAACCAGTCAAGGAAATTAGACTTACTTGTAACTAGACCAGGAAGCCCAATGATAACCCTTTGTTCAAACTTTCAATAGCCAAAACTTAAAAAAAAAAAAAAAAAAAGCCAAAACTTGATTAACTAAAATGTCCTAAGCTCCCTGAGGCTTCTAAGGGAGTCTCCTTCCTTGCCCCAGCTTTCAACTTGAAGCAATTCAGAGAAAGCCAAATATGCACTCAAAACCAGTCACATAAGATGGCCTCCTATTATAGTTAAGTCGCCCCCAGTTTTCTCATACAAGTAACCCCCAATCAGGACACACCTGAGGCCTTTCTTTTTCCCACTATTAAACTTCCCACTCAGAGGTCTGCTTTTGAGTTTCTGCCAAGTGCAAGTGATGGTGGCTGACTCCCTACCTAGGGCAAGGTCCAGTGGCCTCTGTCTCTTCTCACTGAGTGGTCTTGATTTCCACATTCAAAAAAGCTCTCTCTTTTTTTTGGGGGGGTGGGCATACCTGGTGATGCTCTCAGGGATTACTCCTGCTATATGCTCAGAAACCACTCCTGGCTTGGGGGACCATATGGGACTTCAGGGGATCAAATTACAGTCCGTCCTAGGTTAGCATTTGCAGGGCAAACATTCTACCGCTTGTGCCACCATCTGGCCCCTCAAAACAGCTCTCTTAAGGTATCACTGACAATAAACCATGCTATAAAAGTGTGACCTTTGATTATTTATATTACTATAAAAACTACCACAAGGGGGATGGAAGGAACTATGCATGCAAGAACCATAGGTTTGATTCCCTAGCATCTTATGGTTACCCCAAAGTAACCTGGCATGCTTTTGATCACTAAAGATGAAAATGCCGTATTGGAATTTCTACAGTTTATTAAAAATATGTACATAAATTGTCTTGGACCGTACCTGATGGTGCTCCTGGCTCTTTGCTCAGGGGACCATGTGGTGCTGGCACCAGCCACATAGAAGGCCAGTCTTTTCTCCAGCACTCTCTCTCTCTTTGATCTAGGCTCTCCTCATATGTGGAGTCTAGAATTCTCACACCCCACTCGTGGTTCAGTTTCTGGAAAACTGGCAGCACCTATAAAAGCTAAATATATCTCTAGTGTATGAACCAACATCAACACAAACACAGGTTTTTATCTCCAGTCGCAATGAGTGTTTATGTCCCCTGCAAAATGACGGAAGAATTTATAGCTGAGGTTGGGATGATAGCATGGCAATGAGAGGTACTCAGGTGTCCAGCCCTGGTGCAGTTCCCAGCCTGGCAAACACCCTGGTGAGGCTCAGGTGTCCTGTCACTGCATTCTCAGTGACATTTTTTGTGCATTTTTGTCCCTCATATTGAGCCACCTCTCCTGGTTGGATAAGTTTCATTATGAGAGGGAGGCCCTTTGAGCCTGCTTGAAGGCTCCAAATAAAAGAATTATAATAACTAAGCAGAGGAAACAAGTCAAATATTTATCAGCAGTTAAATGTATAAATTGTAGTATAAAATCATGCATTGCTTAATGACAGGAATGTGTTCTGAGAAGTGTGTTATTAGGCAGCTTTGTGATTGTGTGAACATCAGAAAGTATAATTATTGCAAACCTAAATGGTCTCCCCTATTACAGACCTAGGCTAGATGATATAGCTCAGAAGTTCCCAAATGTAAAAGACAACTCAGTGGTCCCTGAAAATCAAACAAAAGAGGAGAGTCATTCAGTTTTACATGAAGTTATACTGCCCCCCTTGGCAAGGTCCAGCACCCTGATTAATTTTGGAAAAACTGATACAGTCAGTCCTCTGGACTTGCTGTTTTGTCTCTGTGATCTGTCATTGACCTACATGGTATGAAGCAAGAAGAGTAATGCCACATGCAGCAGTACAGATAAATTTTATAGACATAGGATTGAATCAAAGAAACTACATCCAAGGCCAGAGAGTGATAGTACAGAGGTAGAGCGTTTGCCTTGCATACGGCCTACCTGGATTCAAACCGTCATCACATATGGACCATCCCTCCCCCCCTTCACAGCCCAGTCAGTACTGATCCCTGACTATAGAGCCAGGAGTGATCTTCTTGTTTGGTTTGGTTTTGGTTTTGGGTCACACCCAGCGGCACTCGGGTTACTCCTGGCTCTGCATTCAGAAATCGCTCCTGGCAGGCACGGGGGACCATATGGGCTGCCGGGATTCAAACCACCGTCTGTTCTGGATCAGCTGCTTGCAGGGTAAATGCCCAACTGCTGTGCTATCTCTCTGGCCCCAGCCAGATGTGACCCAAAAACAACAACCAAAAAGAAATTACACCCCAAAATTAATCCTAATGTATGATTATAGAAGTTGAGTAATGGTTTTCTTTTGTAGAGTTTATTGAAAACATACAAGAAAAATTTTTTTATTGTTTTGTTTTTGGGTCACATCTGTCAGCACTCAGGGGTTATTCCTGACTCTATGCTCAGAAATCGCTCCTGGCAGGCTCAGGGGACCATATGGGACGCCAGGATTCGAACCACCATCCTTCATGCTAGGCAAACACCCTACCTCCATGCTATCTCTCTGGCCCCAAGAAAAATTTTGATTGTTGAAAATGTTCCACAGACTGGAGTGACAGCACAGTAGTAGAGCATTTGTCTTGCAGTCTGCTGACCCGGACAGACTTGGGTACGATTCCCAGCATCCCATATGGTCCCCCGAACCTGCCAGGAGTGATATCTGAACATAGAGCGAGGAGTAACCCCTGAATTCTACCAGGTGTGGCCCAACCCCCCCCCCCAATGTTCTTTAATTTGGTTTGAATTGTGTTATATTGGTATATATACTTAGTATTTTTTTTTTCTTTTTTTGGGTCACACCCAGTAGTGCTCGGGGGTTACTCCTGGCTCTGTGCTCAGAAGCCACTCCTGGCAGGTACAGGGGGCCATATGGGATGCCCGGATTTGAGCCACCTTTTATCCTGGATCTGCTCAGTGCAAGTCAGACGCCCCTATTGCTGTGCTATCTCTCCGGCCCTACATAGTGGTTTTTTGTGTGCATCATTATATGTAACTTTTTTGTTTTGAAACCACAACCAGTGTTACTCAGGGATTACTCCTGGCTCAGTTCTTACCCCTCCATGCACAACACATTGCTAGGGATACCTTCATGGTTCTAAACACATTTTGCTTCTACCTTTTTCCTCTCCTCTCCTCTCCCCTCTCCTCTCCTCTCCCCTCCCCTCCCCTCCCCTCCCCTCCCCTCCCCTCTCCCCTCCCCTCCCCTCCCCTGCCCTCTCCCCTCCCCTCCCCTCCCCTCCCCTCACCTCTCCCCTCCCCTCCCCTCCCCTCCCCTCTCCCCTCCCCTCCCCTCTCCCCTCCCCTCCCCTCCCCTTCCCTCCCCCTGATTCTGCACTCAAAAATTACTGGGATGCTGGGGATCAAACCTGGGTTGGTCACATGCTAGTCAAATACCCTACCCACTGTGCTATTGCTCCAGCCCCTTGCTTCTATCTTTTTGTTCATGCTTTTCTTTGACTAAATATTTTCTCCCTCATAGCATCCCCATCTCAAATCATGTCAGCCTTGGGAGATATGTTATGATGTGTGCTTCATGAAATATTGAATTCCTTGAAATTATATCCAAATGTTTCTATTTATGTGCCTTTTGCTAATGGTAGGCTTGCCATGTCACCATGATTCATTTTTCTTGTGATTCTTTTTTCTTCTTTAATGTTAAGATTAGCACTTTATTGAGTATCTTTTATTCACAGATAAGTAAACTTTAGAATGACTGTCAGATTATATAGTGGAAAGCCATTTTCTTAGTTTTTCATACTGGTGGGAAGGTTTCTATTAGGTAGAAAAGGTCATACAAGTATATTATGAATATACTGTACTACTTCAAAACATTTCAGGTCTGAGAGATAGTATAGGGATACTGCACTTGCCTTGTATATGACAGACCTGGGTTTGAGCTTCTGCACCCCCAAGCCCTACCAGGAGTGACCCCTAAGCAGAGCAGTCTGTGATCCCAAAAGCAAATGTAGGGGCCGGAGAGATAGCATGGAGGTAGGGCATTTGTCTTGCATGCAGAAGGATGGTGGTTCAAATCCCGGTGTCCCATATGGTCCCCCAGCCTGCCAGGAGTGATTTCTGAGTGTAGAGCCAGGAGTAACCCCTGAGCGCTGTCAGGTATGACCCAAAAATAATAATAAAACAAAAAACAAATGAAAACAAAACTAAAAATGTCACATGATTATTCACAATACTGATACAATTGGTATTAAAGAGCCTAAGAGACAGAGGCTGCTTTACTTCTGGCCAGAGCACCATTGGGTGTGGCCCCAAACCCACGCCCCCAAATAAAACTAGTATGGTATCATATTCTAGATTTGGTTTTGATTTTTTTTTTTTTTTTGTGGTTTTTGGGTCACACCCAGCAGTGCTCAGGGGTTACTCCTGGCTCCATGCTCAGAAATTGCTCCTGGCAGGCACAGGGGACCATATGGGACGCCGGGATTCGAACCGATGACCTTCTGCATGAAAGGCAAACACCTTACCTCCATGCTATCTCTCCGGCCCCTTGGTTTTGATTTTTGAACCACGCCTTATGATGTTCAGTTCTTGCTTCTGGCTCTGCACTCAGGAATCACTCCTGGCAGGCTTGGGAGGCCATCTGGGATGCCAGGGATTGAACCCAGGAAGGCCACGTGCAAGGCAGCGCTTTACCTGCTGTACCAGTGCCTAGTCCCTGTCATCAGTTTCTGAAAAGGGTCCATGATGCACTCCCAGTGTTAAACCAATTTAGTCATATTTTTGAGGGATTATAAATTAAGTAATTTTAATGACTTTTGTCAGTTTACTAAACTCTTGCAAAGAGTTTGTCTTCAATATTCTGGGTAATGTTTTTCTTTAATAATAAGTTCTATTTCACTTCATAGTTTCCAATTCAGGTTAATATGTCTTAGGCTTCCCTGTATTTTTGCTTATAAGATTTAGCTCTTTGAAATTTATTTTCTTCACAGGATTGTATCTTTAGTATCTTTAGTTAGGGGAAATTTTCTTCTTCCTACATGACTATTCTTGCAGCTAGTAGTCATTGCCATATCTGTATGCTTTTATGCACTAAATGCTTTTAAATTGTATTAATCCTATTTTCAACACATTTTTTTCTGTTTTAGATTCCTGTAGGCAATGGAGACTGATCTCAGTTCCCAGGAGAGAAAGGACCTGGACAAGTTCATTAAATTTTTTGCCCTCAAGGTAACACATTCATTCTCTTTTGCCTAGAAGTGTTAGAAATAACTTTCATGCTTCTCCCTTTTTGGAAATATAGCATAACAGCTTGCAGCTTGCCCGTTTTAAGGGATACTTCTGTCTGTTGTAAACCAAACTGTGAAGCTCGGGGGTGGTACTGGGGGTGTAACTAAAAAGTAACTTCCAAATTGTTCAGCTACTTGTTTAAAAAAATTTTTTTGCATGCAAATCTCTAGCAAAATGTCAAGCTATTATGCCAGGTTATTGGCACAGAATATTCCCCCAGGGTGGGAACAAAGACTGTGGACTGGAATAGAAGGCATTTGGGGCATCTCTTCTTAAGCTGTGGCTAATTCTGAAAGGTGTAACTTGCGTTTATTGTTCTCTTATGGGTAAATGAGAAATTAAAACTGAATTTTGAATGCTAGAAGTTATATTTTTCTCAATCTGAAGACAGTTCCCACCTTTACTGACTCTTCCTGCCAGCCATTGCTAAGCAGGAACTATATACGCAGTAGGTTCTGGCTATAAAATTAATTGGAAGTCAGAGGTGGAGACATAGTACCCAGTAGGGCAACTTTCTTTGCATGCACCATCCTGGGTTCAATCCCTGCCATCTCATATGTTCCCACGAGCACTACTAAGAGTTATTCCTGAGCACAGAGACAGGAGTAGCCTCTGAGTACTGCCAGGTATGGCCCCCAAATAAAACAGACTTTAAAAAATTTAGGTGGAAACCTTTTGTCATATGGACCAATTGATATCAAAGGACCAAAGAAATAATTGTGGAATTCTTGCTTTAAGTCTACGATGGTTACATAACTGTGGCAGCGGCTGTTTAAACCCATGGTCGGAATTGTTTTTCTATGAAAGCCAGAGCAGATGTGCATGACTTTCATAGTGCTGTGTGAGACAGTAGAATCTGAGCATCCTATTCTCTGTTCTCGCATTGACTGACACTCTAACCTCAGGAATGTTCGATTCAGTTCTTGAATGTTTTAAATACTTTCCTTTCCTGAATTAGCATAATTACAAAAATTGACATCTCTGTAATGCTTCGTTGAAGGGCTTTCATGTAACCAAGAAATGAATCCGTCCATTGACGGATTTCATCTTGGTTTCTTCTTTTCTTTTTCAGACGGTGCAAGTGATTGTCCAGGCTCGACTTGGTGAGAAGATTTGTACTCGTTCATCTTCATCTCCAACTGGATCCGATTGGGTACAATTCCCTTCTTTGCGAAGGAATAAGAATATTGAGAATATAGATCTCAATCATAAGTGAAATAATATATAATAATAATTTGTAATGATATTAAGTATTAACATGAAAGTATCTAATATAATTTGATCTACTAACTTAGAAAACATGTCCTTTATTGAATATTTTAGCCTTATTCTTTTTTTTTTTTTTTTTTTGGTTTTTGGGCCACACCCGGTGACATTCAGGGGTTACTCTTGGCTATGTGCTCAGAAATCGCTCCTGGCTTGGGGGACCATATGGGGGATATGGTCCTAGGCTAGCGCTGGCAAGGCAGACACCTTAATTCTAGCGCCACCGCGCCGGCCCCAGCCTTATTCTTAAGAAGATAAAAAATTTGATATTTAGGGCTGGAGAGATAGCACAGCAGTAGGACATTTGCTTTGCAAGCAGCTGATCCTGGACAGACGGTGGTTTGAATCCCGGCATCCCATTTGGTCCCTTGTGCCTGCCAGGAGCGACTTCTGTGTGCAGAGCCAGGAGAAGCCCCTGGGTGCCACTGGGTATGACCTAAAAAAAAAAACCTACAATTTATTTTTGATATTTAGGGCTGGAGCAATAATACAGTGGGTAAAGAGCTTTCCTTGCATATGACCAACTCAGGTTTGATCCTGGCATTAAATCTGGTCCCTGAGTACTTCTAAGAGTAATTACTGAATCTAGGGCCAAAAGTAACCCTCTGCCTACCTGCCCACAGCATCACTGGATAGTGGTCCAAAACCAAAATAAAAACAAAAAAATTTTTTTGATATTTGGTTTTATTGGCCTAGTTAATTAGTTTTTATTTCTGGGTGACAAACCCTCAGTGCTCAGGGCTACTAGTGGATCTGTATCCAGGGTCACTTCTGGTAATGCTTAGGTTACAGTGTAGTATGCAGGATTGAACCCAGTTCTGCATGCAAACTGGGCACTCAGCCCTTTGAACTATCTCTCCATCCTTAGTTCGCTTTTGGGAGACAGTTTGGGTTTTATTTATTTATTTATTTATTTTTGGTGGGGTGAGGACATACCCAGGCTTATTTAGAGGCTGTTCCTGGCCCTGTGACCCAGGGTTACTTTTGGTAATACTCAGAACCTTATGTGATGTGGGGGATCTGGCATTTGCTAGGCAGGTGCATGTAGTTAGCTTTTTAACCTGACATTTTGGGCCTTGATCAAGGACTTTGATCTCTTAAGGAGAATAATGAAGGTCATTAATCAGAACAGGGACTACATTACCCACAACACAGTCATACCATAGACTTTATTTTTCCATTATGGTTCTTGTTTGTGCTTAACAGAATCCCCCCCCCCCTTTTTTTTTTAAGTTCAATTTAGCAATCAAAGACATCCCAGAGGTTACACATGAAGCCAAGAAGGCACTGGCAGGGCAGCTACCTGCTGTCGGAAGGTCTATGTGTGTGGAGATCTCACTCAAGACTTCTGAGGTGAGGTTATGCCCAGGAAGGCCCCACTCTGGAGACTGGAGATTTTACTAATGCTGATAGGGGTACAAATGATAGTAGCCCTGAGGGGTGGAGTGGGCCCTACCCATTGTCAGTTCAGGGTAACACCAAAGAAGGCAGAGCAGGTTGTCTAGAAATCAGACAGCTAAAAATACTTTTTAAGGTATCCCTGAGCTTTGAGTGTCAACTTAAAATATCCCTTATATAACTGGAGGGATATTTGAATTTGAAGTACCAGCCTCTCTGAAGAGTACTTTGGGAACACATAATAAAAATCTTAGTGGGGGGCCCAGAGAGATAGCACAGCGGCATTTGCCTTGCAAGCAGCCGATCCAGGACCTAAGGTGGTTGGTTCGAATCCCGGTGTCCCATATGGTCCCCCGTGCCTGCCAGGAGCTATTTCTGAGCAGACAGCTAGGAGAAAGCCCTGAGCACTGCCGGGTGTGACTCAAAAACGAAAAAAAAAAAAAAAATCTTAGTGGGATTGGGGCCAGAGTGGTGGCACAGCGGTAGGGTGTTTGCCTTGCACGAGCTAACCTAGGACGGACAGTGGTTCGATTCCCAGGTGTCCCATATGGTCCCCCAAGCCAGGAGTGATTTCTCGGCGCATAGCCAGGAGCAACCCCTGAATGTCACTGGGTGTGGCCTCCCCCCCCCAAATCTTAGTGGAAGGGGCCAGAGTAATATAGTTCAATGGGTAGGGCATTTGCCTTGCATGCGGCCAACCCAGGTTTGATCCCTGGCACCTCATATTGTCACCTGATCCCACCAGGAATGATGCATGAGCACAGTCAGGAATTATCCCTAAGCTCTAGCCCCCAAACATACAATAACAAAAAGAATTGAGAGAAAAGCATATTTTTTGCCCCTCCCTCCAACTGAGAAAAGCTTATTTGTTTATTTATCAAGGAAAATATAGGTGGGTCCAGAGCAATAGTACAATAGGTAGGACGTTTGTCTTACATGTGGCTGACCCAGGTTCGATCCTTGGCAGCATACATGATATCCCGAGCCTGCCACCCCCTTAGCACTTTTGGGTGTTGCCCAAAACTAAACAAAACAAAATAGGTGATAAAAATTGTGTACTTAGTCATTTCTATTTGGAAAAGACCATTTTTAAATTGCTATCTTTTACTTTCTCAGCCAAGAGATAGCTCAGGGGTTAAGGTATTTGCCTTGCTTACAGCTGACCCTGATTTGATATCTTTTAACTTTGTTGTTTGTACTTTCTAATATATTTATAGAAACCCTGTAGTATTTTATGTTACGAAAAAAAGAGAGAGAATTACAAAGAAAGAAACTCACTGTATTGTATTTTGATTGTCCTATCTACAGGGTGACTCCATGGAGTTAGAAATTTGGTGTCTTGAAATGAATGAAAAGTAAGTGCTTTGTCTTCAGATCCCTGGATCTGGTAGCCAAGAATAAAGAATTTGATGTCATGTTGAAAGCAGTGCTTGTTCTCAGTCACAGGAGGGTGTTCAGACTACTTTAAGAAAGCCAGTAGGTCTTTGCTACAATTTGCTTCATGCTTTGCGTCCCCGCGGAGACACAGAGGTGACCTTCAGAAGGAAAGTCTGTTCAGAGAGATCCAGACACCACAGGGAAAGGAGAGGAGAGATAGCTGAAAGGGCTTCGTTGTTTTCCCACAGTACAGCTCGTACTCTGATTAAGTCCCTTGTGAAATCTCAAAACATCATGGCTGTTCTGTCTGTTTTGTAGGTGGCAGGCATCCAGTAAGGCTTCCCCCACTGCTTTTCAAACATCATGCTGGTCATGGCCTGAAAATGCATGCTATTTCCCTCCCTCCTTTCTCCTTTCAGGGCACATTAGCTTATTTCCTGCTTGAAGTTTCAGTTTTGAGAAAGCGTCTATAGGAAAAGGATGGTACCTGAAAAGAGAAAGCTTAGTAATATGTGTCACATGTATGTTGTTTTTCTTAAATAGCAAGTAATTGCCAGATTATTGTCCAGCAATTTTAGTACCAGATTTTCCTTCCAAATTTCTTTCCTGTTAGATCTGGTAAAAAAAGGGCTATTAAGATAGAACATTGACATGATATTTTCACCTTCAGTAATATAATTGTAATGTTAAATTATTGATTTTAAATGTGTTGCTTTACTTCATAGATAACTGCATAAAATCTAGAAAAATATATTTGGTGCCATTTGGTACTTGTTAATCTTGTCTAGTACACAATTGACCTACTTTGGCAATCTGTTGATAAAACGACAAAGGAGCATATTTACACCTATAATTCAGATCATGTTTTTTTAGTAAATTTAGTCTTACACAGTTTTAGTGCTTAATTTGCTACAGTTTTGGCTTATTACACTACTCTAAGTATTGGAGCAGAACTATAGAACAAATTACATTCTCTCAGAATTGATGAATGTTGGGGCCGGAGCAGTGGCGCAAATGGTAAGGTATCTGCCTTGCAAGTGCTAGCCCAGCAGTAGGCTGTTTGCGGTACATGAGGACAATCCTGGACAGACCCAGGTTCAATCCCCAGCATCCCACATGGCCCCCCAAGCTAGCCAGAAGTAACCCCTGCGCGCCACCGGGTATGGCCCAAAAACCTAAAATAAATAAATAAATAAATAAATAAATAAATGAATGTTTTAAAAAATTAAAAATATAAATCTGAGGGTCTGGAGCAGTGGCATTTATATTGCATGCACTAACCCAGGACAGCTGCAGTTCAATCCCCTGGCGTCTCATATGGTCTCCCATGACAGAAGCGATTTCTGAACTCATAGCCAGGAGTACCCTGGAGAGTATTCCTGCTCTTTGTAGTATTGGTGGACAAGGAGAGAGCTGATAGTGTCTCTGTGCTCCTCAGGTGTGATAAAGAGATCAAAGTTTCCTACACGGTGTACAACAGACTCTCACTGTTGCTGAAGTCTCTCCTGGCCATAACCAGAGTGACTCCGGCCTATAGACTCTCCAGGAAACAAGGGCACGAATATGTCATACTGTACAGGTAAACAGCACAACTGTTCATCTTCTCCACTCGTGCACTCACCAACCACAGCACTTGTAGTTTCAGGGCCTTAGCTAGTGGAGCTCAGGGGCTACTTCTGGCTCTTGCTCTGGAGTGACCCCTGATAGTGCTGGAGGGACCAAATGTGGTACCAGGGTTTCCAACTGGGGTCTGCAGAATGCAAGACGTTACTACCTAGTCACAAGATTGGCTTTATAGGGGCTGGAGAGATAGCATGGAGGTAAGGTGTTTGCCTTTCATGCAGAAGGTTATTGGTTCAAATCCTGGCATCCCAAATGGTCCCCTGTGCCTGCCAGGAGCGATTTCTGAGCATAGAGCCAGGAATAACACTTGAGCGCCGCCAGGTGTGACCCCAAAACCAAAAAACTAAAAAACAAAACAGAACAAAAAAGATTGGCTTTATATATTTTGGGGTAGGAGCACTTATCCCGTGGTGCTCAGGGGCTGTTCCTGCTTTATTATCAGAGGTCACATCTGACAGTGCTTGGGGAGCCATGTGTGGTGCAGTGTCTTGACACAGCTGCATAGAGGACAGGTGTTTTAACCTCTGTACTATCTCTTTGGCATGCCTTACTTCCTGCACTGTCTCTGCTGCCATGTTTTTCTTATTTTTCAAAAGTTGTTTCTTCTTATTTTGGTTTTGCCACATCTGACTATGCTTGGGAGGCACTTCCAGTGCTGCTTGGGGAACTGCAATTCTGGGGATCAAATATCTCTGGCTCTAGATTGTAAGGCATGTGCTTCACCCCTTTGAGCTATTTCCTCCAATTCTATTTTCTCTTGGTGTTTTAATTTATGTAGTATTTTCAGCAGATAATCAGATGACTTTAATTTCTTTCTTTCTACAGAATATATTTCGGGGAAGTTCAGCTAAATGGTTTAGGAGAAGGTATGTATCAAGGTTGAAAACATCTGTAGGGGCCGGCGCTGTGGCGCTATAGGTAAGGTGTCTGCCTTGTCAGCGCTAGCCTAGGACAGACTGCGGTACGATTCTCCAGCGTCCCATATGGTCCCCCAAGCCAGGAGTAACCCCTGAATGTTACCGGGTGTGGCCCAAAAACAAAAAAAAAAAAAGAGAAAGAAAACATCTGTAATGTTGAGTGTCCTTTCTTTAGAGATGGACTTAAATACTGTTCTAATTTGGAGGCCAGGGAGATGACACAGTGGGCTAGAACATGGGCTTTAGTGGGTTTCCAGGTTTCCCAAAACTGCTGGGCATGACCAGCATGAGACTAGTTCTTGGGCACCATCACATGTGGCTCAAACATAGCAAATTTCTCAGCAGATTTTCTTGGGTCAGGGAACTAACTTGGGGGACTGGAGTAAATGCTTTGTGCACATTGACCTGAGTCAGATTCTCAGCATTGGGGCCGGAGAGATAGCATGGAGGTAAGGCGTTTGCCTTTCATGCAGGAGGTCATCGGTTCGAATCCCGGCGTCCCTTTTGGTCCCCCGTGCCTGCCAGGAGCAATTTCTGAGCCTGGAGCCAGGAATAACCCCTGAGCACTGCCGGGTGTGACCCAAAAACCACAAAAAAAAAAAAAAAAAAGATTCTCAACATCACAACACTCCAAGACTCACTAGGACTCAGTGTGACAGGGCCTGACCACTAAATCATTCAACCCATAATAGCAACCCCCTAGGTCTCTTTTTTTTTTTTTTTTTTTGGTTTTTGGGCCACACCGGTGACACTCAGGGGTTACTCCTGGCTATGCGCTCAGAAATTGCCCCTGGCTTGAGGGAACCATATGGGACGCCAGGAGATCGAACCAGGGTCCATCCTACGCTAGAGCTTGCAAGGCAGACACCTTACTTTTTGCCATATTTCTAGTAACATTATTTTGTGTTTATATGTGCTGGGATTGAACCCGGGCCTCATACATGCAGAGCAAGCACAGTATCTGTGAGACACATTTCTGACCTTCTTTTGTGGTCTATGTCATTGTTACTTTTCCTGACTGTCTACAATGAGCATTTGAAATGTTTATGATGAGCTGCAGTAGCTTTGAAAAATTGGAGAGAAAACCAGGAAAAAGCCTTGGGATTTTTGACTGTGGACCTTTCCTCTTTCTGAGTCGGGAGGCTGCATCTGGTTGGAAGCGCTCTTACGTCATCCTGAGGCTTTTGTATGGCAGATGCCAAAAGGCCCTTCTGTGACTCACTGAGTACGTGACACATCTGGGCAGACTTGACTAAGACCTAGTTAGGCTTTAGGACTAACTTGTTTTACCTCTTTGATTTTTTTCTGTCTTAACCCCTAGTGCCAGGGATCAAACCTGGTACCTGATTTATAAAAGCTTGTATTACTATTATTAAAGCACTTGTTTTATTTGGAGACATTAAATCAATAGAGACTATACTGAAAGAAAAATCATTATAAAATAATATATATAGGGCTTGGAGAGATAGCACAGCGGTGTTTGCCTTGCAAGCAGCCGATCCAGGACCTAAGGTGGTTGGTTCTAATCCCGGTGTCCCATATGGTCCCCCGTGCCTGCCAGGAGCTATTTCTGAGCAGATAGCCAGGAGTAACCCCTGAGCACTGCCAGGTGTGGCCTAAAAACCAAAAAAAAAAAAAACAAAAACAAAAAGAAAAAATAATATATATAGATATAGGTGTCTAAAATTGAGGCTCCCGCAGTGAGTAAACCCGGAGATCAGACAGTAATCTGGGAAGCATTGTTGGATTTTTTTGGGGGGAAAAAAAATCTAATGAATTATCTCTTCTAGGTTTCCAGACAGTTCGTGTTGGGACAGTGGGGACCCCTGTGGGGACCATCACTCTTTCTTGTGCTTACAGAATTAACTTGGCGTTCATGTCCACCAGGTGAGGAAGAGCCTTGACAACTGGGAGGACTCCTGGAGATGTTAGACACCCCCTCACCCCCCACCCCCAAGACTAAGCCTCCAAAGCCAACAACTTTGCAGTTGCTGGAATCAGCTCCTTTCTGAACAATCAGTCTGAAAAAGGGAATAGTGTCCAGATTGGAGAGTCTGAAAGTCTCACAGCCAGTTTGTTCAAAATGTAGAGTTGGTGTTTTATATTTAGGGGTGTAGCTTCTGGTGGTTCCTGCCAAAAGATATAAGGTGAGGCACCCTTGGTGCTAGAATGATAGTACAGTAGGCAAGGTGTACCAGGCCAACACAGGTTTGAGTCCCAACATGCTTATGCGGTGGCCTGAGTATCGCCAGGAGTAATTCCTGAGCATTAAGCCACTGAGCATCTCCAGGTATAGCCCCAAAACAAAACAAAAACCAACCAAATAAACTAACAAGGTGAGTGACTGTTGAGGACTGGCAAGGCATTCTAACAAATAATCACAATCTGCTTCCTGCGTTGCAGGCAGTTTGAGAGGACACCGCCTATCATGGGGATTATCATCGACCATTTTGTGGACCGTCCCTATCCGAGCTCCTCGCACCCCTGCAATTACAGGTGAGGGATGTGAAAGGCACCTCCCAAACTAGTAAGCAGAATCCCTCTCCTTAGGTTCGCAGAGCAGCACCTCTGTCCACCCTTACACTCATCCAGGCACAAGGCGTGGATGGAGAGCACCTGTGGGGAGGAACCAAGGAGCTGGTTTCCCTGTTTGCTCCATCGAGATTTGAGGTATATCAAGGCTAGAGAGATAGTTCTGTAGGTAAGGTGCTGTACTATCAGTGCAGGTGTGATCCTGGTATCTTATATGGTCCCTGAAGCACCACCAGGAGTAATTCCTGAGTGCAGAGCCAGGAGTAACCTCTGAGCATTGCCAGGTCAGGCCCAAATTACACCCCCCCCCAAATAAAAAAAAGGTCTTGAGGTATTTAGAATGTCTCAGGACATTCTTGGTCAGTTGATTCACATAGAGAGCTGTGAGTTATGTTCGTTCAATTCTATAACGTCAGTGAATGAAACATAATAAAAAGTGGCCTGAGTGGAGCAATAGCATAGTGGTTGGGTGTTTGCCTTGCATGTGGCCAACTCAGGGCAGACCTGGGATGATTCTTGGTATTCCATACAGTCCTTCAAGCCCGCCAGGAGTGATTTCTGAGCATACAGAACCAGGAGTAACCCCTGACTGCTGGCTAGTGTGGCCTGAAAACCCATAAACTAAAAAGAAAATAAATAAAAAGGGGGCAATGTTTTTTAAACTAGGAGCTCGAGGGCTGGAGTGATAGTACAGCTGTAGGGCGTTTGCCTTGCACGAGGCCAGCCTTGGACGGATCTGGGTTCGATTCTTGTAATCCCATATGGTCCCTTGAGCCTGCCATGGCGATTTCTGAGCGCAAAGCCAGGAGTAATCTCTGAGTGACACCAGGTCTGGCCCAAAACCAACAAAAAATAAACTGAGAGCTCAAGAGGTTGATTTGCTCAGTTCAATCCTCGAGACTACATATCATCTTCAGGGTCTGTCAGGAGTGATTCCTGAATGCAGAGCCAAGAGTAAGCTCAGTAGGGTCCAAAGTCCCAGAATTAATAAAATATGAAAACATTTTTGGGGCCAGAGAGATAGCACATCAGTAGGGTGTTTGCCTTGTATGCATCTGATCCAGGACGGACATTGGTTCAAACCCCAGAATCTCATATGGTCCCTTGTGTCTGCCAGGAGCAATTTCTGAGCGCAGAGCCAGGTGTAACTCCTGAGCACCACCGGGTGTGACCCAAAAATCCCCCCCGCCAAATTTTTTTTCTCTGAAAAACAATCCACAGACATTTTAGATATTTATTTATTTATTTATTTATTTATTTATTTATTTTTGTGGTTTTTGGGTCACACCTAGCAGTGCTCAGGGGTTACTCTTGGCTCCATGCTCAGAAATTGCTCCTGGCAGGCATGGGGGACCATATGGGATGCCAGGATTCGAACCAATGACCTTCTGCATGAAAGGCAAACGCCTTACCTCCATGCTATCTCTCTTGCCCCGACATTTTAGATCTTTTTTTTTTTTTTTTTTTTTGGTTTTTGGGCCACACCCGGTAACGCTCAGGGGTTACTCCTGGCTATGTGCTTAGAAGTCGCTCCTGGCTTGGGGGGCCATATGGGACACCGGGGGATCAAACCGCGGTCCGTCCAAGGCTAGCGCAGGCAAGGCAGGCACCTTACCTTTAGCGCCACCGCCCGGCCCGACATTTTAGATCTTGACGCTAGTGATTTGACTTTCTCAGTAGTACTCAGTACTACTGCTAGGAAGTCAGTAATTTTTTGTTTTTTTGTTTTGGCCCATACCTGGCAGTACTCAGGGCTTTTGGCTCTACATTCAAGGATGATTCCTGGCGGGGCTCAGGAGACTATTTAATTTGCTGGGATCAAATGTATGTCAACTGTATAAGGCAAATGCTTTTCCACTGTAGTATCTCTTTGTCTCCTGGGTTGTGATATGACCATTGAGAAATCAGTGGCTTTCAGAGATTACTATTTGAAACAATCATTTATACATCAGTATTCTGTGTGTATACAAATCTAGATGCAGAAATCAGAATTGTTTGGCTGTGTACTGAATACTGTTACTTTTAGGTAGAGAACTTGGGAAGTTGGACGGGTTTAATTTTCAGGGTCTAGACTTTTTGTTTTGTTTTGTTTTGTTTTTGGGTCACACCCGGCAGCGCTCATGGGTTACTCCTGACTCTATGCTCAGAAATCAGTCCTGGTAGGCTCAGGGGACCATATGGGATGCCGGGATTCGAACCACTGTCATTCTGTATGCAAGGCAAATGCCTTACCTCCATGCTATCTCTCCAGCCCCAATTTCATTAAATATTATTGGCGGGGCCTGGGTGGTGGCACAAGGGGTAGGGCGTTTGCATTGCTCACGCTAACCTAGGATGGACCGCGATTTGATGCCCCGGCATCCCATATGGTCCCCCAAGCCAGGAGCAATTTCTAAGCACACAGTCAGGAGGAGTAACCCCTGAGCGTCACCAGGTGTGGCCCAAAAAGCAAAAAAAATATAAATGTGTGTGTGTGTGTGTGTGTGTGTGTGTGTGTGTGTGTGTGTGTGTATTACTGGCAATTCTTTTTTACGTTTGTGGTTATGATAGAGCCACACCAAGCCGTAATGCCTGGAACTGAACATAGGACCTCATACAAGCAAAGCATGTACTTGAGCCACAAAATGACTTAACTCCACTACTGACAGTTCTTCAAGTCCCACTTCTGTTCCTCAACCCTAGCCCAGCTTAATATACTCTCACATGTCAGGTAATGCATTTGGGTTTAACAAAAGGGTAGTGGTGGCTCAAGCCTTACCTGCGCTAGCCTAGGACGGACCGTCCTATATGGTTCCCAATCCAGGAGCGATTTCTGAGCACATAGCCAGGAGTAACCCCAGAGTGTCACCAGGTGTGGCCCAAAAACCAAAAGAAAAAAGGCATCTGACTTCCAGACGCTGCTCTCTTGGAAATGTTTGGTATTGTTAAGGACTCAGCAAGCCTGTTGCCAGTATCAGCTCTGCCTTGCCACCTCCCCTTGTAGTCTTGCTGAAGCTGACCACATGAGCATGACATCCCTCATTTTTTCCCCCTTCATTTAGAGCTGCTGGCGAGGATGCCGGAGTGACCTACCCTTCTGTGGAAGATTCTCAAGAAGTGTGCACCACCTCTTTTTCCACCTCCCCTCCTTCCCAGGTAGGGAACAAAGATTCTGGGAAGTTGTGGTGGCAGTTGTGTTTTGTGCATTGTGTGTGTACATGTGCTCTTGAGAAATTTAGTTTTGTGTTATTGTGATGGTGGGTGTTTTCAGGAGAGTCTGTTTACATAGGAGGAGAGAGAGAAAACCTTTTTTATTCATTGTCTTATTTATCACCTGGAGCCAGACTTCAGCCACAGGCTGTAGCTATCTTTTTCTACCCCTTAAAGTTCCCCAGAAAAATCAAACACTGGGTTCCAGGTACATTCAGAGAGCCTCTCTGACCAAAGCTTGTTAATGTGGTAGCTTCTTCTCTTTTGAAGTAGTTAACAAGCTTTCTCCTGAAGAGGAGGCAGTGCCATTTTTCTTCATTACTTATGCTGATTTCTGCTTCTCTATAGTTGCTCTCTGAACATTTGTTGTTTGTTTTTTGGGGGGTCACACCCAACATTGCTCAGGAGTCACTCCTGGCTCTCAGAAATCATCCCTGGTGAGCTCTAGGGTTCAGAGGACCATACATATGGGGTGCTGGGGATTGAATCTTGGTGAACAACATGCAAGCAAGCACCCTCTATCTACTGTACTGTCACTCCAAGCCTCCCTAAACATATTTTTGCTGGGTTTTCGGCCAAACCCAGTGTCACCCAGGGGTTATTCCTGGCTCTGCGCGCAGGATTTACTCCTGGCAGGCTCAGGGGACTATATGTGATGCCAGGGATCAAACCCCGGTCTGCCATGTGCAAGGCAAGCGCCCTACCCACTGTGCTATTGCTCTGACCCTTCCTACCTAAACAGTTTTAGCTGTTAACTATCCCACTCAAGTCAATCTCAAGCAACAAGTCCAGTTTTATTAGTACAGACAGCGGAAAAATGTTCTTAGCTTAAGCAAGAGGAAGAACTGCATGGTCTTCCTGAGGATGGACTTGAGCCTGAGACTGTCCACCCAGGAGCTGGTGTGCTGCTAAACCAAGCTTCATGGCACAGGCCTTCCTTTCCACCAGGAACTCTTTCTTTTCAGCTTCAGTGGCAGCAGAGCCCTGCTCTACCTGCCCACTGGGCCCGCCCCTGACTCTCACAGTCGACATTTTCTTCCAGTCCCAAATTGGCTCTCTTTCTTCCAAAACATGCCCAACTTGTCTCCTTTACCATCTTACTTTAGGGATGCAATCCTTTTTTCTGCATACTAGAGATTGAAACCAGGTTTCATGCATGCAAGACAGTTTACCACTGAGCCACACCCCCTATGCCCGGGAAAAAACGAATTACTTACCTTCCCATGCATTTTCATTTGTGTGTGTGTCTGTGTTGTTTGTTTTGTTTGGCAGTGCAGGGATCAGGGAGGGGTACCCGCTCTAACTCTATGCTCAGGGTTGCTCCCTGCAGTATTCTTGGGACCATGTGGTACCAGGGATTGCACCTGGGGCTCCCACATGAAAGCACGTGCACTAAACCTTTGACTTGTCACTCTGACTTTTGTGTGTATGTTTTGGGGAGAGCTGGCTGCCTACTCCCAGCAGTGCTCAGGCACCATGTGTTGCTACAGGTCATGCACATGTCTTCCACATGTAAAGTATGTGCTCTAACCCTTTGAACCATGTGCCTGGCCTTCTGATATTTTATGTAGTTGAAAGAGGAAAAAGAATTCAATCATAGTCGGGGCCGGGTAGGTGGCGCTGGAGGTAAGGTGTCTGCCTTGCAAGCGCTAGCCAAGGAAGGACCGCGGTTCGATCCCCCGGCGTCCCATATGGTCCCCCCAAGCCAGGGGCGATTTCTGAGCACATAGCCAGGAGTAACCCCTGAGAGTCAAACGGGTGTGGCCCAAAAACAAAAAAAAAAAAAAAAAAGAATTCAATCATAGTTGAGAAAAAAATAGGATTCAAATTACAGTTCTAATCTGATGCAGAAGTTAAGCACAAATGCCAACTTATATGCATATGCAGAAGATATTGCAAAACACACAGACCATTGTTTATATTGTTCCAATTATGTAGGGCTAAATATATTTTTGAAAAATTGCTTGAACATTTTGAGTTGGGTATGAGAATGAAATGACCCCCATTCCTCATGAGGATGTGTAGGCATGAGTGTTCTCATTCTGGAAGGAGAGAGCCACTAGTCCCCTTCTGAACATCTATGACATTGACCCAGTTTTTTTGTTTTGTTTTGTTTTGTGGAGTTATATCTGGCATTGTTCATGGGTTACTTCTAGCTCTGTGCCTAGGACTCACTTCTGGTGGGCTTGAGGGGGGACCATATGTGTTGCTGGGAATCAAACCAGTGTCAGCCATAAGCAAGGTATTGGCCTACCCACTGTCCTATCACTCCAGTCCCTCACAAAATTATGAATTCATGTTAATGGGACTAGATTTTTTTTTTTTTTTTTTTGGTTTTTGGGCCACGCCCGGTGACGTTCAGGGGTTACTCCTGGTTATGCGCTCAGAAGTCGCTCCTGGCTTGGGGGACCATATGGGATGCCGGGGGATCGAACCGCGGTCCGTCCTAGGCTAGCGCAGGCAAGGCAGGCACCTTACCTCCAGCGCCACCGCCCGGCCCCTAGATTATTTTTTTGTTTTGGGGCCACACCTGATGGTACTCAGGGGTTATTCCTGCTCTTCACTCAGAAATTACTCCTTGCAGGTTCAGGAGACCATATGGGATGGCAGAGATTGAACCCGGGTCAGCCATGTGCAAGGCAAATGTCCTACCTGCTATGCTATTGCTTCAGCCCCTAGCATATTTCTTTTTTTTTTTTTTTTTTTTTTTTTTTTGGTTTTTGGGCCACACCCAGTAACGCTCAGGGGTTACTCCTGGCTATGTGCTCAGAAGTTGCTCCTGGCTTGGGGGACCATATGGGACACCGGGGGATCGAACCGCGGTCCGTCCAAGGTTAGCGCAGGCAAGGCAGGCACCTTACCTTTAGCGCCACCGCCCGGCCCCCAGCCCCTAGCATATTTCTAAGATAATAAAAATGTGCATATGCCCAGCTTAATGTTGATTAAGCAGTCTTGTAGATAGATTCATAAGCAACAAAGAAAGATGTTCATTGGCTGGAATGAAACTGGGCTAAGCAAATCAGTTGGTCTTTTTCTCTGATACAGTGGAAATTTGACCCTGCTCCAGAAGTCCAAGGAAGCTAGGATATTTGCATAAATATATTGGATCTGTAAGGACAGCCTCTTTTGTATGGTGTCAGTTTCCTGTAACAGTAGATCACACCTCAGGGGCAGGATTGATAGTACAGCAGGTAGGGCATTTGCCTTCCTTGTAGCCGACCCTGGCATCCCTTATAGTGAGCCAGGAGTGAGTCCTGAGCACCTCTGAATATGAGCCCAAAAACCAAGCCAAAACCAAAGATAAAAGTAAATTATACCACTTTGGGCCCACAGGTGAGCCCAACTCCTACTCCTGAGTACTGCAAATCAGGACAAGAGTTTGGTGCAGAATTGATTATAACCCTTGATGGTAGAGCACAAAGAAAATCACTTTCTCTGAGGTATCTCCAATCCTACAAATTAATAATTAATTTTCATTTCGGGGCCACATGCACCTATGTTCAGGGCTTACTCCTGGTTCTGTACTCAGGTATCACTTCTTATGGTGCTAGGACACCATATGTGGTGCTGAAGACTAAATCCAGGTTGGAATTGTGCAAGGCAACCACCCTACCTACTGTACTATGGCTCTACCCAATCCTGTAAATACGGGGACCAGAGAAACAGTACAACAGGCAGAGCACTTGTCTTGCACATAGTCAATTCTAGTCAGTCATCGGTACCCTTTATGATCCCCTGAACCCACCAGGAATGATCGCCAAGCACAGAGCCAGAAGAAAGGTGTCATCACAGCTTGATATGGCCAACACGCCCTCTTAAGCCCCAAAACAATCTCAGAAATACTCAAATTGTACCATGGCTTACTAGGAACTTGTATGATTGTCAAACAACTTGGTGTTTGAGTTTTTGCTATAGTCCAGTAAATTTATGTTCTTCTGATGTAACCCCCCTATCAACTTCATCTAAGTCATACACACACACACAAACAACTTGGTGTTTGAGTTTTTGCTATAGTCCAGTAAATTTATGTTCTTCTTATGTAACCCCCCTATCAACTTCATCTAAGTCAGACACACACACACACACACACACACACACACACACACTCTCATCTAAGTCAGACACACACACACACACACACACTATCTCTCTCTCTCTCTCTCTCTCTCTCTCTCTCTCTCTCTCTCTCCCCCCCCCCCCCCTGGGATGCTGGAGGACAGTGTGCCTGAATGTTGTAAAATTCTTGTTGACACACAACAATTGTCCCTGCAGCTTCCAGGTTCCTGTAGAAAGACCTCAGTCTCATGACAGGCTCAGCATCCTTAGCCACGTCCATCCAGCACCCCCATGTCTGTGGGATACCTCCATGTGTCCTCTCAAGCTGGGTAGATGAGGCCAGGCATTCTGTGTTGTACCCAGCTTGCCTAAGCTTTGTTTGCTGCTGCCCCTGCGTGCTGGGAGCACCCCAGGACAGATGTGTTTCTTGGGACCCTGCCAGGTGGTCGTCTTAGGGAAGGCAGTTGGGTGGCTTTTCCTGCTTCACTCCTGACTCACCTTTGTGCCTCTGTTGCTGCTGTCCATTCCAGCATTTTTAAAAACTTATTTCTTAAGCCCCTCTTTTTTTCTCTTGTTTCTCCTGTCTCTGTGTGTTTCTGCACAGTGTGTGTTTACTGTCACAAAGGCACATTTTCAGAGTCCTACTCCTGTGGTGACGGACACCCTGAGGGTCCCCATGGCAGGACTGGCCTTTCCCCACCAAGTGAGTCCAATATGGGAAGAAGGGGTTTGTAATCAGGTGGCATCATTCTAGTGAAAAGCTAGACTAGTGTTCACGGTACAGGGCACTAGGTAAATTTTCCCCTGTGTTGTTGGGTTATTTTTGAAGCTCAGTGATTGGGTTTTATTTTATTACTGTTTTTTGTAATCTCTTTTTCTGAAATTGGGACTCGAACCCAGGGCCTCTGCCTTCATTTTCAGTGTTCTGTGGTATTTATTTTTGCCTGGACAAGAAGGCCAATAGATGTCACATTTGCTGCTCCTCCTCCCCCCCTCTTCTTCCTATTGATGTGAAGAATACATGAAGTTATTTATATCTTATTTCCAAATAAACAGTCCAAGAGTGGTAGCCCGGCTTTTTTTAAAAAACATAAATAGAAACCCTCTTCCCCAGGGTGATGGAGGAGGGTGTGAGCAGAGAAGCTGCCTTCAGTTTCAAAGGGACCTTAAGGACAAAGAAGAAAGTGGAATGACCCTGAAAGGCTGATGCTCCTGGTTGTGCCTGGGCCTATGCTCCCTATGCTGGACTGGACCCCAGTTAGCTGAGTTCTGGGGAGAGGAGGGACAGGACACTCATTGGAGACCTTGGGAGGCTTCAGAGCAGGGAGCTTCTCTATCTCTAGCCCTTTTGCCCACCTTCTCTGGGTGAGCATCCCCCAGACCCCAGAATCTGGCCTTCCCTCTGCCAATCTTAATTATCAGTCACATTCTATGATTGCCTGTTTCTTCCTCCTCCTTTTCTCTTCCCCTCTTTGTTTTTCTCTTGCTTAGCTCTCAAGCTCTCGCCTTTCCTATCAGCCTGCTGCCCTGGGCGTTGGATCAGCTGACCTGGCTTATCCAGTAGTGTTTGCTGCTGGCCTAAATGCCACTCACCCTCACCAGGTATTTGTTTTTTAAAGAAGGGATGCACCCTGGGGTTTGTTGTGCTGCCTCCATGATCCTGAGCTTGTTAATTTGCAGAGCCTTTGGGGCTTCAAATGTAGTTCTCTGTGTTCGGAGGCAAAGCTCTTCTCTGACTTTGGAGTGCTAGAGTGATGGAGAAGGGAAGCAGCTCCTTCCTTCTCTCTTATTCCCTCTGTTGAAGTCAGTCATCTCCCTTCATGTCTCCCTCCCACTCAGCCTCCAAGAAAGTAAAGCTGCTGTCTTTCCTAACACCACTTGGTGGCAGCATTGGGGATAGGAAATGCTTCTCCCCATCCTGATAGGCCTCGAGAGTCCCCTCCTGCTTGACGCTGATAGAATTTACTGACTTTTCCCCCTTTTTTCCCCCTAAAGCTGATGGTTCCCGGGAAGGAAGGTGGGATTCCTCTTGCTCCCAACCAGCCTGCCCACGGTGCCCAGGCTGATCAGGAGAGATTGGCAACCTACACCCCTTCCGACGGGGTCCACGGAACCGCCACGCCATCCAGCAGGTGAGTTAGTTCCCAGCCAGGCTCCACACAGTACCACATCATGATGCTGGCTAGTGGCTTCTTGCCACATGTGCTTATTTGGTGTTTGTGAGGAGCAGCCCTCCGCATTGGCTCATGCCTGGCCTTTGTGGAGGAGCCCAAACTCCGAGTTCCGATCAGTATCTTCCTTTTGCTTTTGGTATGTGAGGAAGGAGGCCTGAGGCTTCACCCCTAACCCACAGCAGGCCTTGGCCTTGCTCACTTGCCTGTCTTCTGTAAAGAAGTTCTCAGATGTGCTTTTCTTACCCTGTGATTCATTCCCTGGGAAGAATTGTTCCTTTGTATTCTCCAGAGGCCCAGAACAGGGTATTTACCACCATCCTGAAGTCTGGGACTACATATTTCCCTAATTTTTTTTTTAACTTTTGGCTTTCTGATTGCAGAAGTAAGACTTTCTTTACATTCAAATTATGAAAGACACAGATTGGGTAGAAGTGAGAGTTGTAACCCAGCCCACAGAGATCACCACTGTTTCCCCTTTGTACCGATGAGAGGCCTCACATGGAATAAGACACTTTTCTAAGAGCACTTAGCTGTCAGGATGGTGAGGCCTGCCACGTTCCCTGTGCTGGGAGAGGCCTCAGTCTTGCCATAGTTTTTGGGCATCTTCCAGGGGAAGCTGAGGCGGGCCGGGGCTGGCCTGACCTCCCTTGACTGAAAAGTCCCAGAGATAATGACATGGATGAATGGCCTGCTACCTCCTAAGTGACCTAGATAATAGAAATCCCAGGTAGGATTTTTGTTTTCAGTCCCCCCTGTGGGGGAGTAGTGGGAGGGCCCTTGCTTGGGAAGGTCTGTGTTGCCCATCAAGAGAGTAATGACTCTGTTGTGGTTTCCCAACTGCTGTTCTCTCCTCCCTTCCCCTTAGATGATCAAAGGAAAGTCTGGCAGTGGTTTTATACTTTCATTTCCTGAGCCTCTACCCTGTGCTTGGTGGGAGAAGCCTAGGATCAGGCCTGGGGGTGAGAGCTAAAGGGGCTGCCAGAACCTCCCCACTTGGAGCCCTGGTATTGGGTTTTTTAGGTTTGTTTTTGTGTTTGTTTATTGGACATGCCAGGCTTTTCTCAGGATGGCAGCTCTCTGTTATCACTCTACCCTGGAGCCTTGCTTCTGGCCTGAGGAACTTTCATGTCCCAGCTCTGATTACTGGTCTGGTCTCCAATGGTTCAATCGTTTGTCCTACTTGGAGTCCCCCAGTGTCCTTCAGAGATCTTGACAGCCCGGATGGAGCTCAGGGGTCATACACTGGCCTTGGCTGTGTGAGGCCTGGGATTCTATGTCCAGCTTTTAGCAGGGAGGGCTGATTGGGTAAAGGATATCTGGGGAAAATTAAAATGGCAGTTATTTATCATGGATACTTGCAGTGTGAATGATTGCTAAATGTTTTCTATTTGAGGTTGTTTATTTCTGTTCCATTTTACCTTTTTTTTTTCCATTTTACCATTTTATTTTAGTACCATTGCCTCTGTCAAGACCAAGGGCGTGATCCTTGGAATTGCTAGGTATAGTTCTGTACTGAGAGTGAGCTGCAGGGGACCCAGGGCTGAGCCAAATGATTCAGTGTTTGGGGCCAAACTTACAGAGCTGCCTGGATTCTGCCATACAGGAAGCAGGGTTTTGTTGGCCTTGTCATGCTGGGGATTGAGCTCAAGTTCTGATGTTTAGACCACATCTATTGAGCTGTCTTTCTGGCTAACCCCCATCGATTTTTCTTTTCCTTTTTTTTTTTTTTTGTTTTTGTTTTTGTTTTTGTTTTTGTTTTTGTTTTTGGGTCACATCCGGCAGTGCTCAGGGGATACTTCTCACTCTATGCTCAGAAATCACCCCCAGCAGGCTCGGGGGGACCATATGGGATGCCGGGATTTGAACCACTGTCCTTCCGAATGAAAGGCAAACACCTTACCGCTGTGCTATTTCTCCGGTCCCCGCCATCAATTTTTTTTTAAAAATAAAAAATGTTGGGGCTGGAGAAATAGCAGGTAAGATGTTTGCCTAGTATGCAGAAAGACTGTGGTTCGAATCCCAGCATCTTATATGGTCCCCAGAGCCTGCCAGGGGCGATTTCTGAGCGAAGAGCCAGGAGTAACCCCTGAGCGCTGCTGTGTATGATTCCCCCCAAAAAAAGTAAAAAATGTGTGTGTCACATATTTATAACACAATTCCATTCACAAATGAAGATTTTTTTGGCTCTGTGAGAAGTGGTCAACTACTCTGCTCAAAAAGGGAGGGTGAAGCAGACAGGGATTGCTCATCGGGGGAGCACTTGAGTGTGTGAAGCCCAGGCCCCATCCTGAGCACTGTCTGATCCAAGGAAAATATTCCTGCAGCCAGACGAAGCCAGACTCACCATGGACTGGGGGTGCTGTAGGGAGTGGTGCTGTGGTGGCGCACTAACCTTCCCTTTCTCTTCCAGTGAGGACACTGAAACTGTATCAAACAGCAGTGAGGGACGGGCCTCTCCCCATGATGTCTTGGAGACCATCTTTGTCCGAAAAGTTGGCGCTTTTGTCAACAAACCCATCAACCAGGTGAATTTGCTGTCACTGTCACCCCTGAAATCTGAACCACTGAGTCCCAGTGGGTGGGTGTGTCTATATCTGTGTTTACAAGGTGACACTCCCCCGCTTAGAGTTCCTGTGTGTGTATAAGTAAACTCTGACTGAGATTTGATGGGTTGGAGAGTGTGTGTGTGTGTGTGTGTGTTTTGTGTGTGTGTGTTGTATGTGTGTGTGTGTGTGTGTGTGTATGTAGTGGAAGCCTCATGCCAATTGGGGAGCCTGGGTCTGCAAGCAACAGCGACACAGCATTTAATCTACACAAGGTTGACAAGGATAAATCAGGTTCAGGAAACTTCCACTACTAGCTCTCCACTCACTAGCAAAAGATAGGCTAGCTATGGAGGTAAGGCGTTTGCCTTTCATGCAGGAGGTCATCGGTTCGAATCCCGGCGCCCCATATGGTCCCCTGTGCCTGCCAGGAGCAATTTCTGAGCCTGGAGCCAGGAATAACCCCTGAGCACTGCCAGGTGTGACCCAAAAACCAAAAAAAAAAAAAAAAAAAAAAGATAGGCTAGCTGTGGAACCCGAAACCACAAGCAGCTTCTCCCTGTTTTGGGAAGGGCAAGACCACCCTTTTGGGTGGAGAACAGGTAGGGGTGGGGAACCAATCAAGAGGTACTTCCAGTTGGGCCCGGAGAGATAGCACAGTGGCGTTTCCCTTGCAAGCAGCCGATCCAGGACCAAAGGTGTTTGGTTTGAATCCCGGTGTCCCATATGGTCCCCCGTGCCTGCCAGGAGCTATTTCTGAGCAGACAGCCAGGAGTAACCCCTGAGCACCGCCGGGTGTGGCCAAAAAAAAAAAAAAAAAAAGAGGTACTTCCAGTTTATGAGTGATGAGTACAAGCAAAAGAGTTATCCTGAATGGAGTGAAAACCAGTTGCACCAACTTGTGTGTTTACAAGGAGGTATATGTGTGTGTGTGCGTGCACATGCACAAGGGTGACCCTTCTTCTCATTCGGTGTTGTTGCCTCATTCTAAGGAAGACTCCAGCTCCTTCTCAACTCGGCCATTGTAGTTCAGTTGTTACTGACAACTTCAGTCAGAATTTTAGGCTGAATTCCCGGGTTCTTTGCTCACCCCTTCCTTGTGCTGTGGTGGGATGATATGATACCTGGTAGACAGAGAATGTTGGGCAACCTGTTTTTCCCAGGTGTGTGAGGTGGCCAAGGCAGCATCAGTGCTCTCTTGTGTCTTTCCAGGTTACCCTGACCAGTTTGGACATACCCTTTGCCATGTTCGCTCCGAAGAATTTAGAGTTGGAAGACGCCGACCCTATGGTGAGCCTTGCCTTGGCTCCAGTCTCTGTTGCCCTATGGGTTCATGTTTCCGGGGTGACCTCTGATCCTCCCTGCCTGGGCTCTGGGGTTAGTAGCCCCCAGAGTGCTCCCACAGTTTGCACGGTGCTCAGGCCCAAATCCTACCTCTGTCCAACCCTGACACAGGTGAACCCTCCTGAGTCCCCCAGCGCTGCGTCCCCTCTTCAGGGCAGTCTTCACTCGGACGGATCCAGCGGTGGTAGTGGTGGGAACGCGCAAGACGACTTTGTCATGGTTGACTTTGTAAGTTCCTGGGACTCTCCATGAACCTCTCCTGCTCTGGGAAGAATCCTCCCATAGAGGTGCTCTCCATACCCTGAACAGGAATTTCCTGCTGGGTCCATTGGGCCATGCAAATTGTAGGAATTGGATCTGAATTTCCTCAGCAGCGCAGTCTCTATGGGAGTCCTGCCTCCAATGGCCTCTTGTAGGAGACATGTTTGGATTGGTTTGGTTTCGGGGCCACACCCTGTGGTGCTCAGGGCTTACTTCTGGTTCTGCACTTAGGGATCATTCCTGGTGGTGCTCAGGGGATGCCAGGGATAGAACCTGGTCAGTGAGTGCAAAGCAAGCACCTTTCCCACTGTAGTTTTGTTTTTGTGTGTTGGGGGTACAGCCAGTCATGTTCAGGGACTTCTCACACTTTAGTCAGAATAGCCCCACCCTAGGTGATTGTAGGGTACCAGGGATGGAATCTGAGCCTCCTGTTGTCTTGTGCACACACAGCTTTGAGTCCTCTTTTTGACTCCAGAGAAGATATTTTGTATGTCTTTAGTAAAAATTTGTAAGGAGGGGCTGGAGAGATAGCACAGCGGTAAGGTGTTTGCCTTGCATGCAGAAGGACGGTGGTTCGAATCCTGGCATCCCATATGGTTCCCTGAGCCTGCCAGGATCGATTTCTGAGCATAAAGCCAGTAGGAGCCCCTGAGTGCTGCCGTGTGTGACCCAAAAACCAAAAAAAAAAAAATTTTTTTTGTAAGGAAATTTGGAGTTTCTTGTGCTGGGCTGGAGAGATTATACAGCAGGTAGGGCATTTGCTATTCATGTATCTGACTCAGGTTCAATCCCCAGAACCTTATATTGTCCCCCAATATTGTCTTTATATAGTCCCCAGGAGTAATCATGAAAGGCAGAGCCTGGAGTAAACTCTCTCTTTTTTTTTCCCCAGAAACCGGCATTTTCTAAAGACGATATTCTTCCGATGGACTTGGGGACCTTCTACCGTGAATTTCAGAACCCCCCTCAGCTGAGCAGCCTCTCCATTGATATCGGGGCACAGTCCATGGCCGAGGACTTGGTATGAACATGCCTTCCCTTTCCTCACCCCATCCTCTGTTCTCCCTAGACCCCCAACCATCCCAGAAGTGTCCTCCCACTACTGCTCTGGCTCCCCAACTTCCCCGTCCCCACAGTCACCCCAGTGGTTTACCCCCACTCAGGTATTGGTCATTCTCTCTACTCCTCGCTTTCTCCTCTGCTCTGTGCTCCTTACACATGGCCAGTGCCACTTGACTTGGCTGCTCCAGCTGGCTCTGTTCCTCTGGGCAGCTTGCCAGGCAGCTGCCAGCAGAGAGGGCAGAAGGAGTCCAGGCGCATGCTTGGGTCATCTTGTCCTTTCCTTGATGACCTCATCCTCTCAGAACACAGTGTTCGGGTCCAGCCAAGTAATTCCAGACCAATCCTTATTGTCACTTCCTAGTCCTCCCACTCCCTGTCCACACCTCCATGCTGTGATCCTCTGCCTATCGGAATCAGGGAACTAGCTCAAGGAATAGGCAGAGAGGAAGAATCGTGCTTTATTTGCTGGAAGAAAAGCAGGCTCAGGGCCAAAGAGAAAGCATGGAGGTAAGGCATTTGCCTTGCATGCAGAAGGACGGTGGTTTGAATCCTGGCATCCTATATGGTCCTCTGAGCCTGCCAGGAACTATTTCTGAGTGTAGAGCTAGGAGTAACCTCTGAGTGCTGCCAGGTGTGACCCAAAAAACAAACAAACGATAAAACAAAAAGAAAAAGGAAAACAGATTCAGTAGCAATACAGAAATAGCATTAATATTACTGAGTTTTGTTTGTGGGGAGGGCCATACCCAGTTTTGTTCAGGGGTTATTTCCGGCTCTGTGCTTGGGGGTTAATTCAGGGGATACTCAGGGGATCATGCAGTGCCGGGGATCAAACTTGGGTGCTCAGTCCATTGAGCTTTCCCCCACCTTTCCTCTGTAGCCCTCGCCCTCCCACTTTGCCATTTATTGAGACTTTCTAGGGGCCCTACACTTTTCTAAGTTCTTTGCCATAAATTTTGACTATCTGAAAGAGGTGTACCCACTCGTGGCTGTACCCCCTGAGTTAGGCTCCATCCTTTACCAGAGTTGTCCTTCTAGGACAGTGATTGCCCTTTCAGGTTTCGTTTTCTTCTCTTTGTTCCATTTTCTTTCCTTTGTTGTGCTGCTCTCACCAAGTTGGGTTCACATGCCTCGAAGGGTTCTAACATCCATCCAGGGTGGGCTGTGATCCCTCCTAATGTGGCTTTCAGACTTTCAGAGCACTTGCTTCTTGCTGTCACTTCCTCAAATCCATCTCACACCAGCCTGTGATGCTTTCCTGCTGGTGCGGTCAAATGTGGGACTTCATGCCCCTTAGGTCCTGGTCTCTTTTTCTCTCCCTGACACCCAAAGACACCTGGTAGACAGAAGCCCACAGCAGCTAGCCCTCATGGTGATTGGGCTGGTGACCTCTTCAAGGGTCTCCCCGAATAAACAGCATTTGCCTCCCCTCCCACTGCAGGACTCACTCCCGGAGAAGCTGGCTGTGCACGAGAAGAATGTTCGAGAATTTGATGCCTTTGTAGAAACCCTGCAGTAAAGTTGTATCAAGTCCCAGCAGTACTCCCTTCTTGCCATCCCACGAGGCCAGGAGCCTCCTTACCACTGTCAGCTGCTCCCTGTCTTGCCCCACATCAAGTGGAGGAGAGGCTGGGTGGCCCCCTGGAGACGCTGAGGCTCCATTCGAGCTTTTGGGAGGGCTGACTCCTCCTCCAGCCACTTAAGGACCCTCAGCAGGGCCATCCGCTTCCACTGCTGTCACCAACTGCTTCCCGAAACCATTCCTCCTGCTGCCAGCCTGCCACCCGGGACCTATCCTGCAGCTGCCCCCACATCTACCACTCCCTGCAAACCCTTTGACATTGCCAACTGGTGGCCCTGAGCTGATGTGGGGCAGAAAGAAGAAAGGCACCATCCTGGCTCTTTGTCCTCTCCCTTCGTTCTAGAATCTTCCCTCTCTCCCTGGCCCCTGTGCCTGCACCTTGGGCAATATGACAGGCCTCCTGCCCAACCGATTTGGTGAGAACCCCACCGCAAAGAGTTCTGAGCAGCCCTGGCGGCTGCCTGTGCTCAGCTTCTTCGCTCCCAGAGACAGTCCCCGCCTCTCCTCCCTCCCCTGTCACTGCTCCTTATCCCAGAACATGCAAATATTTATTACCTTCAGAGGATCAGATATTTTATAGAGGAAATACTTTTGGAGGCTAGAGGTGTTCACGGGGGAAGGTAGAGGGTCATTCCCCGGGCAGGGCCTCACAAAGAGGCTCCTCAGACTCCGGGTGCTGCTCTCAGGTTCTTCCTCCGTGAGCTAGCAGGCTTTGCCTGAATATAGTACTGGCCATGGGCAGCAGAACCTCCAGACATGCTGCATTTGAACTGACGACAGGCTTCTCCTGGAACATACAAAACACACCACAGACTTGTTCCTGGTAAGAGCTTAGAATCTGGCTCCGGCTTCCACACACTAACCATCCATTTCAGCAGCCTGGGGAGTCCTGGGTGCTAAATGCATTGATGATCCAGAGTCGTGCTATGTAGCATGCGTGAGATCAGACAGGGCCCCTCTCTGTGCCACTTGTTCCTGTTTCTAGGGTTGGGTCATGGCTTATTTCCTCCTGCATCTGGGCCTGGTTGCCAGAGTTGACTTGCTTCCTTGTAGAGTAAGCAGAGCAAGTCAAGTGCCTCACCTCCTGACTGTTTCTCCCATCTACCGCCTCCCCAGTCTTCTTTGGATTTACTCAGCATGGCAGCTGTTCTGCAGTGGAGCACGCGTTCCTATTGCTGGCCAGCTGCCTGTGACCCTTTGGCTGTCACGAAAAAATGTGCCACGTCCAACTGTGGCCTCCAAACCTGTGCCTAAAGGCTTGGGTACATTGCTGAGGGTTGCCTCCCACTCCCCTCCCAATATCAGATGCTGCCGAGGCCTTGCATGGAAAAGTCCAGCATAGTTCTCTGGCTCGTGGTCATGGTCTGTAGGACACAGCCTTCAGGACCCCATCACCGAAAGGCCAGGGCATGGGCCCCATGAGTTGGTCCCATTGTTGGGGCTGGTCGTGTTCCCCAGGCCCACTCTGGCCTGACCTCGCACCTTCCCTGGGACAGGCCTGGCTCGGTCACCTGTGCCCAGATGAGAGCCCTCTTGCTCCTCCAGCCCGCCATGTTGGAAAGATTGAGCTATAATTTAAGATGTATTCGAGATTTCCAATAAATTTTTTCTGT
The DNA here is from genome assembly GCF_024139225.1 of Suncus etruscus. Lineage (NCBI taxonomy): Eukaryota > Metazoa > Chordata > Mammalia > Eulipotyphla > Soricidae > Suncus > Suncus etruscus. The sequence goes on from NC_064856.1 coordinate 96,336,839, forward strand.
ACTTTCCTGTTTTGTAAGTTGGTGACATTCCTTCCCACTGCCTGCCCTTCTGCATAGTGTGAGGGGCCTGCCCCCCTCTCTCTCTGAAGGGCAGTCAGGCTCACTGAGGGAACAGGGATTGGTCTTTCCCCTGGCTACCCTGGGTGTGAAATTGCCTCTGTGGGAGGTGCAAGCAAGTTCACTACAGCAGCACTGCCTGCACAAGGATACCCACTAGAAGAAACCATGGGACAAGTGGGTCTCCCGAAGTGGGCAGGATCTGTCTGCAGCTGAGGGTGAGGTGTGCTATGGCAGAGGGGATGATGGACCTGGCAAAATAAGGGTCAATGGGAAAAGCAGTAGATGCAGACTAGTTTAGCTGTATTAAGTTGGAAACAGCTGGAGTTAGGGTGGGGGGAAGGGAACTTGAGCCAGGCAAGGGCTGTCCTGCAGAGATCAAGCCACAGCTGCCCTCAGCCCCACAAAGGCACCTTCTGTCTGCCCCAAGACAGAGGAGCTTCTAGAGACCAGAGTTGGTTTGCCTGCCCACCATGGCCACTGCTGACAGCAAGCCCTTGCCCACATACACGAGCCAGGCTCTAGGACTGACCAGATTGTGCTTTGAAAATTTTATATGAGGTCAGGGAGACAACTCAAAGAGCTGCAGAGGATACATTTTGGATGGGTGTAACCCCACATGCTAGCCCCAGCATGGCATGATATCCCACCTTTCCCCATGAGCGCCTCTAGGAGTGAGCACCAGAAAGAACTGTCCCTGAATACCTCCAAGTATACGAACCAAAAAGAAAAGGAGCCGAAGAGATTATACTAAGCACCTCCAGGTGTGACCCCCAAAAATAACCATTTGATTCTGTCCCCATGTGGGACAAAATAGGGCCCCAGAGCTTTAGTTCAAAAGGCTGCACGTGTGACACCAATAAACCTGATCAGAAGTACTACAGGCTGTCCCCTGCAACCCCATTTTCTGTTAGAATCCCCAAACAGCATTTGGTTTCTCCCAACCTAACAATGGTGTCCTACTCCTTTAAAACATCTCACTACACCCCAGACGGGCTGCCTCTAAGGCCTGGTAAACTGGCTTTTTGCGTCACTCAGCAAAGGCCCTGCCAGGAGCCCAGCCTAGTAAACAGCTCTCCAGTCTCCTGTGCTGATTTCCTGGGTCACTGCCTCTGCGCTGAGCGGCTTCCAGCCTAGAGCTAGGCAGAGCCTCTGAGGCCACAACAGAGCCTGTTGTGGCTGCCTGGAGGAAGGTCACTGTCTGTTTATAGCACCATGGAACAGCACTATGGAGAGAGCCCCTGCTTCACATGCAGGAGGCCCAGATTCGATCCCTGTTGCTCTATAGGGAGCACTCCTGAGCACCAAGCTGTGAATTAATCCTGGATACTTACTGCCGATTGTGACCCCCAAACAAAAATATTTTTTCTTGCTCTTGTGCTCTGATCAGGCTCCTGAGCCCAGGGGCAACCAGGAGGGGGGGAAAAGCTCATTGGGGCTGGAGCAAACCCCGAGCATGTGGGTGTGGCCCAACACTCCTCCCCTGTCCCCCCCAAAAAACAGGCCCAGCTGAAGCCAAGAGGGCCTCCTTATTGAATTCAGCAAACAGCAGCCAGCAGGAACCCAGCCTTGACCACTGCCCACTGTACCCAGTGAAATCCTGTCCCACCTTTAAAATAACTAACTTCTTAGAAAGTGGCAAGATGGGCCCGGAGAGATAGCACAGCGGCGTTTGCCTTGCAAGCAGCCGATCCAGGACCAAAGGTGGTTGGTTCGAATCCCGGTGTCCCATATGGTCCCCGGTGCCTGCCAGGAGCTATTTCTGAGCAGACAGCCAGGAGTAACCCCTGAGCATCGCTGGGTGTGGCCCAAAAACCAAAAAAAAAAAAAAAAAAAAAAGAAAGTGGCAAGATGTGGGGCCAAGTGATAGCACAGTGGGTAGGTGTTTGCCTTGCACAGGGCCAACACGGGTTCAATCTCTGGTATCCATATGGTTCCCCAAGCCTGCCAGGAGTGATTTCTGAGTGCCGAGCCAGGGTAACTAACTCCTGAGCACCACTGGGTGTGCACCCCAAAAATAGTCCAAAATGCATGTCACAAAAATTCTCCAGGGGGAAAGGGGGGGGGGCAGAGCTATTAGGGCATTTGCTTTGACCCAGGACAGACCTGGGTTCAATCCTGGCATCCCAAATGGTCCCTGAGCCAGGAGCGATTTCTGAGCGCATAGCCGGGAGTGTCACGGTGTGGCCCAAATACAAAAAACAAAATGAAACAACAACCAAAAAAAAAAAAAAAACTCCAGGGGATCATTTTATGGGACAAAGAGATCAAACCTGGTTGAATACAAAGTAAACACCTTATCCACTGTACCATGGCAATGGCCACACCTCTCCACCACCTTAACTTTGAAAACAAACCTATAGCAGGGAAAGGCTGTGGGTAGTAAGACACCTCTGAGGCACGGCCAGCAGGAGGCTCCTGACATGCCAAGGACAGATGGGTTGGGGAGGGCTCCAACCCCACCTGTGATGCCAGGTTGGGCCCGTCAAGCCATCTACCTGAGATAAGGGTCACTCAGACACTAGGTACGCTAGACACCACACATTTGTGCTGTTTCATTTGGGGGACACAGCCCTCAGTGCTCAGAGGCTAATCCAGGCTTTGGGTGGACCATCCACTGAACCTAAGCCTCCTATCTACTGAAAGGTGACATCTGATCTGGGTGGGGAGTACCGGAGGCCCCTTTGCTCTTTTTGTTTTTGATTTTTGGTTTTGGGTCACACCTGGCAGTGCTCAGGGGTTACTCCTGGCTCTACGCTCAGAAATCGCCCCTGGTAGGCACGGGGGACCATATAGGATGCCAGGATTCGAAACACCGTCCTTCTGCATGCCAGGCAAATGACTTACCTCCATGCTATTTCTCCGCCCCCCCCCCCCTTTGCTCTTCTTTCTGTGGCCCCATTTATAGACCCATGCCAGCTGGGCAGTTTTTCATGTTTTTATTGAAATACAAAAGTGCAAAGGTGAAATACATGATTGGTGCCGGGAAGTCAGGCTGTGTGACTGCGAACAGATTCAGGGCACCCCAGGGTTGATGTGATGCTCCCCAAAAAGGCCAAGTCAAGCCACAAGGCTCTACAAGTCTACAGCACTGACATAAAAAGGGAGTAGAAAGCACAGGCTAGTCCACACTCAGAATTGGGAGACAGCTGCCTCTCAGGCAGGGAGACACCAGGGAGGGCAGGCCCTGAACTGGGGGCTGAATTTCAGTAAAGGCCTCCCCCTAAAGCCCCTCAGCGATTCTGTTCAGGCCCGTCCCTGACTGGGAAAGAAGAGGCTCCAGGAAAGGGGTTCCCCAGGGCCAAATCTAAGGGATACACTAGAATGAGGGGTGTCAATCGTCAGTTGGGGAGATGCATCTTGGGGAAGTGGCTGAAACTTACTTAGCCTGGGGGGGACCATCAGGGTGAGCAAAGTCTGCTCTGCCGCCCAGGACCCCAATAGGAGGAAGGCATCACCTTTGGCTAGGATGCTGTGAGTCTTGGTTATTGACACACACACACAGACACACACAGACACACACACACAGACACACACATACACATACACTCTCTGGGATTCATGGGGTGGGACTGGAATGCCTATTTCAGAGGGCTTCTGGGACTGCCCTTCCATCCAAGATGCCAGTCCTGGCAGAACCAGCGCTGGGCAAGACTAGAGGCACCAGACCTAGCTCTGGGCAGGGACAGTCCCACTGGGGAAAGGCTGTTCTAGGACGTGGACGCAGAGAGGTGGGCAGCCATCACAGGGCCTGGTAATTCCACCAAATCAGGAGCTTGCAGCCAGGCACAGCAATCCAGAAGTGCCATGGCACTGGCCCCACTCCAGCCATCCATTGACCAAGAGAAAGAGCAGGTCCAGCCCAGCTGGCAGTGCCTGGACAAAAGGGGAAATAAGGGAGGGAGTGATTGGAGTTGGTTCTCCTTCCAGGGAAGACAGGTGGGGCAGCGCTGCAGAGCCCAGCAGGAGTCGGGGACCCAAGGAGGCAGTGAGAAGTATAAGGCGAAGAACAAGGCCCTGTGGTCACGGTGAGGCATCCAGGACAGAGATGGGTGACGGGGGGCAGGAGGAACACAGCTGGCCCGCCCAGCTTCCCAGCTCCCGGGGCTCAGGGTCCCCTGAAGCTCAGAGGAAGAGTCCAGAATGGGGCTCTCCTGAGACAGACTGGGGTGGGGCTCAGAGACCCTGGCAGTTGGGGCTCGGGAATAGCGCCCCCTGGTGGTCCAGGAGGAACTTGGTGAAGGTGTTGATAGGATTGATGGCCTTGAGGGTGATGGCTGCATCCTTGGCCCACAGCAGATTGGGGCCGAAGACCACGGCCAGGTTGGTATTGGTCATCTTGTTCTGCTCACAATGGGCAGAGACCTGTGGAGAGAGTAGGGGGTCAGTAGCAGGAAGCCTGGCAACCACTCCACCCACCTCCTTCTCTACAGCATGGGCTGAGCTGCTCTCACCTCCACCAGGAAGGCGGTCAGGAAGAGCAGCACCTGGTAGTTCTCGGCCGGCAGCGCACGCAGGGCCTGCTGCGTTGCCTCCACGCGCTGGCTCTCATCGATGTCTGCAAGGAACGGGAGAGTCACGCATGGGGACACTGGATGATGCAGAGAGCCCCATGGTACACTTAGAGGGGACAGGGGCACTCACTGAGGAAGCCCACTACATGGGGGTAGAGGTCAAAGGTGAGCAGGGGCTCAGGAAGCTCCCGCAGGAAGGTCTTGAGGATGACAGCCGGGAGGTGTAGCTCGTTGTACTGGTCGAAGTCCACGGGCAGTCCTGAGAGAAGGGAAGAGGATAGGAGGAGGAGGGAGGGCATTGGTGGGGTCCACACAGCTGTGTTTATAGCACCCTGAAACCCTTCCAGAGGTCCCTTGTCTCTGGAAGCAAGACAGGGTACGCAGGAGTGTCTCTGGTATCAAGTTATTCTGCACACCCAGTGGGCTTGCTAGAAGCAGCAACCAGAGAGGATGAATCCCACTGGCCTACACCCAGAGCCAGGGCCACAGAAGGCCGAGACCCCCCACAAAATCACAGACATGCCCCACCACAGACAAACACTCACCCCCCCACAAACTCATACACACATATACATGCATATACACATATACAACAGTCACAACTATACACACATCACACACAGACATACTTATACAGACACACACAGACACAAAGACACACATACCTCAGAGACAGTCATATACAGACACTCAGTCACAAACACATGGACAGTTAACAAACACATATACCTGGACACAGTCATGCACACAGACGCCACAGAAACACAGATTTATATTCATGCACATGGACAGTTTTGCTATCATGCATGGACATAGTAGCACATGGACACAGATGCAAACAGAAACAAGCCACCACACAGTCATACATGGACACACACTCGTAGCAGCACAGGGACAGTCACAGACAGTGTCATGGACACTCACCCATGTTGTACTTCTGCTGCACCTCCCGCACCACCGTGGTGTTGGCCGACCTCCGGAAGATGCCCTCGGTGCCGAGAGCTAGGGGCAGCAGGGGCAGCTGGTGAGTGCTGGCGTTCTCGGAGCTGTACAGAGCCCCCTCTCTGTCAGGGGCACCCCCACTCACCGTGGGCCCGCAGGTAAGCCACAGTGTCCCGGAGCACGAGTGGGATGGGGTCCTGCTCAGGGCTCTTCTCCTGGAGTCTGTGGGGACACGGCAGTAAGCCAGGCTACAGCCCCCCACCCCAGGCCTGCCCCTCTGCATACTCACTGCTGCAGCGAGACCCCAAACTGTTGGTTGGGCAGCGGCGGCCGAGGCGGCATGGGCTTGGGGGCCGTGGCAGGGCTCTTCTGGGTAGATCTGAGGAAGTCGTCGTACCTAGAGGCAGGTGAGAGCTAAGGCCTCTCCTATCCTGGAACCTCACCCTGAACCCTTTCTACACCAGGAAGTGAACAAGCTCAGCAACATGACTTAGAGTCTTCCTACAGCACAGGCGGAGTGCAGGCTGGGGCCCATCTCTTGGCTCCTTCTGCTAATCTCGGGGTTCTTCCACCTTGCTCCGGCCCCCCCCCCACAGGACAGGCGCCATCCGGCCCCTTACTTGAGCACTTGGCGGGGGATCCCCAGCTGTTCCAGCTTCACGTGCTCGCTCAGCTCGCTCAGGTAGTTCACGTAGAAGATTTTCTGTCCAAACTTGAAGCTGTGTGTGTGAGGGGGGACACAGGGCATGGCTGAGGTTGGACACCCCCCCCCCAACAGGCCGGTCCAGGCAGGGGCAGCATGGGAAGGCCAGGCCCAGCCCTGCCTGCAGACCTGATGATGGGCTTGAAGAGGATGAGCAGCGTCTTGATGAACATGGTGGGGTGCACAATGTACAGCGCCTTGATGTTTTTCTTGTACCTATGGGGGGGCACCACATAGGGTCTGCTCTGATCATGAGGTCAACTGAGAAACAGGGGGCCAGGAAATGGTGAGGTTGGGGAGGAAGTTCCAGAGAGGCTACAGAGCCCAGGGAATCAGAAGCTGGGAGTCAGCCCGGGATCCCCACGCACTTGCGGTCGAACTCTCGGTAGGCGTCACGCAGCCAGCTGAGGGACGGCTTGTTGTCACTGCTGAGGCCATGGTGCAGGTAGAGCAGCGTGTAGTCACTCTCCACGTACTGGTCCAGGGTGTGCTTCAGGTACCTGAGACAGAGGAAGAAGAAGGGAGGGAAGAAAGAGGAAGGGGGAAAGAGGAAAGGGGAAGGGAGGAGAGAATACAGGGTGGGGGACAGATAGGCCTGTCAGCTCCACACCCTGCACAGGTGGGGTCCCCGAGAAGACAGACCCTGGTGCCTTCCTCCACATCCCCTGTGCTTGTGGAGGCTGTGCAGGTGGGGGTCAGGCTGCACCCCATGCTTCTGTCAGGGGCAGTTCCTCATATTCTCCACATTGAGTCAGGACATAGCCAGCCCACCAGGGGTCCCCAGCCCCATCAGGTCCTCTCAGTCTTATTTATTTATTTTAGTTTTTGGGACACACCCAGTGGCACTCGGGGATTATTCCTAGCTGTGTGCTCAGAAATCACTCCTGGCAGGCTCAGGGGACCATATGGGATGCCGGGTAAAACACCCAAGTTGGCCGAGTGCAAGGTAAATGCCTGACCCGCTGGGCTATCACTCCGGCCACAGGCCCTCTCAGTCTTGCTGCAGTTGGCCATATTTTTACTTTTTTTTTTGTTTGTTTTTGGGTCACACCCGGTGGTGCTCATGGGTTACTCCTGGCTGTCTGCTCAGAAATAGCTCCTGGCAGGCACGGGGGACCATATGGGACACCAGGATTTGAACCAACCATCTTTGGTTCTGGATCGGCTGCTTGCAAGGAAAACACCGCTGTACTATCTCTCCGGGCCCATATTTTTACTTTTATCCTTCCAGCTATGAAGCAGTTCCTGTTTACCTGCTTCCTGCAAGAGTGTAAGTGGGGGGTCAAGCCTGGAGCTGTCCAGTCTCACCCCAAAGACCCCTAGATGACAGGAGCTCGGCTTGAGGCTCCATCACTCGAGCCCCAGGCGCAGACTGAAAGACTTGGTGCTGGGAAGAGTTGTGGAGGCCCAGGGTCTAGTGTCAGTACCTGGCCCAACATCTCTGGGTTCTGTCCCCAGCAGGGAGGTGGTGTGGTGAGGAGCAGAGCGCAGAGCAGGAAAGGAAGCCCAGAAAACCTCAGGCTGGGGGATAGCAGGGGAGCAGGGGAGGAAGGTGGGCAGGAGAGATGAGAAGCAGCCCAGGATTTAACAAATGCCAGGTATGACCTGACCTAGCTGGGAAAGAGACTACCATGTGTGGGTGCTGGCATGCAGGTGGCAGTGCTGAGTCAGATTCCAGGGATTCACACCATGAGTGGTGCTGGACTGTGATTCCCATCAGGATCCACTCTGCAATAGTCACTCCTGCACACTCTGAGCACTGGGCAGAGAAGCTTCTGAGCTCTCCAGCAGCAAGTCTGACTCAGGAGGCAATGAAGCGCCATCAGCAGGCTTCACAGAGCGTCGGCATCTCTGACTCACAGAAATATATTCTAGGGGCTGAAGCGATAACACAGCTGGTAGGGCATTTGGTTTGCATGTGACCAACCTGGGTTTGAACATCAGCATCCCATATAATCCCTGAGCCTGCCAGAGGTAACTTGTTTATTTTTCTTTTTTTTGTTTTTGTTTTTGTTTTTGGGTCACACCCGGCAGTGCTTAGGGGTTACTCCTGGCTGTCTGCTCAGAAATAGCTCCTGGCAGGCACGGGGGACCATATGGGACACTGGGATTCGAACCAACCACCTTTGGTCCTGGATCGGCTGCTTGCAAGGGAAATGCCACTGTGCTATCTCTCCGGGCCCCAGAGGTAACTTTTTTTTTTTTGGTTTTTGGGCCACACCCGGTAACGCTCAGGGGTTACTCCTGGCTATGTGCTCAGAAGTTGCTCCTGGCTTGGGGGACCATATGGGACACCGGGGGATCGAACCGAGGTCCGTCCAAGGATAGCACAGGCAAGGCAGGCACCTTACCTTTAGCGCCACCGCCCGGCCTCCAGAGGTAACTTTTGAGCACAGTGCTAGAAGTAACCCTTGAGCGCTGCCAGATATGGTCCAAAAATACAAAAAAACAGGGCCCGGAGAGATAGCACAGTGGCGTTTGCCTTGCAAGCAGCCGATCCAGGACCAAAGGTGGTTGGTTCAAATCCCGGTGTCCCATATGGTCCCCCGTGCCTGCCAGGAGCTACTTCTGAGCAGACAGCCAGGAGTAACCCCTGAGCAACGCTGGGTGTGGCCCAAAAACCAAAAAAAAAAAAAAAAAATACAAAAAACAAATAAACAAAAAATATATATATATTCCAGTTGAGCAGGTAACCAGTGGGAAATCACAGGCCTTGCATATGTGAGGCCATGATTTCCATCCCTAGAACTGGGGTGGTGGTGGTAAGGGAAGTACCCAGGGGCCAGGATATGGCCCTGATGACCTACCAGCACTGCTGGCAGTTGCACACACATCCCCCAAATAAATGAAAACAGGTTCAGGGGCCAGAGAGATAGCACAGCAGAAAGGCATTTGCTTTGCATATAGCCAACCCAGGATGGATCCCAGTTCAATTCCAGATATCCCATATGATCCTGAGCCTGCCAGGAGCAATTTCTGAGCACAGAGCCAGAAGTAACCCCTGAATGCCACGGGGTGTGACACCCCCCCCCAAAAAAAAAGCAATGACGACAACAACAACAACAAAAAAACCCAGGCTCAGGCGCTGATCTTCAGGAAGGGATGCAAGATGAATAGAAAGATCTTGGGCCCAGAGAGATAGCACAGCGGCGTTTGCCTTGCAAACAGCCGATCCAGGACCAAAGGTGGTTGGTTCGAATCCCGGTGTCCCATATGGTCCCCCGTGCCTGCCAGGAGCTATTTCTGAGCAGACAGCCAGGAGTAACCCCTGAGCACCGCCGGGTGTGACCCAAAAACCAAAAAAAAAAAAAAAAAAAAAAAAAGAAAGATCTTTGGAGTGACCAGAGCAATGATCCAGCAGATAACATGCTTGCCTTGTAAATGACTGACCTGGGTTTGATCTCTGGCATCCCAAATGATGCCCCGAGTCCACCAGAAGTGATGCCTGAGCAAAGTCAGGAGTCAGTCCTGAACACCACTGGGTGGTCCTAAAACACACACACATCACATCCCCCACAAAAAAAAAAAAAGAAAAAATTTTTGTGGAGAAGGCTTTTCATTGCAGTCAGCAAAGAACTGAGCAGCCAGCCCACTGCCCAGGGCAGAGTGGGGGGCCATCGTGGTGGGCTATAAATAGGCCCTCTCACAGGATGTGTCCACAGACAGAGCTGAGAAAGTCAGAAGTCAGAACTGGGCCATCCTCCAGGGAATGACGGGAGAACAAAAGCGGGGGTTGGGGGAGTGGGGAGGTGACAGTCTGAAACACAGTGCAGCTGACAAATGTGTGCGCATTCCTGTAGACATGTGTGCGTGTGTGTGAGTGTGTGTGTGTGTGTGTGTGTGTGTGTATGCAAGAGAGAGAGGTGTTTTTGAAAGCACTTTCTTGAAGAATGCTCAGTGCTCAGTTGAGAAAAACACGATTTAAGAACGAGCTAATGGTTGAATCTGTGTGGCCAAAGCAACAGGACAGCAGGACAGCAAGGAGGGCATTCACCCTGCAACAGCCTACCTGGGTTCCATCCTTAACACCCCTTTGGGTCCCCCAAGTTCTGCCCCCTCGGCACTGCTGGGTGTGGTCCAAAACCAATAAAAGACAACAGAAATTAGGGCTGGAGAGATAACACAGCAGTTGGGCCTTTGCCTTGCATGCGGCTGGCATCCCAGATTGTTCCGTGAGCCTGCCAGGAGTAATTTATTTATTTATTTATTTATTTATTTATTTATTTATTTATTTTCTTTCCTTCCTTCCTTCCTTTCTTTCTTTCTTTCCTTTCTTTCTTTCTCTCTTTCTCTCTTTCTCTCTCTCTCTTTCCTTCTTTCCTTCTTTCCTTCCTTCCTTCCTTCCTTCCTTCCTTCTTTCCTTCCTTCCTTCCTTCCTTCTTTCTTTCTTTCTTTCTTTTCTTTCTTTCTTTCTTTTCTTTCTTTTTTTTTTGCAAGGCAAGTGTCTTACCACTGTGCCATCTTTCAGGCCCCGATGGTAGAGCATTTGTCTTCCATGTATGAAGCCATGCAAATGTGCACACATTTCCTTCCTTCCTTCCTTCCTTCCTTCCTTCCTTCCTTCCTTCCTTCCTTCCTTCCTTCCTTCCTTCCTTCCTTCCTTCCTTCCTTCTTCCTTCCTTCCTTCCTTCCTTCCTTCCTTCCTTCCTTCCTTCCTTCCTTCCTTCCTTCCTTTCTCCCTCCCTCCCTCCCTCCCTCCCTCCCTCCCTCCCTCCCCCTCCCTCCCTCCTTCCTTCCTCCCTCCCTCCCTCCCCCCTTCCTCCCTCCCTCCCTCCCTCCCCCCTTCCTTCCTCCCTCCCTCCCTCCCTCCCTCCCTCCCTCCCTCCCTCTCTCTCTCTCTCTCTCTCTCTCTCTCTCTCTCTCTCTCTCTCTCTCTCTCTCTCTCTCTTTCTTTCTTTCTTTTTTTTTGGTTTTTGGGTCACACCCAGCAGCACTCAGGGTTATTCCTGGCTATACGTTCATAAATTGCTCATGGCAGGCTCGGGGTACCATATGGGATGCCGGGATTTGAACCACCGTCCGTCTGCATGCAAGGCAAAATGCCTTACCTGCATGCTATCTCTCCAGCCCACCAGGAGTGATTTCTAAGTACAGAGCCAGGAGTAACCCCTGAGCACTGCTGGGTGTGGCCCATAAAAAAAAAAAAAAGACAGCAGGAAGGTGCAAGCCAATAGTGAAGCGCTAACCCCAATGCTACTCTAATTTAAGACAGATTTCACAGCTGTCTCCATTTTTTCTTTTCTTTTTTTTTGTTTTGGGCCACACCCAGCAACGCTCAAGGGTTATTCCTGGCTCTGTGCTCTGGAATTACTCCTGGCAGTGCTCGGGGGACCATCTGGGATGCTGGGGATCAAACCTGGGTCAGCCACATGCAAGGCAAACACCTTTCCCACTGTACTATCTAGCTTATATGATATCTGTATAACAAGATATATGTGGAGCTTTGTATATGGGGTTATGGGGAACAGTGCTGGGCAACAAACCCAGGGCCTCACTCATGCAAGGATGAGCTTTGCCAATGAGCTACATCCTATAGTTCAATCTCTTTCTCATGTTTTTGTTTGTTTGATTTTGGGGGGGTTTAAACTGTGGGGTACACCTTGTGATAGGCTCTATGCTCAGTGATCACTCTTGGAGAGGTTTGGAGGACCCTATGGAGGGCTAGGGATTGAACTACTATGTCTCTGGTCCTGCTAATTTTATTGGTCTAAATTCCTGAATTGTGTCATTATTTACTAAGGCAGACAGTGGCATTTCATGTCTGGGACCTCACCTAATCCCAGAACAGCCCAGCAGATTGGTACAATTCCTAGATCTTGAGGGCTCAGACGCGCCCTGACCCTGGCATGCAGCTGCTCAAGGGAGAACTGGAACACCACATTGGGCTTTTGATCTGAGCCCTCACCCCGGATCTGGAGATGGTGTTGACAGAAGCCAAGTCTGAGACATTCCGATGACGGAAGCAAGACTGGCCGGGGTGGGGGAGGAAAGGTTCCTCCTGGGGTGGACGCTATGAAGCCAGAGGAAGGCCCAGATTGTGGATAGCCTCCCTCAGCAGCTCTCCCCTGAAAAGAAAGCACTTGTCTATGTTCCTCCTAACTTCCACTCAGCTCTCCCTTGGCCGGGAAAAGATCTATCTCATCATCAGTGGGGAGAAGTAGGACTCAGTGGCCCTCTGGCCCTGTGAACACCTGACCTGGTTCAGGCCCACAGGACAGCCTGTGGATGTGTGGCACCCTGGAGGTGTGGCTAGAGGAGGAGGAGGAGGAAGAAGAACTCACACACTCAGGCCCAGACATTTATCTGGCCTGTCTCTGACCCTTGCCACCTCTTCTGCACAGCCCCTTGGGGCCCCAAGAGGGGGACAGGAAGAGCAGAAAGAAGTGCCGCCTGTTAAGTGTCCACAGGCAGTTTCTGGCTAGCTCCATAAAACCTCACTATCTGAGAGACAGGAGTGACAGCACTGCAGGGAGGGCACTTGCCTTGCACATGGCTGACCAGGGTTAAATCACAGGCATTCCCATTAAGTTCCCCCGAGGCTACCAGGAGTAATTTCTGAGCACAGAGCCAGGAGTAAACCCTGAGAGCTGTTGGGTGTGGCCCAAAAAAAGGACACCTCATTACCTGAGCCTCAAGCAGCCAGTGGTGGCTGCCCCCTGCCCTGGACAGCAGTAAACCTGCAGCCGCAGAGCTGGAGACAGGACAAAGCAACTACGTGTGTGCTAGGCGGCCTGATCTGAGGGGCAGAGAAGATGGACGGGAAAGAGCACACGTGCCTAGTGTATGAGTTTCCAGGGCACCCACATTGAAAGCACCAAATTTTCCCAATACGCAGATCTCTGTGCGAACAAGGGAGAAGCCAAGGGTCTTCCCTCTGAAGAATGGATGCTCCCACTTCTGCTCACTCACTTTGCACTCCAAAACCCCCAAGTCAGGAGACTTGCATGGATGGATACACTACCCAGGTTATACCTGGGACTAGCAACCAGATTAGCCCTGGGCCAGCCTGGAAAGGGTACCAGTCTACTGTGGAAGGGGCTTTGACTTCTACTCCGACACCAAACCAAGCCAAAGCCACGAGACCAAGCCTGATCCCTGCCCAGAGCTGCTCTGCTGTCAATCAGCTTCCCCTCGGGAAAGCAGGTCTGCCTGATAACCTTTGGGACTAAATGGGAACCCACAGCAAACTGGGCCTCTCCCCCAATTCCCTACAAACACTCACCCCAAGAGCTTGCTGTGATCCAGCTGGTGGCTCGGCGGCATGCGGCAGGCACTGAACACAATGATCTTCCGCCCATACTTGTCATCACCTGAGTGAGGAGGGAGAGGGAATGTGGGTGAGGGCCGTCCAGTGTGGTCCAGGCTCACAGTGGCTGCCTATGCTCAGGTACAGCACCAAAGACAGAAAACAGGATCACTGAGAACGACATGGGTCAACTAAACAAATAACTTGACTGGAGCCAGTGAGAAAATATGGCGGGTAGGGTGCTTGCTTTGCCCAAGTTCAATTCCCAAGTTCAATCTCCAGCACTGCATATAGTCTTCCCCAGGTACGATCCCTGAGTGCAGAGCCAGGAGTACGCTCAGGCTGAATACTGCTGGGTGTGGCCCTCAAATGAAAATAAATAAAACGACCTGACTTTGTAATGTACCTTACATCTGGGGGTGCAGAGACTCAGACATTTGCCTTGCATACATCATCCTAGTTCCATCCCCATGTTCCCTACAGCACAGAGCCAGGAATAGGATACCTAGCATGGTTAGACAGGGTCCCCAAAGCCAAACAAACAAATACCATTGTTTTTTTTTTTTTTTTTTTTTTTTTTTTTGGTTTTTGGGTCACACCCGGCAGTGCTCAGGGATTATTCCTGGCTTCACGCTCAGAAATTGCTCCTGGCAGGCACAGGGGACCATATGGGACGCCGGGATTCGAACTGATGACCTCCTGCATGAAAGGCAAACGCCTTACCTCCATGCTATCTCTCCGGCCCCACAAATACCATTGTTTAAAATAAGCTATTTAAAAAAAAATCAAAGCTGAGGGAAAAACCCTAAGTCTATCGTTGGAGGAAAGAATTCAGGAAAATGTGGACTGTCCAGCTAGAAAATGGGATTCCTGGAGAGCAGGTGACAGGCACTATGCTGGGCCCGGAGAGATAGCACAGCCGTGTTTGCCTTGCAAGCAGCCAATCCAGGACCTAAGGTGGTTGGTTTGAATCCCGGTGTCCCATATGGTCCCCGTGCCTGCCAGGAGCTATTTCTTTTTTTCTTTTTTTTTGGGGGGGGGGGCGGGGGTCACACCTGGCAGTGCTCGGGGTTACTCCTGGCTGTCTGCTCAGAAATAGCTCCTGGCAGGCACAGGGGACCACATGGGACACCGGGATTCGAACCAACCACCTTTGGTCCTGGATTGGCTACTTGCAAGGCAAACGCCACTGTGCTATCTCTCCGGGCCCTGCCAGGAGCTATTTCTGAGCAGACAGACAGGAGTAACTCCTGAGCACTGCCGGTGTGACCCAAAAACCAAAACCAAAACAAACAGACAGGCACTATGCTATACCACCCTCAGAAGTGTCCCAGCAGTGCCGGAGAGATAGCACAGTGGTAGGGCATTTGCCTTGTATGAAGCTGATCCAGGATGAATGGTGGTTTGAATCCCGGCATCCCATATAGTCCCCGTGCATGCCAGGAGTGATTTCTGATGCAGAGACAGGAGTAACCCCTGAGCACTGCCAGGTGTAACCCAAAACCATACACACACACACACACACACACACACACACACACACACACACACACACACACACACACACAACCCTGATGGACCTGGGTTTGATTACCAGCATCCCATATGGTCCACTTAGTCTGCCAGGAGCAATTTCTGAGCGCAGAGCAAGGAGTAACCCCTGAGCACCACACCAAGTGTAACCCCAAAACCACACACACACACACACACATGTCCAAGCAGCACCCCTAATGCAGTCAGGCCCCCCGAAAGTATATGTGCAGATACCAGGGCCCCATGTGGGACAAGCATGACTACAATTGACTGAGTTTGATTTCCACACCACATGCCCAAGAGCTGGGGTTCTGGACCACATGGCTAGGAATGGAGCAGGGCAGGTAGTGACCACTGAGCATAGCTCCTATAAAAATTAGAAGACAACCTAATCACCTGGAAACGTACAGTCCAGGAATACCAAGACCATTCATATTATGGTTCCAACACCACTTGTCGCTGGATCCAGAAATGCCACCAGTCCTCAGACCAAACCCCAGCCCCTGAAGCACTGCCTCCTCTTGCACAGCCCCTGGTGAGCTTTGCTTTTGCTCTCTTCTGTCTCCATGGACAATTCGGATGGACACAATCATGCAGAAGTTACCCTCTGTGCCAGTTTCTTTCCCTTGGCGTGCTTTTGGGGCTTGTTCACAACAAGAATGTCTCCATACCCCATTCTTCTCTGGCAAAATGCCAACAATGTACTGGGACCATATGGTCTTTTTTCGTCTTTGGTGGGGGCGAGGGCGCATTTTACTCTGGAACCATCTGCACCCCAACCTGAGATGTACATGCAGTTCTTTTTTGTTACCAGGTGGTGCTAAGAGCTCACTCTTGGATCTGTGATCAGGGGTCAGGCCTGGCAAGATTAAGGGACCCTTTGAGGTACTGGGGATCAAACCTGAGTCAGCTACATGCACAGCAATTACACTACTCTTTGTATTATTCTCCACCACCCTGCAATTCTTCTTTCTTCTTTTTTTTTTTTTTTGGTTTTGGGGCCACATCTGGCTGCACTCGGGGGTTACTCCTGGCTCTGCGCTTAGAAATTGCTCCTGGCAGGCTCAGTAGACCATATGGGATGCTGGGAATCAAATCCATGACTGTCCTGGGTTGGCTGCATGCAAGGTAAGCACCTTACCACTATGCTATCTCTCCAGCCCCCTAATTCTTTTTCATTCCATGACATTCCTGTTCCATTTTTTTTTACCTCTCAGATACCCCTAAAATAAAACTACTTTCCTTTCTTTTTGTTGTTTTGGGGTCACACCCAGTGATGCTCAGGAGTTATTCCTGATTCCACACTCAGAAACTACTCTTGGCAGGGTTCAGGGATTGAACCTGGGTCAGCCACGTGCAGCACAAGCATCCTACTGGCTATACTATTATTATTCCAGCCCAAAACTACTTTAATTCTAAAAAAATCAGAAATTTTGAGTGGCCAGAGAAATAGTAGAGAGGTCCTTTACCCAAGGCAGGTCAGCAGTCCCTTCCCAGCACCCCCCCCCCCAGCTGAACTGATGCCCATCATGTGGTAACTTTGCCCAGTTTAAGAATCTGCCTCCCCTGCTGGCTGGAGGCAGTGAGAAGACAGAAACTGTGTATGGGCCACCGGGGACTCTGCTGTCCCAGAGCCCAGCATGTCACGGGGTCCCATGGTAGTCTAGGCATGAATGCAGTCACCATCAGCGTCATGCAGCAACTCGCACTTGGATTCCCCTCTCCTTTATTTTGTGACAGTGCC
Organism: Suncus etruscus; assembly: GCF_024139225.1. Taxonomy (NCBI): domain Eukaryota; kingdom Metazoa; phylum Chordata; class Mammalia; order Eulipotyphla; family Soricidae; genus Suncus; species Suncus etruscus. The sequence continues at coordinate 96,353,578 of NC_064856.1, forward strand.
AAGGATTGTAATGATGCCAGGGCCTCACCCAGGCCAGACATGTGCCCTCCCACTGAGCCCGCCCTCTGTGTCAGAGTGAGTCTATTCCCAACAATACCGGGTTACCAGACTGCTATAGACACAGGGTCTCACAGGGGGCCTAGGGTGGAATCTTCTAAACTCACATGCAGAGAAGCAGTCCTGGACAGTGTAGGCGAGGAAGCTGTTCTGTACTGTTTTGCTGACAGTGCCAGGGATGGGGCTTTGGGCTCAGACTATGACTTTCCCTCCCATAGATGGCGTGGAAGTCCTAGAGTCCTCCTCAACCCTCAAGATGGAGAGCAGAGACTGGAGCAATCGCACAGTGGAGTGGGCACTTGCCTTGCACACACCAATCAGATTCAATCTCTGCTACCCCATAGTGCCCCCCAAGCAATGCCAGGAGTGATTCCTGAACACAGAGCCAAGAGTAAGCCCTAAGCATCACCGGGTGTGGCCCCAAAACAAAAACAACCAAGATGGGAAAGGCCCAGATTTCTGCCAGGCCAGCAGCACGTGAACCCTGGGGCCTGTTTGGCTTCTCCCGAAGATTCTGATTCTGACGGAGGGCAGAGGGTGAGACAGGACAACCCAGGCTCACAGATAAGTCAAGCTTTTAGGCCCCCGGGGTTCCTGGTACCAACCTGTCCACATAGGGGTTGGGGGAAATGGAAATGCCAGGTTGTGGGGGACATAAGTGGAGCACAAGAGATTCCATAAGCCTCCTTCCACCGTGCTCCTAAGCAGCTCACAGCCCTCCCTTTGTGGCTGGCAAACTTGAGGGCAGGTGGGGCAGAAGGGCTGAGCTCATATGCTCTGGAATTTCAAGAGCTGGTGACTGGTAAACCACCGAAGCACTCTGCTGTGGGAAGGGAAGGGCAATGCATCTCTCCAAGTTCCCCCCAGCATCCTGCAAATGAGAAGCTGGTTTTCCAGCCAGCAAGGCACACTGATGCTCCAGTGCCATCCGAGAAGCATTTCAAGCAGCCACACAGCTGTACAGTATGCACTGTGCATACTCTCCCTGTGCAGAGACCGGGTTTACCCTTGCCCACCTTAGCTCCTCTGTGTTTGCCAAGGAGGAGAGGTGTTTTCTTCCCTGTTTCCTCAAGGCCAATGGAACAGGGCTAGTTCCAGAGAACCAAGCTGGACACAGTCAGGACTTGGCTAGGCTTGGGGGCATCCAAGGGATCTGGGAGCAGCTGGCTAGCAGGACTCCCAGATATGTGGGGAAGGTGCTATGGGAAGCCCTTGCCTCCCTAGTGGGAAGGCCCAATGCCCTGGTCCTTAGCTAGCATGCAGGGCACTTCCAAAGGCCCGGAAGAACAGCACCCAGCCCTGCAGACAAACCTGGGACCTGGAAAGTACCAGGAATGATTTTGGCCTGTCTCGGGAGAGTGTGGTCCTGCACACCCCCAGCAGCAACGCCACCGTCAGCAACTCTCCTGGGTGATAGCTGGGGTGTTAATCAGCAACTGAGGGGGTCAGGAGGGAGTGGACATTCTGGGAACCAGGGCCACTGGTCCCTCCCCACCCCCGCAGGGCAGGCCAGGACAAAGATGCACACCCCAATACACGTACTCCAATACACTGGTTAAATTGTTTAACTGTAAAGGAGTTTGGAAGCCAACGGACTTGGTGCTAGAGTTTAAAATCCACAGGCACAGGGGAACTGTAGAGCCACAAATAACAGCCTTTTCTGTCTTTCCGGGAGCTGGTTCCCAGCATCGCCTGGGAAGAGCCCTCCTGGGCCAAGGTCACTCTGGGCCGTGGGGCCGAACAGAGGACACAGCGGGGTCAGTCCCGGCCCTTCCCTCCCCACGGGATACTTCTCCGGTTCACATGTCCAAGACTCTGGCCCTCCCGAGCTCCCCAGGGTCTGACCCCAGCACACTGGCAATGCCCATCCTGGCTTCCCAGTAGTCAGAGAGACAAGAGGGCTCCCCCTCCCTTGGAGGCTGGAGTGATAGATAGTAAGGAAGATATTTATTTGCCTTGAACATGGCTGACTGATGTAGGTTCAATTCCCAGTATCCTATATGGACCCCCAAACCCACTAGGAGTGATTCCTGAGTTCAGGGGCAGGAATAAGACCACAGCACTACTGGATGTGGCCCCCAAAACAAACAAAAATAAATAAACTATAAAAGCCACCCCTCCACACTCCCTCAGGGGCCAGGTCAGCATCATATTCCCACACAGCCTCCCACAATTACCCTGATTCTTTTTTTGGGGGGGGGGGGAGGGGAGCCCACACCCGGCAGTGCTCAGTGTTACTCCTGGCTATGTGCTCAGAAATCGCTCCTGGCTCAGGGGACCATATGAGACACCAGGGATTGAACTGAGGTCCATCCTGGGTCAGCTGTGTGCAAGTAAAACGCCCTACTGCTGTATTATTGCTCCAGCCCTACCCCGATTCTTGATTCCTTCCTGCTCCCACAAATAGGGTACATTTAGACTGGCCCCACCTCCTGGAGTCCAGATTTGCAGCCCACCTAAGGGGCACCTCTCTCCAGTGTGACTCGGGCTGCTGAGGGGTGTGGAGGTCACCCAGTGGGTTGAGGGGGCATCTTTTTTGCTAGGCCCTGGACCAGCTGGTCCAGGTATGAAGACAGATGGCCTAGCCCCTTAGGAACCCTGACCAGGTTATCGCAGGGAGCTGGGGGTTGACCCTTCAGAGTTGTTCCGGGTCTAGCTGAGCCCAGAAGCTTTGGGGAGAGGCTGGAATATGGGGAACACACATGATATCACAACTGTAGAAATTCCATGGATGCTGAGGATAAGCCTCTCACGCTGCCCTTTTGTTCTGGGCCCCATATTCTGGAGAGATGATGCTCCCCGTTTCCCAACTATCAAGTGCCTCCTGAGCCCCTCAGCCAGCAGCACCCGGCTGGTTCCAGGGGGCTGGTGCTTCCTGTTCTCTCCCCCACTGCAGGGTCTCCCCATAACTCAGCCTCTCAGAAGCCATAAGTGGGGCAGGGTGACCAGGCACCCTATGATTCTTCCCCCAGCAGGGAGAGAGTAGAAATAGACACACACAAACCCCTGGCATCTGTGGTTCCTGAACCATCAAGATGCTTAGGGTGGGGCCAGAGCAAGAGCACAGCAGTAGGGCGTTTGCCTTGCATGCGGCTAACCCAGGATGGACCTGGGTTCGATCCCCGGTGTCCCATGTGGTCTCCCAAGCCAGGAGCAATTTCTGAGTGAATAGCCAGGAGTAACCCCTGAGTGCCACTGGGTGTGGCCAAAATAAACAAAAAATAAATAAATAAAAGATGCTTGGGGCTCATGGTGGGTAATGCGCATGCGGACTACAGCACCCTTTCTCAGTGCAGTCTTTGAGGTTAAAGGGTCACACAGCCCCTCTCTTGGGAGGCTTCCTCAGAGCTCGGGTCTCAGGGGGACCTCCTGGCTCCCCAGGCACTGATGAGAGGGAGCAAAGTGAAAGGAGGGAAGTTGGGGACACTCCTTGGGGTCAGCTCCACTCTGCTCTGGGCTGAACTCTGACATTCAGGATGGGGTTCCTCTCTGACCCATGGGAGGAATAGATGAACTCAGGGAAAGTCTTTGAACCACACAACGGGCCCCTCCATAATACAGGTCACAGGTGGGACGGGGTGATGTGAACAGACCCACAGCCAACACAGTGAGTGTGAGAAGCTGGGACCCGCTCCCAGTGATGCTGGGGATGGAACTTGGGGCTCCAGCATACAGAGCATGTGCTCTGGACCTTTGAACTGGTTTGTAGCACCACCCACAATCCCCAGAAATGTCCAGGTCACGTGGTACTAGATGGTACTGAGGATTAAACTCAGGCATTGTTCAGACAATGCCTGTACCCAGCTTCACCTGTGGGACCTTCTCTCTGGACCATGAAATAGAGACAGGGGCCAGACCACAGAAGGGTGCTGGGTTGACATGTGAGGTTGACATGGGGGGCTGCAGTGAGGGTCTGAATGGAGTAAAGGATGGATAAGGGATCTGGATGGAGTGGGGGGCTTTCTGGAGTAAGGGGGTGCAGTGAGCTCTCTGGAGCAGAGGGTTGCAGTGGGGGGGTTATTTGGAGTGGGGACTGTTCTAGGGACTGGCTGAGGCCGAGTCTGTGGGGTCCTCAGCCAGGCACTCACCTGCCACCTCCACTATCTGGTGCCGGGCGATGTCGTAGTACGGGTCATCCCACTTCAGGTGCGTCACGGGCTCTGGGGAGCTGCTTTTGGAGTCATCTGAGGAGAAGAGGAGGGTGAGGGGTCTGTGGGGGTCATTCACCATCTCCCCTAGTTCCAACCCAGCTTTGCATCCCAGCATCAGAAAGGAAGGGGTTCTCTGTGGGCAGTTCCGCACCTGACTTAGGGAAGTCGGGCAGCTCATCCGAGGGCCAGTTCCTCTCGTCAATGGACGCCAGCTTGAGCTGGTTCAGGGCCTGGCTAGTGTCGGTCAGTGTCAGGTCGTCCTGTAGCTCCGAGAGCGGGTCCATGGCCAGTTTGCGCTGTGGCCTTGGCCCACAGAACCTGAGGGGAAAGCTGGGGGGAGGGGAGGGAGATTCCTTCAGCGACTCACCCCCTTAACAGCGACATCACTCCCTCAACAGGCCCCCTGGGGCACCCTGGCCCTGCTCCTCCACCTGTTCATTCCGGCCAACAATGCCATGTGGTTCCAGGGCCGCTTCACTCACAGCCATTGGGCACAGGGCCAGAGACAGCAGCTGGAGCCAAGCATGGCACGCTCGGGCCTGCCCTCAGCTCTGCCTGCTAAGAGGGAAGATTTGAGTCTAGCCCCCAATGCCCCCCCCCCATCGGACCAAGGAGTCTCTGAGTCCCAGCCAGTCTTGGGGGACCCCAGAAGATCCAGGGCTACAAGGCTGCAAAAACTCTGGGAAGCTCCACAGCCCTGGTCACCTGGGACCCCAGTTCTCCCCATTAAACCCTGAGCCATAAAGACTAGATCCCAGACCTCGGTTGGGAGTCCACATGTCCACCAGGACAGGAACTGGGCACAGGAGTGGAATGTGCCTGCCAGCCCCTGCCTGCTGGTAACAGCGGGGTTCCCTGGCCTGCACCACACTGGGGAACTCCTAATGTTGGTTCCAGGGGTACCGGCCAGCATCTGGAGCAGTGGTCCTCAAACTATGGCCTGCGGGCCACATATTGTATTTGTATCTGTTTTGTTTCTTCATTGCAAAATAAGATATATGCAGTGTGCATAAGAATTCGTTCATAAGTTTTGTTTTTACTATAGTCAGACCCTCTGGTCTGAGGGACAGTGAACTGGCCCCCTGTTTAAAAAGTTTGAGGACCCCTGATGGAGGCTCCTCACAGACTGTGCAGCTAAGATGAGGAAGGGGAAGGCCGTGACAGAGAGCCCGAAGATTCGGAGTGAACACAGATCAGTGACAGAGCTTTGACGGGGTCTGACAGCATCTGACATGGGCCTCCAGGATGATGCGGGTGCAGGGAGGGCCTGGCACTTGTGAAGCAAATCTCCCTCTCACCAGCCCACTCTAGGGGGCCAGTAGGGGCACTTCGAGCCGCCAGCTAGTCCAACCCCTAAAAAGAGGCTGTGCTAACCCCACTGCATTCCCAGATCCCCCAAAAATGACATATATGGTCAAAGAACCAGCAGTCTGCAGATAAGGAGCGACAACGAGACCCAGGCGCCTGTGGGAGGAGAGGGGAGAGCAGTGGGCTGGGCGCCAGACCCCGGCACCTCAGGGTTTTCAAGAACAAGACAATCTGCACCACAGTGGCAACCTCGGGGAAGGTACACGGGCTCCCAGCGCCTAGCAACAACTGCCCTGTTACCACGACAACCAGCAAGTGAGTCAAAGGCGAGAAGCCCAAGCCCCCCCCAACTCAGACACAGAATTCACCCTCTCACACTCATTCCTCATGCACACACTCTTTTTGTTTATTTGTTTGTTTTTTTGGGGGGAGTCACACCCAGCAGTGCTCAGGGGTTACTCCTGGCAGGCTCGGGGGACCATATGGGATGCTGGGGATTAAACCCGGGTCCATCCTGGGTCGACTACGTGCAAGGCAAACGCTCTACTGCTGTGCTATCACTCAGGCCGCTATACTTTTCTCTTCTAATCAAAAGCTCAGTCCCTTCCCATGCTCAGGTGTGAGCCTTGAGAATGCCTGTTTCTCGGAGTGCTGTGGGGTGTCTCATCCCAGTCCCAAGGCTCCCATCACCCTACATCTCAGGGATCCCACCCCACACTCTGCTACCAATGTCTCCCTCATTCAAAAGGCAGGCTGTGAAGGTCCCTCCAAGGGACCCCCCAGGCCAGGTTACAGGAAAATTCAGCTCCAAGATACCCCAATCTAGGCTGGAACCTGGTCTCACTTCTATTCTGACACTGTCCAGGCCTCCCTCAGCCTGGAGCTTCCTCAGCAACTGGTTCAGCCCGGGCTATAGTCACCCAGGAAAAGTCCAGTTCCCACGCAGGAGCCTGAGATAAAGAAAGTCATGAGGATGGGGGAGGTCTGACTTTGTAGAGAGAGGACCAGAGAGAGAAGGGGGAGAGAGGGAGAACAGAGAAAGGAGAGAGGGACAGAGAGAGAGGGGAAGGAGGGAGGGAAAGAGAGAGAGACAGAAAGAGAAGGAGGATCTTTTCCTATCTGAGACTTTGGTCCTCACTTGGAGAAGTGAAGGCTGCTCCCAGCAATGTGAATTCTTCAGCATTCTACCACCCTGGACTGTGGGGCTGGAGAGCCAGAACAACAGCTAAGAAGCTCAATCCCAGGCACCCATATGGTCCCCTGAGCACTGCACAGCATGATCCCTGAGCACAGCACCATGAGTAAACTCTGAGAACCCTTAGGATTTACTTTGCCAAGTATGGCCCCAAAAAACAAAGTCAATCATGTACTGAAACAAACAACAGATGCAGAAGGGGTGCTGGGAGCTACAGATATGCCACAGAGGGAGAGGAACCCCACCACCAACAACAACAGGGAGTCCAAATTAAACAACACCTCATTTCGAGGGCACCTCCTCTTCTTCCTCCTCCTCCTCTTGTGCTTTCAGGGACAACTGAGCCCCCACCCCCACCTGATTCCATAATCTCCTTGGGCAGCCTAACTAACCAGTTGTTCTCACCTTTCATTCCACTGGCCTCTCCCCTCACCCTCAACTCACACCTGTTACCCTGGGCCCAAAGCTTAGCACTCCATTCCCTGGGGAAGCAAGAGAAGCCAGCAGAGGAAAATTCTAACAGAAGAGACTGAAAACAAAATATCTCAAATGGGGATGGGGTGACAGTACAGGGTGTTTGATTTGCACACAACTGACCCGGGTCTAATCCCTGACATTCCAAATTATTTCCCCCCTCCTTCCTGGCACTGTCAGGAGTTAATTCTAATTCCTAAGGGAAGAATCAAGAGTAACCCTGAGCAATGCTTCTGAATGTAGCCCAAACCTCCTCCCTCTCCCCCTCAAAAATTTCCAGTTGCTTAGAACTCCAGCCCAACTCTACTCTACAGAAGTCTTTCTGCTGAGATGATGTTTCCTTCTCAATAGGTAAAGCATCTAGCTTTATAAAAAAAATTTTGTGAATCACTTTAGGTCAGAGGTCTCAAACTCGTGGCCCGCAGGCCATTTGCGACCCTCTGTACAACATTTTGTGGCCCTGCCCTAGAGGAATCTTTTTTTGTTTTGTTTTGTTTTAGTTGTTTGGGTCACACCCCCCAATGTTCAAGGCTTACTACTTACTGACTTTGCACTCAAGGATCACCCCGACTTTGCCTCCTGCGGCCCCCAGGTAAATTGAGTTTGAGACCCCTGCTTTAGATAAACTGTAGACTCTGGGAAATCCAAGACCTCTCTGTAATCTTCACAAATTTTGCCAACTTTCCTCCCCAACATTCAACATTTCACATGCGTGAAATCCTGAATGCGATTAAAAATCAGACTTTCTGAGAAGTCCCATTTAAGAATCTAGAATGAAAGCACAGGAGGTAGGGCGTGTTCCTTGCTCAGGTTTGATCTCAGCATCCCCTATGGTGTGGTTCCTCCCCCCCCACCCCCCCAAGCTTGACAGGAGTGATTTCTGAGGACAGAGCCAGGAGTAACCCCTGAGGGCTGCCAGGTGTGGCCCAAAAATCAACCAATAAAACAAACAACCTATTCAGTACAAAGTAGATGCTCTATCACTGCTGAATGAGTGAAAAAAACAATGGAGGGGCCAGAGCAACAATAAGAGAGGAGGAGCTTGCTTTGCTCAGAGCCAACCAGGGTTTGATTCCCAGTATCCTACATGGTCCCTGGAGCACTGCCAGGAGTAATTTCTAAGTGCAGAGCCAGGAGAAAGCCCTGGGCATGGTCAGATGTGGGTCCTCCCAATGGATTTTCTTTTTTTTTCTTTTTTTTTTTTTTTTTTTTTGTGGTTTTTGGGTCACACCCGGCAGTGCTCAGGGGTTACTCCTGGCTCCATGCTCAGAAATTGCTCCTGGCAGGCATGGGGGACCATATGGGACGCTGGGATTCGAACCGATGACCTCTTGCATAGAAAGGCAAACGCCTTACCTCCATGCTATCTCTCCAGCCCCCCCAATGGATTTTCAAAGAGAAGTAGGAAATCATTATCTGTTGGATTCCTATGTAGCATTATGATCATAACTTTATGGACATTAATTTCATAATACCACCAGTGATGTGTACATACAACGATCCAAAGAATAAATAGCAGTGGGAAAGGGAAAAGAAAACAAATTGCTTAGGGTTATTAAGTCAAGATTTTACCACATTGGGGTGGAGGGGGCTGAAGAGACAGTACAGTGGGTAAGGCACTTTATAAGCAGCTGAATCTGATTTGATCTCCAGCATCTCATATGCTTCCCTGAGCCCCACCCAGAAGTGAACCCTCAGCACAGAGCTAGGAGTAAGCCCTGAGCACTGTGGGGTGTGGCCCTAAAACAAAAGATTTTACCAAAAGTCTACGTGACTTGTCACTCTTGGATACTCAAGATTCTGGGAGCTGCTACTAGAAGACGAAGGTTTTGGGGGAACAAAACCTCCCCCAAATCTCTTCTTTGAAGAACCAAGAAAACTTGAAATGGCATGGGATGGCTCTCTTCTTTGAGGATCCAAAACTAGGAAATCCCACTGGTAACTTCCAACTACAGTCACAACCGCCCAACTTTATAGTGTCCGAAACTCAAGTGGGTGTAACTAGTCCATTGCACCGATGAAGACACAGAGATGTGGGTTCAGAGAAATAATAGGTAGGACAGAGGGTAAAGCAAGTCTTGCCTTGGGCCCAGACAATCTGGTTCATACCAGGGCATCCCATATGGTCCCCCAGAACCCTGCCAGGAGTGATCCTGAGTACACAGCCAGGAATCTTGAGCCCCCCCCCAAAAAAAAAAAACGAAAGAAACAAGAGATGAAAACGATGCCCACCGTACAAAAAGGTCTAACATTTCCCCTTCCCCCCGCCCCCCCAAACCCTGATTTCTTCTTCTAAGCATTCCACCCGATGGAACAGAGATTTCTCCCTGCCCCTGGGCGCTTGAAAATATGATCTAATCTGGACTCTGCCCTGGGGACGCAGGAAGAAGGCGGCAGTGGAGGGAAGGAAGAGCTCTCACTGCAGACAGACTCAGGAATGGGGCAGAAAAACCCCAGAGGGGAAGGCCAGGCTCGAGGGCCCCATTCCACCACCTGGCTCCTTCCCTCCGATCCTTGTTCTGCTGCTTCCCTCTAACCCATCCATCCCTTCGGATGACCCCATCAGTCCCTCTGGCGATCCACCATCCCACCCGCCCAAGATCCCGACGCCCCGCAGCTCACCGAAGTCGGACTCCACTCCCTCCGCCACGCCTGTCAAAAAGCTCAGCTAAGAGGCCAACATCCGGCTCTGCGGCCGAGCGGGAACCGCCCCCTCCCAGTTCCCTCTCTCCCCAAGCACTTCCGCCACACCTCCGGCCCCAAGTTTGACCTCGCTCCTAACCACTTCCGCCACACCTTTGGCCCACGTTTGACCTCACTCCCAGCCACTTCCGCCACACCTCCGGGTCTCTACAAGCCACGCCCACTTCCGGCGCTTCTACGGCAATGGTCCGACTCGTCCCTCCCAAAAAGGAGGGGGTTGGAACGTTTAGTTCCACCTCCCTTGCCATTCGACTCTCTGGGGGGGAAGCTCCAGAACCCTAATTTCTTAGTAGTATCCCACGGAATTGTTTCATGTCTGTGCTCTCCAACTTTTAGTACCGGATACGAGTGGGTTTAGCACTTAGATTTCGTGCCTGAAAGGAAAAATCGCAAGTTCAGGACTGTTTCCGGGGGGAGCTGAGAAGGCGACGCTCACTTCCGGCGGGAGTAGTTTTGTTTTTGTTTTTGTTTTGTTTTTGTTTTCCTGGCCCGGCATGGAGGCCTTCGTCGCTCTCCAGGGTCTGCCCTGGGCTTGGCCCTGGGTCCCTCTTCCGTCCAGCAGCAGCGCCTCGGCGTCTGGTGCGTCGGGGAGGCCCTGCGGCCCAGACAGCTCTGGGGGCCCCTGGAAGACGCGGGTGTTGGTGACTCCGAGCAGGAAGGCGAGGTAGTGAACCCCAGGCCCGAGGAGGCTTGGAATAACGGGGTTCCTCTTCGATCAGAAAGGTGTTCGGAGGTTCTGACGTTGCCGAACCGTCCCCTTCCCAACCCACCCCCAGATGGTTAGAAGTTAGAAGCGAAGCGTCCCTCCTTGCGGAGTAATGATGAGCATGAGATATGTAGATATTTTGGGGGGGTTTGGGTCACACCCGGCAGCGCTCAGGAATCTCCACTGGCAGGCTTAGGGAATCATATGGGATACCGGGATTTGAACCACCGTCCATTTGCGTGCAAGGCAAATGTCCTACTTTTGTGCTCTCTATCTCTCCAGACCCTAGCATGAGATTTTTTTTTGTTCTTTCTCTCCATGCTGCCTTTCAGAAACTTCACTTGACATTGAGAAATCGAAGTGTAAAAACATCCATAAAAGTTGGGCTAATACAGTGCTTCACGAAAATGAAGGTCAAGAATAAAATTTTTCTAGAAATTAAAGACCCACGGATAAAAAAAAAAAATAAGGGGCCCGGAGAGATAGCACAGCGGCGTTTGCCTTGCAAGCAGCCGATCCAGGACCCAAGGTGGTTCGTTTGAATCCCGGTGTCCCATATGGTCCCCCGTGCCTGCCAGGAGCTATTTCTGAGCAGACAGCCAGGAGTCACCCCTGAGCACCGCCGGGTGTAGCCCCAAACAAACAAACAAACAAACAAAATAATAAGAAAAAAATCCCGATCTAGTCCCTGGCCTAGTGAAAAGACCTGTTCATTGTTCATCTCTGTAGTTGTTAAGAATCCATGGCCATATTTTATTTTAGTCCTCCAGGGTTCTTTTTTGTTGTTGTTTGTTTTGTTTTGGGGGTCACACCCAGAGTCCCTCAGGGGTTACTCCTGGCTGGCTGAGAGGACCTTATGGGATGTCAAGGATCAAACTTGGGTTGGCCACATGCAAGGCAAATGCCCTACCCGTTGTGCTATCACTCTAGCCCCCACCCCGTCAGGGTTCTTTAATAAGGACACAGAAGGGGCTAGGCTGTGGCGCTAAAGGTAAGGTGCCTGCCTTGCCTGCGCTAGCCTTGGACGGACCGCGGTTCGATTCCCCCGGTGTCCCATATGGTCCCCCAAGCCAGGAGCAACTTCTGAGCACAGAGCCAGGAGTAACCCCTGAGCGTTACCGGGTGTGGCCCAAAAACCAAAAAAAAAAAAATAAATAAGGACACAGAAACTCTTCTGCAGGTAGAGTGAGTCAGAGTATAATAAGTAACCCCGGGCCGGGTAGGTGGCGCTGGAGGTAAGGTGTCTGCCTTGCAAGCGCTAGCCAAGGAAGGACCGCGGTTCGATCCCCCGGCGTCCCATATGGTCCCCCCAAGCCAGGGGCGATTTCTGAGCACATAGCCAGGAGTAACCCCGAGCGTCAAACGGGTGTGGCCCAAAAACCAAAAAAAAAAAAATAAGTAACCCCACCTGGGCCGTGATTTTTCCTTTTATCACTGGGGTCTTCCCCAGATTAAAAAATAACCCACACACTTGGGGGTCCAGAGCATGCTAGCCTAGGACGGACCGTGGTTCGATTCCCGGTGTCCCATATGGTCTTCCAAGCCAGGAGTGATTTCTGAACACATAGCCAGGAGTAACCGCTGAGCATCACTGGGTGTGGCCCAAACCCTCCCCACAAAAAAGAGAGAAAAAAAACTTGCAACTGGATGGAGCTTGCCTTGCACAGACCAAATCAGTTAGTATTCAGTATCCCATATGGTTTCTAAGTCTTCCTGAAGTGCCTCTTGACCGTAGAGCCATGAGTAAGCCCTGAGGACCTTCAGATATAGCTCAAACCCACCCACCCCTGCCAAAATAATAAGGACTTCAAAAACATAGTCCCGGGGGCCAGAGAGATAGCATAGAGGTAAGATGTTTGCCTTGCATACAACCGACCCAGGACAGACAGTGATTTGATCCTTGGCATCTCATATGGCTGAGTGCAAAGCCAGGAGTAACCCCTGAGCACAGTAGGATGTGACCCAAAAACCTAAAAATAAAAAAAAGCATAATTCTGCAGAAGTGGAACAGGGTCTTCACCAAACAGGAAGAGTTTGCTTTTATCTGTTTTTCTCCTCTGACCACTTCCGACATAGAGAAGGACTCTCTTGGTTTATTTCAGCATGTGCCTCTGGGCCCCTGGGCAGACGTGTGTGCCTGTGAGCAGAGCTCAGGCTGGACTAGGTAGGTTGTAGAAGGTGCATTCATTGGGCAGCCGTTGTGAATTGGGATGAAAAGGAATTTGATAGAATCTCCACCTAGATCATTTGCACTGAATGTGCCCAAGTATTTCGGACTCAGATGGCTCTCAAGCTGTGGGTTTTCTGACAGGGTCGTTTGAGGATGCTCTCTTGACTAGCTGTGCCTTTGCTTTGCAGTTTGGTGCAGCGGGCCCAGGTGGAGGATGAGGGCAGCGTGTCCCCCGTGCGGATCGAGGAGCGGCTCCACCTACAGGTGTGCCGACCAGTGCAGCCAGGCTCTGAGCTGCTTCTGTGGCCCAGGTCACCCTCCGATGACCTGAACCCCTTACAGTCCCTGCCGAAGGAAGAGGCAGTTCTGGCTGTGGTGACAGATGTGTAATCCCCTGGGCAAGAGGACATGGGCTCTCCCAATGAGGAAGCAACAGACCTTGGCCCAGGTATACAACTGGGAAATGTGGGCTTCCCACATTACCCCCCAAGGAGACAGCCAAGATAGTACAGTGGGCCAGGCACTTGCAGGTTCAGTCCCTAACATCACATATGGTCCCCAAGAGTGAACCTTAAGAGAGAAATAAAGCCAGGCTGATGGCTTTGTGAAGTTTGGAATTAGGGTGATCTTTCCTAGGGAGGTTGGAGGGAAAGATCTTGTTAAGATTTGGCTGAAGATCATTATAGGGAACAGCTTAGATTTAGTTTCCTTGGTAGTGGGTGAATTTTCAAACAAGAGGTTCAGAGATTTGGGAAAGGTGTCCTTCCTACTGAAGTTCAGGGACAGGTTGGAAGTGAGATGACTCAGAAGGTAGGAGTTCAGGTTTCATCCCTAGCACCTTAGGATTCCCTGGGCATGGAGAAGCCCTTGAGCACCACCAGGTATGACCCCAAAACTGCAAAAGAAAAAAGGTTCTGAAGTGTAAACTATCATTTGATGTTGTCCATTGAGTAAATGATAACTCTTTTCCTGAGATTGAACAGTAAAGATAATTGTCGCTATTCATTTTGAGGGGGGATAGGGGCAGAGTTCACACTTTTTAGGGGACCAAGAGGTTAATTCTGGTGATACTTGGAGGATTGAGCCAGAGGTTCAATGCAAGGGCCTGAGGATTCGGGGCTACTTGGGCCCAGTGGTGCTGGTGATTACCTTACCTGAGCTACCCTTGTCGTGGTTGGTGGGCCTTTGGGGCCTATACCCACCAGTGCTCAGGAGACAATGTGCTGACAGGGTTGAACCCTGAGAGGAACCCATGTAGGGTGCTTACAAGGAAAAGGCCTTTACTAACTCCTCTATTATCTTCTCAGCACCTCCTTGGTATTTATTTGCTGGGCCCCTCAGATATTTCCTACATGTTCTAGACAGGAAGGAAACTGTGGACAAGGTTTCCAATTTGGTTTTCTAAACAGCTTAAAATAGGGCCTTCTTTGTTTCTCAGACTTGCTGAGGTGGGAAATTCCCCCTCAGTACAAGGGAGAGCAAGGGAATGCTAGGGTTGGATTTACTCAGATACTATTCAGCTCTTGGGGCACTGGCATTTCTGGGGTGTGTCCTCGGTATGTGAGACTGGACAGGTAGGCACAGATTCCCCCTAGCTAGGAAAGGGAAGGTGTCCTTCCTACTGAATTTTGGGGACTGGTTGAAAGCGATTTTCCTGGAGATACCCTATCTCCCCTGAACCCTACTCTTGCCTTTCAGATCCCAACTGCCAGACAACCCCTCATGTCCAGGCAGTACATATGCTGAACTCAGAACTTGAGGCCCAAGCCCCAGACCAGCATTCTGTAGTATGCCCACAGCTTGCCTCCTCACCTCGAGGGCCACATGGACCTGGAAAACGCATCCCTGACCCAGGTGCCTCCCGAGCCTCCATGTGACTCTGCCACCCAGTTGGAACCAGAAAGCAGCGAGGCTAATACCCTTTCTCCTGCTGTACACACCCAGCTGCCTTCTTCCCCAGCCAAGAAGTCCTGTAGTCCTGGTGCCCACTGCCTGACCAGCTCTGAGCCCTCGGAGCCAGGGGCCCAACGGACAGCTGAGTGCCAGCACCCCAACTGCACCCGTGCTCCTGTCAGGTCCTCCCAGCCCAACCAGAAGCTCCCCGAGTCAGTGCCAGTACCAGTGCAGTGAGTGTGGCAAAGCATTCCTGCAGCTGTGCCACCTGAAGAAGCATACATTCGTGCACACAGGCCACAAGCCCTTCCTTTGCACTAAGTGTGGCAAGAGCTACAGCTCTGAGGAGAGCTTCAAGGCCCACACACTGGGCCACCGCGGGGTGTGGCCCTTCCCGTGCCCACGGTGCGACAAGGCCTACGGCACCCAACGGGACCTCTGAGAACACCAGGTGGTACATTCTAGGGCATGGCCCTTCACGTGTGAGCAGTATGGCAAGTCCTTCGCCAGGCGGCCCTCCCTGAGGCTGCATCGTAAGACCCACCAGGTGCTGGCTGCCCCCGCACCCTGTACCTGCCCCATGTGTGGCCGGTTCCTGGCCAACCCAGGCTTGCTGCGGATCCACATGCATCTGCACACTGGCGAGAAGCCTTTCTTGTGCCCACACTGTGGCTGTACCTTCCGCCAGCAGGGCAGTCTGCATGGCCACCTGCGGCTGCACTCGGGAGAGCGGCCCTACTGCTGCCCGCACAACACTGACGCCTTCCCACAGCTGCCCGAGCTTCGGCGACACCTCATCTCGCCCACAGGGGAGGCCTACCTGTGCCTGTGTGTGGGAAGGCCCTCCGAGACCCATATACCCTGCGGGCCCACGAGCGCCTACACTCTGGGGAAAGGCCCTTCCCATGCCCCCAGTGTGGCTGTGCCTACACCCTGGCTACCAAGCTCAGGTGCCACCTCAAGGTGCATCTGGCAGACAAGCCCTACCGCTATGCCACCTGTGGTATGGGCTACAACCTGCCCCAAAGTCTCAAGAGGCACCAGCTCAGTCACCAGTCCAGAGCATCTATCCCCACCACCCTGGCATGTCCAGCTGTGTCTGAACCCACCATAAATCTACCACAGGCTAAGCCCAACCTGCTAGAGTTAGAAGGCCAACAGGCCAGCTCCCAGGCCCAGGGCATCATCGAGGTCACTGTCTCTGAGGACCCCAGGAAGTTCCTCATGATGCCTGAGGAGCCAGGGTCCCCTTTCAGCCTGGTGCTCATCCACAGGGACCTGGACTTCAGTGCCTGGATGGAGGTGGTAGAGGTGGAGGTGGGCACCTGACCCCCTAGCCCCGGGAGATTGACTGCTCCATCTGCCTTATGGGTGAGAAATGCTCTTCCCTCCCTCTTAGGGACCATCTTGATTCTCAAGACTTAGGAGGCTAGACAAGGTTGGTTTGGGGTGGGGGGTATGTTAGGCTTCCTTAGTGGTGCCTGGGGGTCACTCCCCATGCCTGGATGCTGTGGGGTGGGGGGCTGTGCTGCATCTCTCTGAGCCTGGTGTATGGTCCATATTGATTTCCAGTGGGAATGGATTTTCTGGATCCCTGTCAGTGATCCATACCGATGTCCAATGAAGCTGTTTCTGCCTCTTTCTTGAAATGTTCTCAAGTGTCCATCCGTTAGACATGGTGAAGTGAGCTGTCAAGAAGTGACTGGCATCACTGTCATGGTGCTGCTGGCCCAGTCTAGGAGAGATGTAACCTTTGAGGGTTAAAGCCCCTAGCGTGGCTCGCAACACCTGTGTCTGTGATCCTAATTTGGGATTATTTTGGCATCTTTTCTCCTGGGAGCTGGGTAGAGGGCTTGGTTCTATGCTCCAAGAGCAAGAGATACTTGCTGGAGGTAGCCAGGGTCAGATCCAGTCGCTCTTCATGCCAAGGGAGGTCCAACGGGAAGTCATGTGTTTAGCAAATATAGCTAGGGGGCAAGGGAGCAGCTGAGATTGGGCAAGTGATGGCCTGCACTGAGCTGCTCGTAGGCAGAGGACAGCAAGCACTGGCCAAGAGCATAGCAGGACATCTGGGTACTGTGTTCAGTGGGGCATGATGACGTTTCCCAGGGGATACTGATAAGTGCTCAGGGACCAGGGAGATGGCCCCAAGGGTTAGTGTGTGCAGACTTTGGCATGCAGGAGGCCATATTTCATCTCATCTCTGACATTATATGCTCCCCTGAGCACTATTAGAAGGCAACAACCCCCACCCCCAGGGATGCTGGGTATGAAGCCACAACTGAAAAAAAAATTAAGAGGGACCAGAGTGATAGCACAGTGTTAGGGCGGTTGCCTTGCATGTGACCAACACAGGACACACCCCAGTTCAAATCCCAGCCCCATTTAGTCCCCTGTTGCAAATCAGCCCCTGAAGAGGTTGACTGATGGAGGGATGGAGGATGAGGTCTTTCCCCTCCAGCTCAGAGCACGAGTCTGCCATCCTGTCTAGCCGACGGTTCCGAGGTGAAACGGCGGGTAAACAACTCGCAGACAGGCTTGTGGAAATATTAGCTTTATTCGGTGGACAAGACTGAAGTCCAAAGACTCAGCATAAGTTCCAGCCAAAAGCTCTCGCCTTCCACAGACCCATGTTTTTTTTTTTTTTTTTTTTTTTGGGCCACACCAGGCGGTGCTCAGGGGTTACTCCTGGCTGTCTGCTCAGATATAACTCTTGGCAGGCACGGGGGACCATATGGGACACCGGGATTCAAACCAACCAACTTGGGTCCTGGATCGGCTGCTTGCAAGGGAAACATAGCTGTGCTATCTCTCCGGGCCCAGACCCTTGTTTTTATCCCCCAGAATCAGGTACCACCCAATGGTGGGATCAGATGCCACCCAATGGTGGAAGCAGAATCAGGTACCACCCTAGGGTGGGGGCAGAATGCCAGGTCACACCCTAGGGTAGGCACAATCACCGATCAGGGTAGGGTCAGTAACATAATAATCCCCTAAAATATTTACATAGACAACAGTCCCCCAAGCCTGCCAGGAGCGACTTCTGTGTACAGAGCTAGGAGTGACCCTTGAGAGTTGCTGGGTATGACAACAACAAAAAAAAGAAAGAAAAAAAAAAAAAAAGAAAAGAAAAAATAAGAGCTAGGATTCAATCCCCACTGGCCATTGCTCTGGCTGTCACTCACTGGAAGAGGAGGAGATGTATTTTTGTTTTTTTGTTTTTTGGTTTTTGGGTCATACCCAGCAGCGCTCAGGGGTTACTCCTGGCTCAGGGGACCATATGGGATGCCGGAATTCAAACCAATGACCCTCTGCATGACAGGCAAATGCCTTACCTCTATGCTATCTCTCTGGCCCCGAGTGCACACTTCTTGGTGCACCATCCTGATGGAGAACTTCTAAGGCTACACATGCCTACAGGGTTGGTGCAGCACAGGATCAGCAGGGGCCCTGAATTGGGAGCCTCCTGGAGCATGGTGACCCAGATTGGGCCAAATCCAAGCCTTGGAATGAGATGATTGGTGGGGAAATGAGTGACTGGCTATTACACACTGGGCAGTGACAGGGTCTGGACAGGCCTGGGATTCCTGATTTCCTCCTGAATTGAGTGCCCTTCCCACTGAGGTCAAAGGCAGCCACTAATGGAAAGATCAGGCACTGGAAGCTTTCTTTTCTCTTAATTTGTATGTGTGTGTTTGGTTTTGTTTGTTTTTAGGGCTATATTAGCAGTGCTCAGGGGCTGCTCCTAATGGTACTAGACTTCCCTATGGTATCAAAGCTTACCTATGAGCCCTTTGAGCTTTTCCTCTGGGCCTAACATTTGTTTTTGTTTTTGTTTTTTTTTTTTTTGTTGTTGTTTTTTGGGTCACTGCTGGCTCTGCTCTCAGAAATCACTCCTGCCAGGCTCAGGGGATCATATGGGATACCGGGAATTGAATTGGTGTCTGTCCTGTGTTGGTCTCATGCAAGGCAAACACCCTGCCTCTGCACTATCTCTCAGCCCCCCTGATTTTTTTTTTAATGTTTTTTATTGAATTTGCTTTTGAGCCACACCTGACTCTGTTAAAGGACTTCTCATATGTAAAACAAGTGCTTTAACTTCATTTTATTTTTTATTTGGAGTTTGGGGACACACACAGCTATACTCAGGGCTTACTCCTCAGGAAACTATTCCTGGTAGTCTACTCCTGGTAGACTCCAGGAAACATTTGGGGTACCAGAGATCAAACCCAGGTTGGCCACATACAAGGCAAGCACTTTACTTGCTATACTATCTCTTCATTCTCAAGTACTCTAACTCTGAACCAAATCCTGGCTCCAAAGCTTGTCTGGGTTTTGTAGAGTTTGGTTTGCTTGCTTGTTTTGTTTTTTCCTTTTTGTAGTGCAGGAGATTGAGCAGTGTAAAACTCCTTATAATGTTGATGGTCCCTTTGTCTTGTGTAAGTTGTGTTTTGTACTGAGTCTGGATGCTCCTTGCTATAGGCCAAGATGTTGGAAGATGCTGGTCATCTTTCAAACACTAATGTACCCTCACCCACACAATGTTTATAGCTGATGAAACAAAAATCAAAGGGAACCACAAAGCATTTAGTACGAAATCATACCATTGAATAAAGCTTTATTTTTTTTTATTTTTATTTTTAAAAATAAAAACAAAACTGTTGTTTTGTTCTGAGCAGTCTTTTGTGTTCCCCCCCCCTTTATTGTGATGTGGCTGTGGGTGGTGTTTCACACTTGGTTGCAGGTGCACCAGGAGGTCCGAATGCCAGCGGTACATTTCTTTATTGTGGAGCCATATTCCCAATTCTTGTGGGGTTGGGAGATGGGATGGAGGGTGGAGAGGCCCACCCAGAAGTGCTCAGGCTGTTCCCAGTTCTGCTCAGGAGTGATCCCAGCAGCAGTCAGGGCCAGATGTGCTGCATTCAAATTGCTAGGCCAGCACCTTAACCCCTGAATTCTCTCTGGTTCCCTACCCAACTCTCTTAGCCAAGCAGAGAGCAAAAATGTCAGTAACCATATTTTTTCTTTTGGGTTTTTGGCTACACGTCACGGTGGTCAGGGGTTACTCCTGATATTGTTCTCAGAAATCACTCCTGGCAGGCTTAGGGAACCAGATGGGATGCTGGGGATTGAACCCAGGTTGACTACATGCAAGACAAAAGCCCTACCAGCTGTGTTACCGCTCCAGCCCCCGCCATGTTTTTTTCTTATTGGAAAGTATTTTTTGTTGTTGTTTTTTTTTTGTTTTTGGGTCACAACCGGAGCACTCAGGAGTTACCCCTGGCTCTACACTCAGAAATCGCTCCTGGCAGGCACGGGGGACCATTTGAACCACTGTCCTTCTGCATGAAAGGCAAATGCCTTACCTCCATGCTATCTCTCCAGCCCCTCTTATTGGAAAGTATTAAGTATTAAAGGAGATACTTGCTAGCTAGCTAGGAACTTAAAATTGGACTAAGCTTAATACCATATGCTTAAATGGAAGTGCTCACTCTCAAAGGCCTCCCCCTAAATAACTTGCCACTAGTAAGTGTGAATTTATCAAGTCAGCAGGAACCTTTCAAGCAAACCCCATTTTTCTAGTGCTCTGAATTTTCCAGCATAAAGACAGCACAAGATCTAAAATGTTTCCTGTTCTTGTCTTACCTGTACCCATGGGCATGCTATAGGCACAGACTGACTACAACTCTTTTTTTGGGGTGGGCCACACCTGTCAGTGCTCAGGGATCAGTTTTGGTAGTGATTAGTGCCAGGGATTGAAGTCAGGTAGGTTGCTGGAAGGTAAGCACCCTACTCTGTCCCTCAGAGCTCAACTCTGAGTAAAGACCCAGAGAGGGACCAGAGTAGTAGCACAGTGGGGCTACCCACAGCAGCACGCTGCTGACCCAGGATATATGCGGGTTCGATCCCTGGAATTCCATATGGTCCCCTGAGCCTGCCAGGAGCGACTTCTGAGCACAGATCCAGGAATAATCTCTGAGAGTCACTAGGTGTGCCCCCCCCCCAAAAAAAAAAAAAAAACGAAAAGAGGGCCCAGAGAGATCATAGAGGGCTCAACAAATGTGTCTGAGCCTTGGGTCCCTACCCAGGGGTTCAGTGCACATATCTGAGCCCTGGCTCTTTCCCAGACTTCTACAGAAAGAAAAGGGCCAGTGTGATCTGAGGTCCATTTTGTGAGGTTGCCTGGACTGAATTGTGAGTTTACAAATGCTGGCACACCCTCTCCCCTTTCCACAAGTCTCACCTTAGCATCACAAGATTTGCCAGCCAGGGAACAAGGGGGCAGTCAGACTAAATGCTGCAACCCAAGAGCCCTGTGTGTTGATTTTGGGGCCACACCTAATCTGGCAATCTTCTCACAGACTGCTCTTGGTTCTGCTGGGGATCAAACCTCCACCTGCCATGTGTGTGCTCCAGCCTCTGGGCCAAATCCCTGGCTCTGCTACTATCTCTTGATCATGTGTGAAGTTCCTACACAGTGGAGTCCCTTTAGAAGAGGGTCCGTGTGATGGTGCTTGGTTCTCCCTGTCAAGACGGGTCCTGTTCTAGGCTGGTTTACTTAGCTCTAGTCCAACCTGGACAAGGAGGGGAGCCAAGAAGAGGGTTAAGGCACCGATCCCAACATCACATAGAATGCCCCCCAAAACCTAAAGAGAAAAGGGGAATCCTCTGTCCTGAGGCAGAAAGGATGGAGAGTGCCTCTTTTCTCTCCACCCCTGCCCTTACTCATTATTTAATTGATGAAAACAAAGGTTTAGTATCATTTGTCAACTAGGAACCTAATTATAGCCCCAGGGCAGGGTCTTCCCTGTTGTTTTAAATATAAAATATAATGTCTAATGTCCACATGTCTGGGTGAGGCCTTTCTCGGCACAGCATCTTTAGCCCTTTTTGCCGATGGGTCTGAAGAATGGTAGTAGTGGCGAAATAATCTTGCAGGCAGTCAGTTGAAGTTTTAGGAGTTAGCCAGCTTTATTTCATGGCCCTATCTGCCATGTGCATTTCCTCACATGGCTTCTTGCTAAACTTTTTTTTTTTTAAATATGGAACGCTTCACGAATTTGCGTGTCATCCTTGCGCAGGGGCCATGCTAATCTTCTCTGTATCATTCCAATTTTAGTATATGTGCTGCCTAAGCGAGCACCTTGCTAAACTTTTCAAGCAGCCTCTCTCTGCTCCTTTCCTTCTGGCTATCTGCCTGTTATTTTCTCTGCTGCTCCTAAACCATGTCTTTCTCATCTCTTTTTCTCTGAGCTCTCTCTGTCTTCTTTTCTGCTGCTTTACATGCTTCCTTGCTTCTTTTCTGCCTCCCCTTCTTCTCAGGCAACACCTTATATTCTTTATGCCAAACCAAAGACCCCCTCCCAGGTGTGAGTGGTTCTGACCCTCCAGGTGAAATTAATATAGGGCATTGGGGGAGGCTTGGTATGGATTGAAGTGGATGGATCACCCAGAGTCGGAGAGGAAGTGTGTGCCAGGACCACCAGCTGGTGCTGGGGTGTGTGGGCTGGCTGGTGCAGGTGCTGCAAGCCACTGTCACAGCGCCAGAGCAAATCATCCCTCTAGCCCGCTCCTGCTGTAACACGTGAAACCAGTCTTGTGTTTACACCAAACACTTGAACTCGGATGCTCTCCAGAGCCCTTCTGTATGATAGCCCAGAGTGGAACCAAATCCCAATGCTATCCACCAACTTACAAACAGATGAATAAAATGTGCTACATTCGTGTAATGGGAGAATGTAATTTATTTTTAATTGCCGAGAAATGCTGGATTGGACCAGCTTTGAGATTCTGCCAACAGAACTGAGCCTGCCAAGCAGGGGTGGGGGTAGGATAGGCAGATAAAAAGGCACCTGGGGGAGCTGACCAATAGTACAGCAGGCACTTGATTGACTGGTTTCGATCACTGGCACCCCATATTGTCCCCCAAGCCCTGCCAGGAGTGATCCCAGACACAGAACCAGGAGTAACCTCTGAATACCCCTGGGTGTGGGCGCCTTCCCAAAAAAACATTGGGGGCAGGGATTAAAGTGGGGGTGGGATTGGGGTGCTTCTGGCCAGTGGAGTGCCTTAACCCCCTTGTGCCTAAATTATGAACACTTAACACTTGTAGATCACTGTCTCTGGTGAAGTCATAGCATAGCAGGGAGGGTGCCTGCTTGCAAGCAGTTTAGCTGGGTTCAATCCTCAACACCCCATATGGTTTTCCTAGCAGCACCAGAAATAATTCCTGAGATTCACTGGATGTGACCCAAAAAAATAAAATCAAAAGTAAATCACAACCTCAATTTAAAAAAAAAATAGGGGCCAGAGAGATAGCACAGTGGTAGCATGTGTTTGCCTTGCATGTGGACGACCTGGGATGAACCCAGGTTCAATTCCTGACATCCCATATGGTCACCTGAGCCTGCCAGGAATGACTTCTGAGCACAGAGCCAGGAATAATCCCTGAGCACCACCAGGTGTGACTCAAAATCAAAAATAAATAAATAAATAAAAAGAAATAAAGAAATAGAGAGAAATAAAAAAGAAAGAAAGAAAAGAAAGAAAGAAAGGAAAGAAAGAAAGAAAGAGAAAGAAAGAAAGAAAGAAAGAAAGAAAGAAAGAAAGAAAGAAAGAAAGAAAGAAAGAAAGAAAGAAAGAAAGAAAGAAAGAAAGAAAGAAAGAAAGAAAGATAGATATGGGGTCGGGAAGGTGGCGCTAGATGTAAGGTGTCTGCGTTGCAAGCGTTAGTGTAGGACGGACTGTGGTTCGATCCCCCGGTGTCCCATATGGTCCCCCCAAGCCAGGGGCGATTTCTGAGTGCATAGCCAGGAGTAACCCCTGAGCGTCAAACGGGTGTGGCCCAAAAACAAACAAAAATATATATATATATAAATATCTGTAAATATAAGTTCAGGAACAGGACCCCAGAGAGTACAGCAGGCTCATAGCATCCTGGTTCCAGTTCTCTGCCTACCCCCTCGGATGTAGACGTGGCTGTCGTGGCCTGTGTTCTCTCTGTTCCTGCTCTTTGTCCTCCTGCTCTCGATGGACCCAGGACTAATATTGACCTTGTGTACCGCAAACAGTAAGTGGGGGAGGGTCAGGACCAGGCCTGGGCAGGGTGGGCAGGTGGGCAGAGAAGTTCCTGCCCTGGGCACCTGCACTTTGAGCAGGCCCATCAGGCAGTGCAGAAACTGCCACTGTGGATTCTGGTCTTGAGGTTTGGGGCCAGTCCCAGTAATCCTAGGGGCAATTTCTATTTCAGGGGTGCTGCCCTGCTGCTTGAGAGACCAGGCAGTACTGGGAATCAAACCAGAGCCACTCACATAGAAACACTGCCCTTAGCCCTTGGGGCATCACCCTGACCCTAGCCATATCTTGAGACCCAAAAGGAGATAACCCAAAAGGACTAGTGCATTTGCTTTACCAGTCGGAGGCCTGGTTGGCTCCACAACATTGCAGGGCCTTCTACATAGCCTTGGCAGCCTTGGAGGCGACCCCCAAAACAAAGCCATAACCATCCTGTTTCCTGGACTTTGCATTCTGAGTCTTGAATCCTTGTAAGAAAATCCTGGAGCCAGATAGCACAGAGGAAGGGAATTTGCCTCGCATGCGGCCATCCCGGGACAGACTTGGGTTCGGTCCCTGCCATTCCATATGGTCCCCCAAGCTTGCCAGGAGTGATTTCTGAGCACAGAGCCAGGAGTAATCCCTGAGCACCGCCAGGTATGCCCCAAAAACAAAACCAAAAAACTTCATAAGAAAATTCGGTTCCTATAGCACAGACGCAGAAAGTGACCCAGTTTGTGCAGGAGCCCACAGCTGCAGGGTCTCAGGGAACAGGGGGCCTTGGCCACTT
The DNA here is from genome assembly GCF_024139225.1 of Suncus etruscus. Lineage (NCBI taxonomy): Eukaryota > Metazoa > Chordata > Mammalia > Eulipotyphla > Soricidae > Suncus > Suncus etruscus. Next base: position 96,378,079 of record NC_064856.1, read on the forward strand.
GCTTGCAGTGGCCTTTTCCTTTCTGCTTTCCCTCCTGGGTCCCCCCCCCAATGCCTCCCAGATGGCGGGGGCGGCCCCTCTGCACTGGCCCGCGGGCCCTGACCTGCTGACCTCCCCGCTCCCTCGATTTCTTCACGTTGGTTCAACATTAACCGTGGGGGTCAGGACGAGCCCTCAGTTCCAGGAGCCGGCACGCCATGGCGCACGTCCGGGGGCTATGGCTGCCCGGCTACGTGGCCCTGGCCACCCTGCTCTGCCTCGGTCACTGCCAGCAAGGTAAGGGGGGCTCGAAGCCGAGGCGTCCAGGCCAATGGTGGTGAGTTCCCAGACCAGACTCAGGGTCCCCAGAGCCCACCTTCAGGCTTGTGCCAGCTCCACTGGAACAAGGGCTGGTGTTGTCAGTGGTCTCGAACTCGCTTCTTTCTTGCCACTTGGGGGGGCAGGAGGGAAGCCTCTGTAGCCCCCTTTGGAGGTGAGTGGCCCAGGCCAGGCCTGGCTCGTGCCCCCTTGAAGGCCAAGACCGCTGTGCCCGTCCCCTGCAGTGTTCCTGGCCCCGCAGCAGGCGCTGGCGCTGCTCTCACGGGTTCGCCGGGCCAACAGCGGCCTTCTGGAGGAGATGCGCCAAGGCAACCTGGAACGTGAGTGCTTGGAGGAGGTGTGCGTCTACGAGGAGGCCTTCGAGGCCATCGAGTCCACCCACGGCACGGTGAGGGCATGGGGGCAGCCAGGGGTACTGGGCATTGAGCACTGGCATGTGTTAGCGCTCCTTGCCAGGAGGTTCCCTGGGCCCCACACTCTGCCTCTTTGGGATTTCTGGCCCACGTGGCCTCACAGCTCTCCTCTGGTACTTGAGAGGCACATAACATTTTTCCTCACCTACTGTCCCCCAGAGGTCTCTCTCTCTCTCTCTCTCTCTCTCTCTCTCTCTCTCTCTCTCTCTCTCTCTCTCTCTCTCTCTCTCCTCTCTCTCTCCTCTCTCTCTCCTCTCTCTCTCTCTCTCTCTCTCTCTCTCTCTCTCTCTCTCTCTCTCTCTCTCTCTCTCTCTCTCTCTCTCTCTCTCTCTCTCTCTTTGGTTTTTGAGCCACACCCGGCGTTGCTCAGGGGTTACTCCTGGCTGTCTGCTCAGAAATAGCTCCTGGCAGGCACGGGGGACCATATGGGACACCGGGATTCGAACCAACCACCTTTGGTCCTGGATCGGGTGCTTGCAAGGCAAACACCACTGTGTTATCTCTCCGCCCCCCCCCCAGAGGTCTCTTTTGGGCATGGCAGTGGGGTGGGGTCTCCCCTTGTCCCTCAAGTATCCTCCTCAGTGACTTGGGTTTGGGAAACTGCTACACATTCCGGAGTGTGGCCCTGCAGAGAGGGTCAGGAGGAAGCTAAAGGTGACCAAAGAATTGAGCCAAGCGGCATCCTGGCCGCGCCTCATACTTCATCCTTGTCTTTCAGGATGTGTTCTGGGCCAAGTACACGGGTGAGTAGGGGCATGGGGTTCTGGGACTCTCTTCTCACAGTGTTCCTGCCTCCAGAGAGTCTTCCAATGCACCCAGCTTTTCTCCTGCCCACTTGGCCTTCTCTCTCTCTCTCTTTCTCTCTCTCTCCCTCCCTATCTCTTTCCCTCCCTCCCTATCTCTCTCTCCCTCCCTCCCTCCTCCCCTCTCTCTCTTGCTCTCGCTCTCGCTCCTTCTTTCTCTCTGTCTCTCCTTCTATCTCCCTCCCTCCACCTGGCTGTCTCTGTCCATCTCTGCCCCCACTTGAATGTATCCTGTCCACTAGTCTCAAACTGATCTCTGCCTCTTTTCCAGCTTGTGACTCGGTGAAAACAGTTCGAGACAAGCTCAGTGAATGTATGGAAGGTGAGGTGCTGGGGGCAGGGGAGGAAATGGGGGAAGAGGGGAGGAGCAGAGTGGTCGGGGTATATGTGCCCCAGGAAAGTAGGAAATCAGGCAGGAAGAAGGATGGGTGCCATGGACCCATGAATGAATGGGCAGAAAACTGAGCATTGGAGCTTCTCTGTCCTCTGGGTCCTTGTCCACACCAGCTGGGGAAAGTTCCACCCACATCCATCCATGCCATCTTCAGCACCCTCGGGGGTTCCCAACTCCTCATCTGTGTCTTTCTCTTTTTTTGGGGGGGGTCATATCTGGCGGTGCTCAGGGGTTACTCCTGGCTCTGCACTCAGAATTCGCTCCTGGCAGACATGGGGGACCATATGGGATGCCGAGATTCAAACTGGGTCCATCCTGTGTTGGCCATGTGCAAAACAAATGCCTTGACAAATGACCAAATACCTTGGTCTTACCTCAGAGTCACTCACAAAGCCCCTCTTTGGGCCACACACTGGGTCAAGCTCTGGAGGCTTTAAGAAACTAAGGTGCTAGAATGACAATACAGCAGGGAGGGTTCTTGCCTTGCAGACCCTCGTGCCATCCCAAGCACCACAGACAGGTCCCCCATTAGTCTGGTCCCTGAGCATAGTCTGGCATGACTTAAAAAAAAACAAAAACAAATAGGGGCTGGAGTGATAACACTTTGGGTAGGGCATGTACCTGGCATGTGGCTGACCCAGATCTGATCCTAAACATCCCATATGGTCCCCTGAGCCTGTCAGGAGTAATTTCTGAATGTAGACAGGAGTATCCCCTGAGCACCATCCCAAAACAAAAGAAAAACAACTATGGGCCAGAGCAATAGCACAGTGGTAAGGCCTTGCACGCAGCCAACAATGGATGGACCTCAGTTCAAATTCTGGCATCCCATATGGTCCCCATGCCTGCCAGGAGCGACTTCTGTTTTGTTTTGGTTTTGGTTTTTGGGCCACACCCAGCTATGCTCAGGGGTTACTCCTGGCTGTCTGCTCAGAAATAGCTCCTGGCAGGCACGGGGGACCATATGGGATACCGGGATTCGAACCAACCACCTTTGGTCCTGGATCGGCTGCTTGCAAGGCAAACACCGCTGTGCTATTTCTCCGGGCCCAGGAGCGACTTGTGAGTGCAGAGCCAGAAGTAACCCCTGAGCACTGCTGGGTGTGACAAAAAAAAAAAAGAAAAAAAAAGAAGAAAGAAAGAAAGGAAAGAAAGAAAGAAAGAAAGAAAGAAAGAAAGAAAGAAAGAAAGAAAGAAAGAAAGAAAGAAAGAAAGAAAGAAAGAAAGAAAGAAAGAAAGAAAGAAAGAAAGAAAGAAAGAAAGAAAGAGAAAGAAAGAAAGAAAGAGAAAGAAAGAGAGAAAGAGAAAGAGAAAAAGAAGAAAGAAAAATAACTAAACGACTAAAGACCTAGAGGTTGGGTGGGGAGAAAGTACAGCAGGTAGGCACATGGCTGATCCCCGTTTAATTCCCAACACTGCACGTGGTCCCCTGAACCCAGCATCACTAAGTGTGGCCCCAAACTATAAAATGAGAAAGAGGGTGTGGACAGAGAAGGGGCCCTAATCCCGAGAGTGAGAGGCCTGGTTTGGACTCTGTGCAGGCAGCTGTGCTGAAGGACTGGGCACAAACTACCGAGGGAATGTGAGTGTCACGGTCTCAGGCATCGAGTGCCAGCTCTGGAGGAGTCGCTACCCACATAAGCCTGAGTGAGTGACAAGCAGAGCAGGGCAGGTTGGGGGAGAGGAGGTCGGGTGGCACAGCCTCCTGCTGAGCCATTTTTTGTTTCAGAATCAACTCCACTACCCACCCTCGGGCCGACCTGCAGGAGAATTTCTGCCGCAACCCGGACGGCAGCAGTACCGGGCCCTGGTGCTACACCACGAACCCTACAGTGCGGAGGGAGGAGTGCATCGTGCCTGTGTGTGGTGAGCTGCTGGTCCCCAGGGCACTGAAGAACAGCTAGGCCTGTGGTCACTGCAGTCAGCCTACCTGGCAGGCCTGGCTTCTGACTGCCCCCTGCTTCCTGGTGATCCCATCTCTGTTTCCTGGGGACGCTCTTTCTGCTTTCTGGTAATCTCCTCTCTACTTCCTGGTGACCCCTTGTCTCTACTTTTTTTCTTTCCTTTCCTTTTTTTTTGGGGGGGGGGGGTTGGGCCACACCCGGTGGCGCTCAGAAGTTATTCCTGGCTCTGTGCTCAGAAATCATTCCTGGCAGGCTTGGGGGACCATATGGATGCCGGAAATTGAACCCTAGTCTGTCCTGAGTTGGCCACCGCGTGCAAGGCAAACACCTTACCACTGTGCTATCTCTTCAGCCTCAGCTTGTCTCTACTTTCTGGTGACCTTCCTCTGCTTTCTGGTGACCCCATCTCTGTTTTCTGGATATCCAGACTTTTCTCTACTCTCCAGGCCCCTGTCCTGCCTTCTGTCCCTATGAGCAAGCCCACACAGTCACAGTCACAACTGTGTGTTGGTGACTTCTGATCCCTGTGTGTGCCACTTAGTCATGACTAAGAGTTGGGAGTGAGGGATCAGAGAAATGGCATGGAAGTAGGGCGTTTGCCTTACATGCAGAAAGACAATGGTTCGAATCCCAGCATCCCATATGGTCCCCCAAGCCTGCCAGGAGCAATTTCTGAGCGTAGAGCCAGGAGTAACCCAAGCACTGCCGGGTGTGACCCAAAAACCAAAAACCAAAAAAAAAAAAAAAAAAAAAAAAAAGAGTTGGGAGTGAGACCGCAGCAGCAATCCCTGATCTCTGATGAGCGTGGGCCCCAAAACCAAAACCAAGATCTGTCCCAATAATTCCACCCACAGGGCTGGAGCTGTAGTACAGGCAAGGGGCCTACATGAGCCCGCCAGGAGTGATATCCGAGTGCAGAACCAGGTGTAACCCCTGAGAACCACAGACTCCTGCCTCCCATGCACAGGGTGACATTGGCTAAAATGACCCCTAGGGAGACAGACCGCAGCTGTGCCCTATGAGAACACAGGATCCCTCCCCAGAGAAAGGCCCCCTGTGGCGGCCAAAGCATGGCAAAGCCAGGACAGGGCTCTCACTGCTTCTGGCCCATCCTTACCCACATCCCTATACTCTGTAAGGAGTGCTGGATGCCCCTTTCACTTATTTGTTTTGTTTTGGGGCCACACCCAGTGGTGTTCAGGGCTTTCTCCTGGTTCTGTGCTCAGGGATCATTTCTGATGGGACTTAGGGGAACTGTGTCATCCCTCTGCTATACTATGGCACCACCCCTGTACTGCTTAATTGTTTTTTGTTTTTGTTTTGTTTTGGGACCACACCCCCGTTGCATTCAGGGGTTACTCCTGGCTCTGTGTCAGAAATCACTCCTGGCAGGCTCATGGGACCATATAGGATGTTGGGGATCGAACCCAGGTTGGCCACAAGCACGGCAAATGCCCTACCCGCTAGCTATGCTGTCATTCTAGCCCCAGCTTCCTTTTTTGTCTAGTAACTTTTTTTTGTTTGTTTGTTTCAGAGGCACACCCAGCAGCTCTCAGGGGTTACTCCTGGCTCTGTGCTCAGAAATCACTCCTGGCAGGCTCGGGGGACCATATGGGATACCAGGAATCAAATCCGGGTCTGTCCCAGGTCGGCATTGTTCAGCCTTACTGCTGTGCTAACACTCCAGCCCCTACTTATTTATTTCTTATTTTGCTTAGGGGTTACTCCTGACTCTACACTTAGGAATCACTCTTAGTGGTTCTCAGGGATGCTTAGGAGGAGTGAACCCAGATTGGCCACAAGCAAGGTGAATGCCCTTGTCATTTTGGTCCCCCTCTGATAGCCTCTTTTGTAAGAGCAAAGTGAAGGATAGTGAGGTTCTTCCCAGGTCCTGATGCAGGCGGGCGTAGGGGCAGGGACTTATCACCTACGCAGGCACCCCACGGAGGTTCCCATCCTCTCCTCTCCTCTCTCTCCGCACCAGGCCAGATGTGGGTCCCTGGGCCAATGACACCCCGCACCAAAGGCCCCACCGTGAATGTCCCTTCTCCATCTGAGTGTGTGCCTGAGCGCGGCCGCTACTACGAGGGCCAACTGGCAGTCACCATGCATGGGAACCCCTGCCTGCCCTGGGATGACCAGAAGGCCCAGGGGCAGAGCAAGGTCCAGGCCTTCCAGCCCGACGTGCCAGTGCTCCAGAACTTCTGCCGCAACCCAGACCAGGACCAGGAGGGTGCTTGGTGCTATGTAGCAGGTGGTGGCTTCGAGTACTGCGACCTCAACTACTGTGGTGAGAAGGGCCTGGAGTGGGTGAGAGGACAGAGCCCAGCACTGGGCACAGGCTTGCTTGCGTCAAACCCTGGAGGTTCATTCCAGCCTTCCAGAAACATTCCTATTTTCCAGCCAAGTAAAGTGTGGCCTAGTCATCCAAGGGCACCCTTAGTCTCTATTCTTCAAGGTCTTCAAGGCCTGCAGAGGTCCTGGGGAAGCCTTGAGGTGGGCTTGGTGTGGCCCGTCCCCAGCCTGTGTCTGGGTCCCTGCAGAGGAATTCCTGGAGGAGGAGGAGGAAGGGACCGATATAACGGACTTCGATCTGGCAACGGCCATCGAAGGGCGCACGTCCTCCGATAATTTCCAGCCCTTCTTTGACGAGAAGACCTTCGGCCTCGGGGAATCAGGTGCCTTTGTGGGACCTGACTTGGTGAGTTGGGGGGCTGTGTAGGGGACTGGGCCCAGCCTTGACTGCTCCCTCTTACTCTGCAGACTGTGGGCTGCGGCCGCTGTTTGAGAAGAAGTCAGTGGAGGACAAGTCAGAGCATGAGCTTCTGGAGTCTTACATCGAAGGGCGCATCGTGGGCGGGCAGGAAGCTGAGATTGGGTTGGCACCCTGGTGCGTGTGCGACCCGACTATGTCCCCATCTTGGGGAATGTGGGTGGGGGTTCCGTCTCTCAACTCTAGCTCTTCTGCCCTCAGACCTGTGTTGGAACTGTGCAAACTCTGGCCTGGAAGTATCAAAGTGACAAGGAGACCCCAGTATCTCAGGAAGCCTGGGCCAAGTTGGGAGCTGGGCTCAGAGAACAAATATTTCTGATTCCCTTTTTCTCTGGTTGTTTTGGGGCCATACCTGGTGACACTCAGAACTTACTCCTGGCTGTGTATTCAGGAATCACTCCTGGTCATGCTTGGGTGCTGGAGATCAAACCAGGTTGGCCATATGAAAGGCAAACACCCTATCTGCTGTACTAGTTCTCCAGCCCCACTTGTCGTCGTCGTCGTCGTTATTTTTCCCCAGTAATTTTCAGGGCTTGCTCCTGACTTGGCACTCAAGAATTAACTCTGGGGGTACCCTAGGAGGTGCCAGGAATTGAACCCAGGTAGATTACATATAAGACAAATATTCTACCTGTCTGATCACTCCAGTCCAATTTTCTTTTTCCCTCTTTTTTTTGGGGGTGGGTGGGTGGGTAGGGAAAGCTGTCATACTCAGTGGTGCTCAGGGTTTACTCCTGGCTCTGTGCTCAGAAGTCGATCCTGGCAGGCTTGGGGGACCATATGGGATGCCAGGATTTGAACTGGGGTAAATCCTGTGTTGGTTGCGTGCAAGGCAAACGCCCTACAGCTGTGCTATTGCTTCAGCCTCATTCCATTTTATTCAAAATTTTTTTTTTTTTTTTGTGATTTTTGGGTCACACCCGGCAGTGCTCAGGGGTTATTCCTGGCTCCAGGCTCAGAAATTGCTCCTGGCAGGCACGGGGGACCATATGGGGCGCCGGGATTCGAACCTATGACCTCCTGCATGAAAGGCAAACGCCCTACCTCCATGCTATCTCTCCGGCCCCTCAAAAATGTTTTTTGCTTGATTCCTTCCCTCTTTGCTCCCCCTTTCCTCCTTAAACCTGAGCTTTAAGGTTTAAAGCTAGCACTATGGAGGTGGTGAGGGCCCAGCTACTAAGGCGTACCTGCTTTCCCAAGGCAGGTGATGCTGTTCCGGAAGAGCCCCCAGGAACTGCTGTGTGGGGCCAGCCTTCTCAGCGATCGCTGGGTCCTCACAGCTGCCCACTGCCTGTTCTACCCACCCTGGGACAAGAACTTCACGGTGAATGACCTGCTGGTGCGCATTGGCAAGCACTCCCGCACCAGGTACAGAACGAACCCGGGTCGGGGGGTGCTGGTTCGTGGGGCTCTGAGACCCCCAGAGTGCCTGGGAAGGCCTGGGGCTATTTGGGTCAATAGCTATTAGCTATTTGGTCAATGATGCAACCATAGCAGAAACCTTGGTAGTTGCGACTTTGCAAGTCGCTGGTCATGAGTTCAAAGCCCTGGTCTCCCATATGTGCTGAGATCTTCCTGAGGTCCCTTCTCTCTCTCTCTCTCTCTCTCTCTCTCTCTCTCTCTCTCTCTCTCTCTCTCTCTCTCTCTCTCTCTCTCTCTCTCTCCCTCCCTCCCTCCCTCCCTCCCTCCCTCCCCAATCTTGACATACAAATAAACCACCACAGCTGCTGTGGAAAAGTTCCATTTGACTGTGGAGCTGGGGGACAGAGAAGGAAATTCCAAACTCCAATCTCCCCTTTCCTCGTCGTCGTCGTCGTCGTCGTCCTCCTCCTCCTCCTCCTCCTCTTCTTCTTCTTCTTCCTCCTCCTCCTTCTCTTCTCCTCCTTCTCCTCCTCCTCCTCCACTTCATCCTTCTCCTCCTCCTCTTTTGCTCCTCCTTCTTCTCTTCCACACCCAGCAGTGCTCAGGAGTTGCTTTTGGCTCTGCACTCAGAAATCACCCCTGGCTGGCTCAGGGATCATATGGGTTGCCAGGGATCAAACTCAAGATGGTTGCATGCAAAGCAAACGCCCTACCTGCTGTGCTATCACTCTGGCCCATCCCTTTTCTTCTCTCCTGCTCTGTTCAGGCTACTGAATGCCCCTGCCCTGGGAATTCAGTTCTGACTCAGAAAGAGCTGCCAGGGGACCCCAAGGGTGGGTAGGCTCCTTCTGGGCAGCGGATGGCTCCTGTGTAGTGGCCCGAAGCCGATTCTCCTGCCTGCCGGGCTCTGCGCAGGTACGAGCGGAACATCGAGAAGATCTCCATGCTGGAAAGGATCATCATCCACCCGCGGTACAACTGGCGGGAGAACCTCGACCGCGACATTGCTCTACTGAAGCTCAAGAAGCCCATTCACTTCACTGACCACATTGCCCCTGTGTGCCTGCCGGACAGGGAGACGGCCAACAAGTGAGCCTCACTCACCCTACCCTCTTGGAGGCCCCAGTTTGAGTAGGAGGCACACAGCCCTTTTGTATTTTTTTTTAAGTTTTTGGGTCACACCTGACAGTGCACAGGGGATCCTCCTGGCTCTGTGCTCAGAAATGGCTCCTGACAGGCTCAGGGGACCATATGGGATGCTGGGAATCAAACTTAAGCCTGTCCCGGGTTGGCCGAGTGCAAGGCAAAAAAGCCCTACTGCTATGCTATCGCTCCAGCCCCTCTTCTGTATTTCTATTTTTAGTCATATATTGGGGGGGGTTGGGGGCCACACCTGGCAGTGCTCAGGTCTTATTCCTGGCTCTGTGCTCAGGGATCACTAAAGGTGGGCTCAGAGCACCCTATGGGATGCTGGGGATGGAACCTGAGTTGGCCCCATGCAAGGCAAGAGTCCTCCCCACTGTGCTCTTGCTCTGGCACCTGTGCTTTTATTATGGAGGGAGAAGTTGGGCCACACCTGATGATGCCTGGGGGGCTGGGACCCAGACCTTTCCATACTCAGTTCTTGGGGAGCTGCAGTTGGGGGGTTGGGTGTGGGTTGCTGAGGAAGGTTCTGGATGCTTGAATTTCCACTGGTTCTTTCTCCTTTCCCCAAAGATTACTCCAGGCTGGACACAAAGGGCGGGTGACCGGCTGGGGTAACCTGAAGGAGACATGGACAGTGAGCCCCGGGGAGTTGCAGCCCACTGTGCTGCAGGTAGTCAACCTGCCCCTTGTGGAGCGGCAGATCTGCAAGGACTCTACAAGAATCAGAGTCACCGACAACATGTTTTGTGCTGGCAAGTCTGTGGGCATATAGGGCAGATTTGGAGGCAGAGAATTTGTCTTGGGGGGCTTGGGAGTCAGGCTTGTGGCAAAACCCTCCTTCCCTCCCTCCCTCCCTCCTTCCCCCCTTCCCTCCCTCCCTCCCTTTCTCCCTCCCTCCTTCCCTTCCCTTCTTCCCTCCCTCTCTCCTTCCCTCCCTCCCTCCCTCCCTCCCTCCCTCCCTCCCTCCCTCCCTCCCTCCCTCCCTCCCTCCCTCCCTCCCTCCCTTCCTTCCTTCCTTCCTTCCTTCCTTCCTTCCTTCCTTCCTTCCTTCCTTCCTTCCTTCCTTCCTTCCTTCCTTCCTTCCTTCCTTCCTTCCTTCCTTCCTTCCCTCCCACCCTCCTATACCCAGAGATACTTAGGTAGTCAGGTACTTAATGGTTATTCCTGGCTCTGACTGGAATTGCTCTTGGTTGGAATTACTCTGGGCTGGCTTGGGGGACTATATGAGATGCTGTGGAATGGAACCTGGTTGGTTGTGGCGACTGTTAGCAAGGCAAAACGGTCTACCTGTTGTATTATCACTATGAATGATTTTCTTTTTTGGTAGAGGGCACAACCAACTGTGCTCAGGGCTTACTGATCGTTTCTGGCAGTGCTTGGGAGCCATAGGGGATGCTGGGGATCAAGCCCAGATTGGCTGCATCCAAGGAGAACATTCTACCTGTTGTGCTATTGTTCCGGCTCCAGGTTTCCTTGGGCCTTTTCTTACTTATGCCCCTAACTGTGGGTCTGAACCCTGCCGCTTGTCTGTGTGGTCAACACTCGCCCCTGCACCTTATGGTTTCCTCTCCTGGTGTAGGACTTCTTCATTGTCGCTTTGGTCTTTCTCTAGCTGAGGACTAAAGCTGAAACTGTGTTCAAAGGAGTTTGGGGGGGCCGGAGAGATAGCATGGAGGTAAGGCGTTTGCCTTTCATGCAGGAGGTCATCGGTTCGAATCCCGGCGCCCCATATGGTCCCCTGTGCCTGCCAGGAGCAATTTCTGAGCCTGGAGCCAGGAATAACCCCTGAGCACTGCCAGGTGTGACCCAAAAACCAAAAAAAAAAAAAAAAAACAAAGGAGTTTGGGTTCCTTCTGGACACCCGGCCCTCCCCCAGTCCCTGATCTAAAATGCCATTTAGTGCACACCGTGTCTGCATGTGCATGTCTCCTGCATCTCCTCTCTTGAGATGGTCCTTTCCTACTTCGATGCTGAGATGTGCCCTGGGGTTTGCTCTGCCTTTGGAAAAGCCCATTCTCTCTCTTGACTGCTTTAATCTCTCTTTTTTATCCTCTCCTATAAACTGCTATAAACTGCTATAGTATATTTATATACTATATAAATTTTTATATAAACTATATAAACTGCTACTTGACTCACCTAGGCTAAGTGTTTCCTTTCAGCTCCCCTGACCTTCTAAAATTGAAAACATTTGGGGCAGGGGCCGGAGAGATAGCATGGAGGTAAGGCGTTTGCCTTTCATGCAGAAGGTCATCGGTTCGAATCCCGGTGTCACATATGGTCCCCCGTGCCGGCAAGGAGCAATTTCTGAGCATGGAGCCAGGAGTAACCCCTGAGCACTGCCGGGTGTGACCCAAAAACCACAAAAAAAAAAAAAAAACATTTGGGGCAGGGTTGGGCCACACCTGGTGGCACTCAGGGGTTAGTCCTGGCTCTGCACTCAGAAATCATTGCTGGCAGGCTTGGGGAACCATATGGGATGCTGGGGATTGAACCCAGGTCCATCCTAGGTTGGCTGTGTGCAAGGCAAATGCCCTATTGCTGTTCTATGGCGCTGTGCTATTGCTCCACCCCCCTTTGTGGTTTTTGTTTAGGAGGATTTAATGGGATTTCTTAGAATCCTTCTTTAGAATCCTTTAGAACCCTTTAGCATTTCCCCTTAAAACAGATATATTTGTTAAATTATTATTTTATTTTTTTGGTCACACCTGACTTTGCTCAGGGATTACTCCTGGCTCTATGCTCAGAAATCGCTCCTGGCAGGCTCAGGGGACCATGTGGGATGCCGGGATTCGAACCATCGACCTTCTGCATGAAAGGCAAATGCCTTACCTCCATGCTATCTCTCCGGTCCCAAACTTTTTTAATTTTTTGTTTTTGGCTTTTGGGTCATACTCTGCTGTATTCAAGGCTCACTGCTGGCTCTTTGCTGAGGAATCACTCCTGGTAGGGCTCAGGGGACCATAGAGGTGCAGGTTGGCTGTGTGCAAGGCAAGTGCCCTACCCTTCAGCTCCAGCCCTTTCTTCCATTCTGTGTCACCCTCCCAAACACCTCATTTCCTTTCTATCCCATTTCCATCCAAGTCAGTAACTAATTTTAGTAGGTTGTGGCTTATTTTTTCCTTTCTCATTCTGCACAAACGAGCAGATACAATTATGTTTTCAAATGTCAAATGGTGATGGTGAGGTTTTGGGTTATATGTAGGTGTTACTCCTGGCTTAGTGCTTATGAGAAACTCCTGGTGGTGCTCAGGGCATAGTGTGGTGCTGGGGGCTCACTGCATGCAATGCAAGTGCCTTTACTTGCATTTATATTAGCTCTCCAATGCCAAGTTTTTATAGTTCTCTTTTTAACACAAATGGCAACATGCTATGGATATTCTTTGATAGTTTTTGGCTATACCTGATAATGCTCAGGGGATACTCCTGGCTTTGCACTCAGGAATTACTCCTGACACTGCTCAAGAAACCATATGGGATACCAGGGATCAAACCTGGGTTAGTTGCATGCAAGTCAAGCATCCTTCCCACTGTACTATTGTTCCGGTCCCTAGATCTTTTTCTTTTTTTTGGTTTTTGGGTCACACCTGGTAGCACTCAGGGATTACTCCTGGTTCTGCGCTCAGAAATAGCTCCTGGCAGGCTCAGGGGACCATATGGGATGCCGGGGTCAAACCACTGTTCTTCTGCATGAAAGGCAAACACCCTACGTCCATGCTTTCTCTCTGGCCCCTAGATATTCTTTTTTTATTTTTATTTTTATTTTTATTTATTTTTTTTTTGGTTTTTGGGCCACACCCGGCAGTGCTCAGGGGTTACTCCAGGATATCTGTTCAGAAATAGCCCCTGAGGGGCTGGGCGGTGGCGCTAGAGGTAAGGTGCCTGCCTTGCCTGCGCTAGCCTTGGACGGACCATGGTTCGATCCCCCGGCGTCCCATATGGTCCCCCAAGCCAGGAGCAACTTCTGAGCGCATAGCCAGGAGTAACCCCTGAGCATTACCGGGTGTGGCCCAAAAACCAAAAAAAACAAAAACAAAAACAGAAATAGCCCCTGGCAGGCACGGGGGACCACATGGGACTCAGGGATTTGAACCAACCACCTTGGGTCCTGGGTCGGCTGCTTGCAAGGCAAACGCTGCTGTGCTATCTCTCTGGCCCTCTGTTTTTTTTTTTTTTTTTTTTTTTTTTTAGCCACATCAGGCAGTGCTCAGGGTTACTCTTGACTCTGTGCTCAGGAATCACTCCTGTCAGGCTCAGGGGATCAAATGGGATGACAGGGATCAAACCTGGTCAGCCACATGCCCTACCTGCTGATATTCTTTTGTTCTTGCTTTTTTGTTTGCTTTTAGGCTATTCCTCTAGGGAACATTTGTTGTACTGGAGACCAAACCTGGGTTGTCTATGTGCAAGGCAAGCACTTTAATCCCAGTATCCTCTTGGTAGTTCATGTACTTTGCTTTTTTACATTCATAGTACCCAAGAAGCTAATTCATCTTTGTTGAATATGTAAAAAAAATTAAACTACGAATAAAAAAACTTAAGCTACACTATATCATTCATTAACAAATCATTTGTCAATGTTTTCTCTGGACATTTAGTCTCCAGCATTTGAACATTTTCTCATATACTTAAGCACCATTTTATATCCTTATTCCCAAATTGTATATTCATATCTTGAAAATTGTTGGCCTGGAAAGATAGTACAAGGAGGGGATGAAGTGCTTGCCCTGCAGATGACCCTAATTCCACCCCCCAGCATCACAGATGGTCCCTTGGGTCTTGTGGTCCCTGAGCACAGAGCCAGGAGCACCATTCAGTCTTACCCGAGCCCTCCACTCCCAAATTGTAGAATACTTTTTGTGGTGATAAGCATATGCTCCCCCACTTTGAGCGATCTCCATGACTCCTTTTGTGTTTTTTTTTTTTTTAAATTGAGATTAAACTAAAGTTAGACCCCAAATTAGGGAGAACTGACATCCTTTTTTATTTTGTTTGGTTTTTGGGTCACATCTGGTGGTGCTCAGGGGTTACTCCTGGCTCTGCACTCAGAAATTGCTCCTGGTTCAGGGGACCATGTGGGTTGCCGGGGATCAAACCCACATCTGTCCTGGGTCAGCCGTGAGCAAGGCAAGCGCCCTACCACTGTGCTACAACTCTGGCCCGAAAACTGACACCCTTTTTATGTCAAGTCTCTCTGTCCCGGGGAAGAAGTGTTCCCTGTATAGACAGTTCTTTCTGGACTGTTACACTGTGTTCTCTTAGGCATCTTCTTTTATTTAGTTTATGTTTTCTGCCTTATTTTTCTTTTTTGCTTGTTTTGGATCACACCCAGTGGTGCTCGGGTCTCTGAACTTAGGGATCATCCCTGGAGGGCTTGGGGGACCATATGGGGTGTTGGGGATTAAACCCTAGTTGCCTGCATGCAAGGGCCCTCCCTGTTGTACGATCTCTCAATCTCTGATCCTCTTATTTTCCTTGAGCAAATTAGCCAAGATGGAAAAAGTAACAAAACTGCCTTAAAGATACATCTTGATTTATGAATTAACCTGTTTTTTTTCCAGTTCTGTACCTTATTCATTTCTGCTCTTATCTTATTTACTGTGGGAGGAAGAAATGCCAGGAAGTACTCAGGAACGTCCAGACTATATTCAGTGGCAGTGAAAGCCTTAAGTTACAAGGACCAAGGCTGTGTCTCAACAGCCAGAGAAAAAGGATGGTGATAAGGCACTTGCCTCCCACCAATCAACCAACTCGGGTTCAATCCCCTATCTGGAATGGTTCCTTGAGCCGTTAGGAGTGATCCCTGAGCACAGAGGCAGGCGTAAGTCCTGAGTCCTGCCAGGTATGGCCCAGAAACCAAGAGTTGAGCCTCAGGACGGAGTCATAGTACAGCGGGGCTGCCTTGCATACAAGGCATCCCAGCACCTCATTTGATCCCCTTGAGAATGCCAGGAGTGATTCCTGAATAACCCCTGAGCACTGCCGGGTGTGGCCTCAAAACAAGAGAGGGTCCGGAGCAGTGGTGCAAGAGTAGGACGTTTTCCTTGCACGAGCTAACCTAGACTGCGGTTAGATCCCCCAGAGTCCTATATGGTCCCCCAAGCCAGGAACGATTTCTGAGTGCATAGCCAGGAGTAACCCGAGTGTCACCGGGTGTGGCCCAAAAAGAAAAAAAGAAAGACAAGAGAGTGAAAAAGAGAGAGAGAGAGAGAGTTGAGCCTCAGCATGCTAGGTATGCACTTCAGCTTTTTTTTTTTTCTTTTTTTTTTTTTTTTTTTTTGGTTTTTGGACCACACCCGGTGGTACTCAGAAATAGCTGTCTGCTCAGAAATAGCTCCTGGCAGGCACGGGGACCATATGGGACACCAGGATTCGAACCAATCACCTTTGGTCCTGGATCGGCTGCTTTCAAGGCAAACACCGCTGTGCTATCTCTCCAGGCCCGCACTTCAGCTTTCAAGTTATCTCTCTGATCATTGTTTTCTAACTACTACTTATTTACTTTTGCTTTGAAATGTATATAGATATATTTTTTTTTTTGGGCCACACCCTGTGGTGCTCAGGGGTTACTCCTGGCTATCTGCTCAGAAATAGCTCCTGGTAGGCACGGGGGACCATATGGGACGCCGGGATTAGAACCAACCACCTTAGATCCTGGATTGGCTGCTTGCAAGGCAAACACTGCTGTACTATCTCTCCGGGCCCTTCTTTTTCTTTCTTTCTTTCTTTTTTTTTTTTTTTTTTTTGTGGTTTTTTTTTTTTTGGGTCACACCCGGCAGTGCTCAGGGGTTACTCCTGGCTCCATGCTCAGAAATTGCTCCTGGCAGGCACGGGGGACCATATGGGACGCCGGGATTCGAACCGATGACCTTCTGCATGAAAGGCAAACGCCTTACCTCCATGCTATCTCCCCGGCCCCTCTTTTTCTTTCTAATTATTACTTTTTCCCTTTAGGGTCAGGTATGTGGCTTAGTGATAATGTACAGAATTTGCAAGTTAGAGGTCTGGTTTTGATCTCCAGCACTGTAAAGAACACACACATATTATACTATGATAGATATACACAATGGCTATAGGAAAGGAACTTGAATGGGAGACAGGTAGGGCATCTGCCTTGCTTGAGGCTGACCAGCATTCAATCCCAGCATCTCATATTGTTCCCAAGTGATTCTATATTGTTGGGGGGGGGGAGCACACCAGGCAGTGCTCAGGGGTTACTCCTGGCTCTACACTCAAAAATCACTCCTGGCAGGCTCGGGGGACCATATGGGATGCCAGGAGTGGAACCTGGGTTGGTCCTAGGTCGGTTTTGTTTCGGCCTTATGCAGACAAATGCTCTACCTGCTGTACTATTGCTCTGGCTCCACCAGGAGTGATTCCAAAGTGTAGAGCCAAGAGTAACTTCTAAGCATCACCAGCTGTGGCTTTCTCCCCGTCCCCCGTCTCCCCCCCCCACCCACCCAAGAGAACCAGTGGGGATTGTGCTGAATGAAGTAAGCCAGAGGGACAAATAGAAGATTTATGTGGAGAAGAAAGAAACATAGTGAGGGAAGAAACTACATCTGCCTTGAAGGCCTCATTGAGGTTGAATCAAGAGTGGACCAGTGGGGCCGGAGAGATAGCATGGAGGTAAGGCGTTTGCCTTTCATGCAGGAGGTCATCGGTTCGAATCCCGGCGCCCCATATGGTCCCCTGTGCCTGCCAGGAGCAATTTCTGAGCCTGGAGCCAGGAATAACCCCTGAGCACTGCCAGGTGTGACCCAAAAACCAAAAAAAAAAAAAAAAAAAAAAAAAAAAGAGTGGACCAGTGAGTGCAGTTAGGGATAGTGGTTATAGAGATCTGCCCTCAGGTGGAGTGGGCTGAGACATTGCATTCCTTAAACAAATGGTTTGTATGCAGGAGGCCCAGGTTCAAGTCTCCAGCCCTGTAGGATCCCCAGAGCACCACTGGTAGAAGCCCCCAAACTCAGCCTAGCAGCCTCTACAGGGTTGGGTGTAGTCCCGCCCCCAATCTTTTAATGATTTGCTTTGCATTCTTTATTTTTTTTGGGTCACACTCGGCAGCTCAGGGGTTACTCCTGGCTCTATGCTCAGAAATCGCTCCTGGCAGGCTAGGGGGAACATATGGGATGCTGGGAATCGAACCACTGTCCTTCTGCATGCAAGGAAAATGCCTTACCTCCATGCTATCTCCAGTCCTGCATCTGCATCTTTTATTTTTCCATCCTCATCTTTTACATGTCTTAATATTTGATATACATGAAGTCTGGGTGTTCTTTAGTTACAAAGGCGTTTTGTGTGTTTGTGCACGAGTGTCTACCTTTCTTTTGGAGGGGGTCACATCTGGCAGCACTCAGGTGTTACTCCTGGCTCTGCACTCAGAAATTGCTCCTGACTTGGGGAACTATATGGGACGCTGGGGTATCGAACTGGTCCGTCCTAGGTCAGCCACAAGCAAGGCAAACGCCCTACTGCTGTGCTATCTCTCTGGCCCCTAGAGTGTCTACTTTTTGTTGTTCTGCACTGTGATAATGGTCTGTGTGATAAAGAGAAATGCCATTATCTAGATTTCCTTCTGCATCTAAGGCAAACGCCTTACTGCTGTGCTATTTCTCCAGCCCTGAGAAAGGCCATTATCTGCAAGCATCTCTAGCAGACTTTTGCAAAGATACTTTGGAGTAGAGATTGGGTAAAACAGGATTAGGGAAATGCATAGTTTTGTGGTGTGCTTAGGGAGATAAGTTGGTGGAGATGGAATATAGATTGGAGAGAGACAACAGAAATGCTCAAGAATGGGGGTGTACAGCTGAAGATATGAGTCGAGGATAACTGGGACCATTAGCTATGTCTCCTGGGAGGGCTTTGGGGATGGGTCCTGAGTACAGCTATTCTTTCGCCAGGCTATAAGCCCGATGAAGCAAAGAGAGGGGATTCTTGTGAAGGCGACAGTGGGGGCCCCTTTGTCATGAAGGTAAGCAGGTCTTTTGGGGTAAGACAGGGGTGAGGAGGGACAGTAACCCATTAGGACAGCTCTGACAAAACCTTGGACTTGACTCTTGGGCTCCCCATTTCTTCCTCAGAGCCCCTATAACCACCGCTGGTACCAGATGGGCATTGTCTCGTGGGGTGAAGGCTGTGACAGGGACGGGAAATATGGCTTCTACACTCATGTGTTCCGCCTGAAGAAGTGGATGCAGAAGGTGATTGACCGGTATGGCTAGGAACCAACCATTCTAAGCTCCAGACTGCAACCAAGTCAATGAAATTTTTGTTGTTCTAAAATCAGATTTCAGTAATAATAATAAGAATAAAAAACACCATTAGTCTCTATGTGCTGTTTATGAAAATAAAAAGCCAATACTATTGGCTAGAAGTGGTTGGGGGGGCAGAAAGTCACTGGGCTGCATGCAAACTTCACATGGGGAGGGTTTGATTTCCACTCGGAGTGACCCCTGAGCACGAACTGCAAGTAGGCCCTACCTACTAGCAACAAGTGTGGCCTCTCAACAACAAAATAAACCCCATTAAAAAAAGGGGGGGGGCTGGAGATAGCATGGAGGTAGAGATTTGCCTTGCATGCAGAAGGACGATGATTCGAATCCCGGCATCCCATATGGTCCCTTGAGCCTGCCAGGAGCGATTTCTGAGCACAGAGCCAGAAGTAACCCCCGAGCACTGCCAGGTGTGACCCAAAAAGCAAACGAAAAATAAAACAAAAAACAAAAAATGATTTAAGAAGCCGGGGGAGATAGTTCAGCGGGGCGAGAGTTTGCAACTTTGCATGTGAGAGGTCTGCATTGATCCCTGACATCAGATTGTCCCCTAAGTATCATCAATTTTAAGCACTGAGCCAAGAGTACCTTCTGAGCACCGCTGAAAATGACCTCAAATTGCCTTCAACCCCTAATGAAAACAATGACCTCCCTAGGGAGACAAATATAGCACATGCTGTGCAGCTGGATGCCACTTTGATTCCCAGCACTGCACAGTCCTGCTGTGACCCCAAAATCAGAATCAAAAACAGACTGACGCAATACAGCCTCTAGGGCACTTGCCTTGCATACAGCTGACCTGGCCCCCCAAATGGTCCCTTCAACACTGCCAGGAGTGACCCTTGAACAGAGTCAGGAGTCAGGAGAACTGCAGGTGTGGCCTTAAAACCTAAATACATACTGGGCTGGAGCACGTTTGCCTTACATGCAGTTGAACTGGGTTTGATCCCCAGCATTCCAATATCCCGAAGTCTACCAGGAGTGATTTCTGAGAACAGAGTCATGAGTAATCCGAGCACCAGGTGTTATCCTTAAATTAAAAAAAAAAAAAAAAAAAAAAAAGCAAAAATTTCCTGGGGTCAGTATAGACAGCTCAGGGGTTAGAGGTGTAGACCTTGGATCACAAGGTCCCTGTTTTTTTTTTTTGGTTTTGGGTCACAGTCAGTAGCACTCGGGTTATTCCTGGCTCTACGCTCAGAAATCGTCCCTGGCAGGCACGGGGGACCATATGGGATGCCGGGATTCGAATCACCGTCAATCTGCCCTATCCATGCTATCTCGCCAGCCCAAGGTTCCTGTCTTTGATCTCTAGCATGTGACCCCTAAGCAGTGTAGACTCAGTAGCCCAGATGGCGGAGCCCAAGCAGCACTGATATTTTAATGGAAAGGAGTAGGGAATTTACACCCATCCACCTGCTTCTCCTCTAGGACATTTTCAGTGCTTAGGACAGTGACTGATAACAGACCCTGTTTGTGCGTTTGAGTTTCTCTCAAGTCCTCCTTTCATTCTTAGCTAGTGATCTGGATCAAGTAATTCTCCAAGAGGCCACTGGCTTACCTTTTATAAATATTGGAGGGCTCATTCATTACAGCCTTAGGTCTGGAATATTCTAATATAATTGTATACGGGGTGGCGGGAATTTAGCCATACCCAGCTGTGCTCAAAAATCATTACATAGGGGCCCGGAGAGATAGCACAGTGGCATTTGCCTTGCAAGCAGCCGATCCAGGACCAAAGGTGGTTGGTTCGAATCCCGGTGTCCCATATGGCCCCCCGTGCCTGCCAGAAGCTATTTCTGAGCAGACAGCCAGGAGTCACCCCTGAGCACCGCCGGGTGTGGCCCAAAAACCAAAAACCAAAAAAAAAAAAAAAAAAAAAAAAGAATCATTACATAGGGGCCAGGAAGGTGGCGCTAGAGGTAAGGTGTCTGCCTTGCAAGAGCTAGCATAGGACAGACCACGGTTCGATCACCCAGCATCCCATATGGTCCCCCCAAGCCAGGGGTGATTTTTGAGCGCATAGCCTGAGTGTCAAATGGGTGTGGCCCAAACCCCCTCTCCCCCAAAATCATTACATACCTGACAGTGCTTGGGGGACCAAATGTGCCAGGGATCAAACAAGGGATAGTCACATGAAAAGCAAGCGACTTGACTCCTGCAGTCTCTCTCATCCTACCTGCTGTTTAGTTACTTCTGGATTGCTGAAAAATCTCTGCCAACCCCCATCCTTTTATTTCTTTCCCCCCACCTCATCCCCTTTTCTGAGCTCCGCAAAACACATTAATGGAATGATTTTGTGTGTGACCAATTGGTTTGAATTTTGGTTTTGGGGCTACACTTGGCAACTCTAATAGCTTACTGCTGGTGGGGACCATATAGGATGCCAATGATCAAACTTGGGTCAGCCATGTACAAGGCAAATGTATTATCATCCCAACCCAGATGCGAGTAATTGATTACAAAAATGGGGCTTGGGACAGGAGGATAGGGCACTTGCCTTATACATGGCAGATCTGGGTTCGATCCCTGGTATTCCATCTGGTCCCATGAGCCTGCTAAGAGTGACCTCTAAGTGCAGAACCAGGAGTAAGCTCTGAGCACAGCCGGGTATAATCTCTCTTCCACCAAAACAAAAACACCAAAATGGGGCCTAGAGAATGGGTCCATAGATTCACAAAGGGTTAGGACAGACAACTCAAAGAGGCCACTACCAACACCTTTTGTTTATGGGCCACAACCGGCAGTGCTCAGGGGTTACTCTGGGCTCTGCGCTCAGAAATCACTCCTGGCAGACTTGGGGTACCATATGAGATACCAGAAATTAAACTCAGGTCCGTCCTGGGTTGGCAGCGTGCAAGGCAAATGCCCTAACACTATCACTCTGGCCCTACCAGCACTTTCTCCGGGATCCCTGGGAGTTTGCTGGTAGTGGAAGGTGCAGGATTGGCTTCCTGAATGTCAGTTACCTAGTTTAGTCCGAAACACCTTTCCCATTTGTGTACACAGCTGGGGAGCCAGACCCTCTAGCAGATAATCTTGGAGGCTTGCAGAAATGTCCTCTTAGAGCTTTGAAGAGTGCTCAAGTCTGCCTTGAGCATGGAAGATAATTGGGATGTGACGATTATACAGTCACACTCTTGACCTACAGTATTCAAAAATTTGGATCCTCAAACATCCTTGTGTGGAGTTGGAGAGAATATCAGTAAATGTCCCATATCAGCCTTTATTTTTATCCCCATTTCCCAGTACCACAGGGAAGAGTTCCTTGCCATTATGTTTTAGTTTCAAAGTGATCAAAAAGCAAGGGAAAAAAACCTTGGAATTCTGTGACCTTAAAGGATCTTGACAGCCCAGAGCTTTTTTCTATTTTTGGTTTTTGGGTCTCATCCTCACCCGGCAGTGCTCAGAGGTTACTCCTGGCTCCATGCTCAGAAATTGCTCCTGGCAACCTGGCAATCGAACCGATGACCTTCTGCATGAAAGGCAGATACCTCCATGCTATCTCTCCAGCCCCTAGCCCAGAGCTTTTAACCAGAATAGGAAAGGGCAGAAAAATCTGCCTAATGCCTTACGTGGCTTCGAAGACAAAAAACAAGAGTCTGTTCCCCTCAATACTGGTGTCAGTGCTCTTAAGCTCATGGTTTCTCACAGTGCTGTGCTAACTTTAAACGTGGGGTGCTCCTGGGGCATCCTCTCCTTTCCTGCCTTCCCAGGACCCAGAGTGGCACTTGTTTCCAGAATGGGACAGCGATACAGCATGGCTGCAAACACTAGAGGGTTCATTTTTCCAACAGTCTCTTATTGCTTGCACACTGGTTGAGTGAAATAGTTGAGAAAAGTTCCTTTGAGCTTGATGGTGAAAAGTCTCCTCAGAACTGCTTTTATACTGAAGAGGTTTCCTGCCTGGGAGAGGCCTGTGGAATTAGCTGCAGACAGTGGCCCCAGTGACCCTGATTAGGTTGCTGTGTGAGCAGAATCTCACATACACTTGGGATAGCAAAGCAGGGACAGAAAGCCTAAGTGCAACTTGAAAACTCTCAGTAGCAGTGGCAGGGAAGAAATGACTAAAGCCTTCAACAGGGAGCAGAGACATTTTTTGCTCCCTTAGGAGCTGCACATAGAGGAGTTCCTTTTTCAAGTCTGAGCATGAAGAAAAGTGGGTTCTCCTGACAAGCTGAAGAGACATCTGGCCCCGAAGACAGGGAAGGACGCTGCCCAGCACTCCAGAATACGGAGTGTCTGGGGAGATAGTTAATGCAAACTTTATTTTTATAAAAGACTCTTAAATTAGTTGTATCATGCCATGCATTCATACAGAATACAGTGACCCTTTGGGGATACAGGTAAAAGACCTCACAAACAGAATGGAAAACTATGATACGAGTTTCTAGTAGTAAGGAAAGAGTAGGACGACTTTACAAATAAACAATTAAAAATCAAAGAAACAGGACAGTAAAACTAGGCTGAGCCGAGAGGAGGGCAGCTGTTCACGAGTCTGTACACTAAACTACTACACAGACAGCCCGCTAGGGAGGCAGAACGCTGACAGATAGAAGCAGAGTATGTACATGGACTTGTGCCACAATGCCTGCTCCCCCAGATCCACGTATGATACATACAACCAGTCTGTGTATGCAAGGCCTGCCGAGGCCGTTCCGACTATGAGGAATTCTAGTTCAGTAAAATAAAGCTGCAGGGGTCAGGGAGGGGCAGCCTCACTTGCGGCTACTCTTTATTCTCTCCAGTCTTTTTTTCAAGTCATCGATGTTGGCTGTGGAGGAGGGGGGCCTGTTTCCTGCAGAGTGTATCTGGTTAGAGTCTAGCTCCGAGTGCTGTAACTGCTCTCGGGATTCCCGAAGCTGGGAGAGCTTGCTGTGCAGCATATCCGTGGAAGAGGCCACGGTGGGAACGGCTGGTTTGGAGAGCAGAGAAGTGAGAGGAGGCCGGTCGTCTTGCTGCTAAGAGAAGAGAATACCAGCTCAGCAGGCCATCAGACAGTTGGGCAAACCCCCACCCCTGCCCCAGCTAAGGGGGCTCAGTACCTTGGTGTTGTCCAGACCACAGCGCTGTCGCAAGATTTTTAGCCTTTCCAAGTAGACAGAAGGCCCCACCTCCTCTCCATTTGAGTTAACTATGGAGGACACAGTGTTGGAGTTTGTGGTCATGCAGGAGACCTCCGTCTGAGGGGAGATGCCTAGAAGACATGCAGAAAGGATATTCAGATGTATACACACCCCAGCTCAAGGAGGCCTGCCTTAGTGTGTCACCCAAAAGAGCTGTTTGACGCTAAAAACAATCTCTGCCTGGAGTTGGGGGATAATGTGTACCCTGAAATAGAGATCAGCAGACTGACAGCTTCGAATTGAATCTGAGGCTCAGTGAGTTGGGTTATCATTTGCATTCTGGGCAAGGCAGGGATCTCAAGGCCTATAATCAATCCTGCAATGGACCTGGGCAATCCTAGAAAACCTGAACGACTCCTGCATATTTTGTGATTTTAGAACTATCTTAAAGACTTGAAATGTTCAAACTGGGGAGACACAAGGAGCATAGAGATACACTGAGAGGCCTAGAAGTTTAATGGGGGAAAAAGAGTATATGAAAAAGGGGGTCAGGGGGCCAGAGAGATAGCATGAAGGTAAGGTGTTTGCCTTGCAATCAGAAGGTCGGTGGTTCGAATCCCGGCATCCCCTGAGCCTGCCAGGAGCGATTTCTGAGCATAGATATAAGAGTAAACCCTGAGCGCTGCCAGGTGTGACAAAAAAAACAAAACAAAACAACAAAGAGTCTTTAAGGGGCTGGAAAGACAGCATGGAGGTCAGGCGTTTGTCTTTCATGCAGAAGGTCATTGGTTCAAATCCCAGCATCCCATATGGTCCCCCAAGCCTGCCAAGAACAATTTCTGAGAGTACAGCCAGGATTAACCCCTGAGCGCTGCCAGGTGTGACCCAAAATCCAAAAAAAAAAAAAAAAAAAAAAAAAAAAGAGGGTCAAAGCAAAAACACCACCAAAGGAAAAAACAGGGCTGGAGAGACAGCACAGCGTTAGGGCATTTGCCTTGCATGCAGTTGGTTCCAAATAATTCTCATTTGGCCTTTTGGCACAGTTGCAGTTACACATGTCCTGCTGTATTATTGACTACTAATATCACACAGCATTTTTCTCCCCTGATTCAATGTCTTTTATTGCTGCTTTTTTCCTTACCCTTTTGTTTCATCTCTGAAGATTGTTCTCATCTTTCACAGCCTGGGAGATGGGATACAGTTTTAAAAGGGTTTGGGGTCAAATCTAATGTTGTTGATTGAGCCCATTAAGCTGTCCTTCCAGTCTCCAGGAAACATTTTATATGCAGGAATCCTGCACCAAATAGTACCCTACCCATGGCACCACTGGAAATATCATGCAAGGAGTACCTTCAAAGCTCCATTATGTACAAAATCTTCCCAGCTGCCAACAGAAAGGCTTATTTTCCTCTATTCACAAGGTTTTCCTTCCCAGAACTTCATCTTTCTGGTGTATGTAATACATTTTCAATACTATCTAGTTTTTTGTTGTTGTTGCCTTTTTTTTTTTGATTGTTGTTTTTGGGTCACACCTGGTGGCACTCAGGGACCACTCCTGGCTCTGCACTCAGAAATCGCTCCTGGCATTGGGTGGGGGGGCAACGCCATATGGGATGCCACGATTCGAACCACCATCTGTCCTGGATTACCTGAGTACAAGGCAAATGCCCTACAGCTGTGAATTCCCTCTGACTCCAAGTTAGGTATTTTTATTTGGGGGTTTGGTTTTGTTTCCTGGGTCATACTTGGAAATGCTTAGAGATCACTCTTAGCTTTGTGTTTATGGATCACTCCTGGCAATGTCAGGAGACCATGTACGGTGCTGGGGATCAAACCCCGCCAACCAACCACCCACAATGCAAGTTCCTTATCCACCTCAGGCCACCAGGAGTGATCCCTGAATATAGAGCCAGGATCAAGCCCTGGACACCACTGGGTATGCTCCCAAAACAAAAGTCTAAGATGGGGGCTGGAGCAGTGGCGCTAGAGATAAGGCACTTGCCTTGTAAGCGCTAGCCTAGGATGGACCATAGTTTGATCCCCCGGTGTCCTATATGGTCCCCCCAAGCCAGGAGTGATTTATGAGCGCATAGCCAGGAGTAACCCGAGCGTCAATGGATGTGGCCCCAAAACAAAACAAAGATGATGCATGCCTGGTATATGCCACAGATCAGCAAGGGGATGTCCTAAGTGGAATCAGTGTGGGTAAGGAGTAGATAAATGTAACAGGGTTCTAGTGTAGGCTTTATAGATCTTTGTAGGAACTTTGAAGTGTCTTTTTTTTCTAAGTGAAAAAAAGAGACTTTGAAAAATGTCTGAGGGGTAGGAGTGGAGAAAAAAAAAAAAGGAAAAATATCTGAGAAGTTTTTGATAATATACATAGAGATATCTATGCATTGGAGACAAGATTAGTTGTGGCAGACCAGTTGGGTGGAGTACAGGCCTATCATTCAAGGAAGAGAATGATCTCTGAAAGCAGTGACAGTGAAGCTAAAGAGATTTGAAGACATGTTGGGTAGTCCCGAGAAATAGCATTATTATGAGTTCATAAAAATTATGGGCCAGAGCCAAAGTACAGCAGGTAGGGTGTCTACTTTGCAGGTGCTGACCCTGTTCAATTCCTGGCATTCCATAAGGTCTGTCAAGTCCAGTAGAAGTAATTCCTGAGTACAGAATCAGCAGAAACTACCCCTGAGCACCAGAGGCCAATGAGCCATCTTCTGGGCCTAAGATAAACTAGGTAGTCTAAACCACTGTGAGGGATAAAATAATGATAGGAGAACAATAATGACAGCAGACTGTCTATAGGTGAGCATCATGAATGAGTGCCTGATGCTGAGGGCTAGGTATTATGTAGTTAGTGAACTGCTGATGCTACTAAGCTTATTCCTGGCACAAGGAGAGGAAACAATACCTGTTGAAGAGGGAAGTCGGCCTTTGCCCTCCCTCTCCATCTCAATCACTCGGAGGCCCCTCTCAACATAGCTCTGGAAGAACTGGGAGGAGTTTTTCAAAAATGGCTCAATGTCAGCATCTGAATATTTCTTCTTATATTCATACAACTCTGCTAGGCCCTAGTCAACAAAAAAAGAAAAGGTGGGATGAATAGTAATTAGTAAACCTTTTCCCAAAACAGTCCCATTGAATTCAACTTCTTCCTTCTCACCTCTTTAGTATTCTCTTTTGAACCAATCTTCTTAAATATCTCAGCCAAGAAATCATTCACTTTGGCCTTTGATGACTTTTCATCCTAGAAAGGTGAAAGACAGACAGACATAAGGGAGGTTTCATTGGTTAGGCTTAACTTAATAATCAGAAACAAGAGGTAGGCTAAGAATGAAAAGGTCTCAAGATTCAGTTCCTACTGGTGCATTCCCGCAGACAACAGGAACACCAATGTTTAGGCTCTGCAGCAGAACCACTGACCTGCCCAGGAAGGAACTGGCCCATGCCCCCTGAGCAAAGGGTCTACACTGGCTCAAAGTGATGACAATGCCTTAGGCTTGCACATAGAAACTGTCCTTAGGAACAAAGGGTACCTCATAATATTTCATTACTATTTGTGGACTGCAAGGCAGAAATGGGTCAGTGCCACAGCAGGTGAGTCAGGCCCTGAGCCTCAGTGCTCAGAGAAAGATGCCAATGTTAGGTATATCTTCACTCCCCCCACCTTCCAGATCCGGACACTCACTATTCGAGATGCTCCCTTTTCTGTTTCCTTATCAGATTTGCTCCCTGTCTGGTCCATACTGTGCTTCATCATGCGGCAGAGGTGGGCCTCCAGCTCAGACTCATTCTTGTTATCTATCATTGTGAGGTGGTCAAGGATCTGTGGGAGACACATGCATTCTCAATGGTAGTATTGCTTTTTCCAGGATATACTCATAAGCTCCCTCAGAGACCAGTGGCTGCTCTCACTCACCTTGGGTCCTTTTAATTTGCATAAAGTGTGTAGTAATGTTTTTAAGGTCCTTATGGGAAATTCACTTTTGCATTGTTTCAATTTCTCTTTGGGGAAGACCTTCATGAAAATGTGTATATCTAAAAGAATTCTGTCTAGATTAATGTTGTTGATGGTATCAGGTAATAGTCGAACCATTCTCCAGAGACACTATTAAAAAAAGAAAGGAAACAAAAGTTAGAAGGGCTAGTGAGAGAACACTGGCTTGATCCATGGTACCGTAGTGTCCTGAGCACAAAGTCAGCAGTAACCCCTAAGTATTGTTGGATGTAGTCACACTCTCCCACTCACTGTGTGACCCACAAAGGAAAAACAAAATAAGAAGGAATAACTAAAGAATTGGATAGAGATATTGGATCCAATATTTTATACTAATACAATATATTAATACTATTATGATATTTTAAATATCTAGTTTGCATCTTTCAGAAAACTAAAATATTACATATTTTAAATGATATTTTAATATATTTTGAATATCTAGTTTGCATCTTTCAGAAAACTAAAATATTACATATTTTTCTTTTTTTTTTTTTTTTTGGTTTTTTAGGTCTCACCCGGCAGTGCTCAGGAGTTACTCCTGGCTCCATGCTCAGAAGTCGCTCCTGGCGAGCACGGGGGACCATATGGGACGCCGGGATTCGAACCGATGATCTTTTGCATGAGAGGCAAACGCCTTACCTCCATGCTATCTCTCCGGCCCCAATATTTTTCTAGAAATAAATGAGTCTGCCTCAAACTTTTTACCTTTGGGGTATAGAAGAACTAGTGAGATATTTATGTGCCACCGCTTCGGCCCCAACACTTCATATTTATAAAGTAACACTTCCTTTTTTTTTTTTTTTTTTTTTGGTTTTGGGTCACACCCATTTGACGCTCAGGGGTTACTCCTGGCTATGCGCTCAGAAGTCGCTCCTGACTTGGGGGACCATATGGGACGCCGGGGGATCGAACCGCGGTCCGTCCTAGGCTAGCGCAGGCAAGGCAGGCACCTTACCTCTAGCGCCACCGCCCGGCCCCGTAACACTTCCTTTTTATTGTGAGTTAAGGAATTACTTAAATTTGATTATGGTGTATAAATTGGAAGGGAAAATTGAAGACAAATTATTTTCATGTGTATCTCAGTTTGAATTGGTATCTTAGTTCAAATTCTGCTTCCATCACACTAACAAAATATTGCAATTTTCAAAGAAAAAAACTTTACCTTCATAACAAGCTCTGAGAATTTTGGAGAACTGGCTGTTGCTAGGAGGCTGTCTTGAAGCAAAACAAGTAGGGCACTAGAAAGAAAGAAAAAACCCAGTAACAATGATAGAGGGAAGTGGTTGCTCTGGAGAGGAACTGATTGCTGAAAGGAGTTAAAAGTAATATATGCAGAATACCTTCTCACTAACATTGTAAACCATGAGACTAGAAGGATACCCCCCAAAAAAGGTGCTTACCATAAAGGCAGGGTGGGGGTGAGGGCATTATGAGGAAAACTGAAGACCCTGGTGGTCACTGGTGAAGGGAGCCAGGAGTCACTCAAGCACTGCTGGGTGTGGCCCCTTCAAAACTGATATTAATTTTTAATAACTGAACATCAAACATGGAATAAAAATATTCCTAATCAATGAGCTCTTTTTGTTTTATATTTGTTTGGGGGCCAAATCCAACTTGTGCTCAGGGTTTATTATTGGCTTTCCCCTCTCGGATTACTCCTGGGGGACCATATGCAATGTTAGGGACTAAACCTGGGTTAGATTAGGGATGGGGGAAGGCAGAGCGATAGTACAGAACGTAGGGTACTTGCCCCAAACATGTTAGGTGTTATACTTTGCCACTTCAAAAATAATAAAGCTTTTTTTCATTGTCACTGGTAGTAGAGAAAAAGTACCTAAAATGTAAAAGGAAAAGGAGGCTGTTGCTAATAAGCCTTTTAGTTCTATTTTAGCAAACTTAGGAGACTGGCTGGCTTATTGAGTTGTTATGGGTATTATCTGCTAACTTAGGTTGAAATACCTTTAGTTTGTGAGTAAAATAATTAGGGAAATTTCAAGTTATAACTAATATAGTGGCTTCTGGTTCCTATAGGAAGAGAAGACGAGGGGGTATTTTGGCTTTACAGGGGAGGACTAATATACCTCAGGATGTTGGTTTGATCTGACTTCTCCAGAACCTTCACCACCAAGAGGTTCACAGATCGGATCACCTGTTGTCCTTCCTCTAGCTCTTCAATTCGAGAATCCAGCATTAGGGTGATGAGGCCATGCATCAGATCTTTTAATACTCCAGTGGAGGCCTCCCGGGCTAGGCTCTCTATCTGAAACAGCTGTCAATCATAACTGCATTAGGGAGACATGAACCTCAATAGACAAAGGACGGTAACTTAGGTGGCATTATCTACTAAACCAAAGTTTATTTATTGGGGGGGGGGGGTCATACCCAGAGGTGTTCAGGACTTACTCCTGGCTCTGCATTCAGGGATCACACCTGGGTAACTTGGGAGATAACATGAGATGCTATATTGCATGCCTTGCATGCAAGGCAAGCACGCTCCCACTGTACTATTGCTTTGGCCTCAACAAATGTATTTCTTAAATTTCAGAGTAGTACAAATAAAAAGAAATCATTTTTCTCTACAATCCTTACTAGTTAAGAGTTAAAACTGTCCCCATACTAGAGCCCTTCTCCCTGGCCTGGGGAGTGCTGGGAGGCTTGGCAGGCCCCCAGCCGCCCTTGTCTTTTTCCCCTGACTCCAGGCCTTCCCTGGGTGCCAGCTCAGATGGCCAGAAGTGGGTTCAGGTGGACTCTTAGTGGTCCTCAGGCTTCCCCGCTACTGCTCCCTACACTAATGGTAATGCACTTTGGGAGGAGGGAGGGCCATTTTAAGTACTGGTTTATGTTGGGACAGTCACTCGAATTTTTTTCTATTTGTTTTCCTATTGATAGTATTGTATGCATATATTTTACATATCCATAACATCCATCTTGTATTGTGACCTTGATACTGCCCTACAAATCTTATTTCTAATACTTTACTGCCTCAGTCCCAACCCTTATTTCCCCCTATCTTCTCTGTAGGTGCAGCTCATGACATGAAGCTCACCACATAGAGTGATGAGTGCAGTTAGAGAAATAACTACACTGAAAACTATCATAACAATGTGAATGAATGAGGGAAAAAGAAAGCCTGTCTCAAGTACAGGTGTGGGTGGAGTGGGGATTAGATAGATCTGGGAAATTTGTAGTGGGAATCCTGCACTGGTGAAGGGGGGTGTTCTTTACATGACTATAATCATACAACTGCAATTATATTTGTAATCACAGTGTTTAAATGAAGATAATTTATTAAAAAAAAAAAAAAAGAGTTAAAACTGTGCTTCCTGTTTTTGTTGCGTTTGGGTTTTTTTGGTCACACCCGGCAACATTCAGGGGTTACTACTGGCTCTACACTCAGAAATCGCTCCCCGGCAGGCTTGGGGGACTATATGGAACTGCGGATTTGAACTACTGTCCTTCTGCATGCAAGGCAAACACCTTACTGCTGTGCTATCTCTCCGGCCCCCCTTCCTTATTTTTGTATTCTAACAATAAGGTGAGCCAGAGTGCTGCTACTCAACATCCAATGGAAATAGCAGCTAGCGTATAAAATCTGACAAGTGACAAGCACTTACTAGATCAGCCGAATGACTTACGCTTTCAAACCTGGGAGGATGAGGGATTGAAAGGAAGCCCATAAGATGTGGAGATGACTTACTGAAATCATATTGCCAATGATACAGCTGTACAACTTGATGATCTCATCCTTCTCCAATTTCTCATCTGCCATGTGAGTGTTGTAGATGAGTCTTAGCTGCATGAACGTAGCTATCAGAAATTGATCAATATGCCAACATAGCTTCAGCTTGTCTTCCTGTCTGAGGACTACATCGGATCTATTAAAAGAAAACCTAACATGTAATTTTCAATCTTCACACTTTCTCAGTAGCAGGAAGATAATGAAAGGATATTTCATTCACTTTTTTGGGAATATGTGTATGTTGGGGGAGGGATCAAGCCCAGAAGTGCTCATGGCTCAGTCTTGTAGTGTACTGGAGGGAATCAAACTAGGGCCTACTACATGCAAGACAATTGCCTTAACTCTGTACTATATCTCTACTCTGACAATCTTTTTTTTTTTTTTTTTTTTTCGTTTGGCGCCATACCTGGCAAGGCTCGAGAATTGGTCCTGGTAAGCTTGGGGGACCATATTGGTGATGCCGAGGATTGAACCCAGGTCCATCCGAAGTCTTCTGTGCTAGCGCTCCAGCCCCGAGTCTGTCTTTCTTATAGTGCAAAGTACTTTCAATATTTTACTTTGAAAAGCAGGCAAATTAGCAGCAGACCTTATCACTAGAAGGCTCTACCTTCCTATGGCTAGTACAACTCATTATTCTTGTTTTTTGGGCCATACCCAGTAGTGGCTCTGGAATCAACCCCGGAGAGCTCAGAGTGACCAGATGGATGCCAGGGACTGTGAACCTGGTTTGGGGCATGTGCAAGGCAAGCACCTTACTGCTGTGCTATTGTTTCAGCCCCTCAGCTTATATTTTTAAGAGCCTCTAGTAGTCCACCAAGTAGAATCAGTTGTTATGGGGTAGCACCCGCATACCTGTGTCAGAGCTTGAAGTGCTTGTGTTGATATCACCACTGGCTGACTTGAGAGATATGAAATTGATCGTGGGATGCTGTAATTACTGTGCATATCGTCAAAGTGTGGAGAAACAGCCCGAATCCTTGATAGCAAAGATAAAGAAAAAAATTCAATCTTCATCACAATCTGCAATTCCCTCTTAGATCTAGGTCATTAGAGAACTGCTATAATTAGGACTCAGTTATAAAACATCTTATGAACTCTGTTCAAGCATGTACTCAGATAAAATCAAAATTGAATATATTTACACAAAAGAGGGTCAACTACTTGGGGTTCAGGAATAAGGACTGGTTTCGAAAATGCATCCAGTTTGTTGTTGAACAAGTTCTGGCATTTCACAGCGGACTGTACCATTGTCATTCTCAATCTCATCAAGATCCAGCTGAAATTCTCGATGGATCCATCTGGGGATAGCCTCAGGATGCCCACTCATGCTTCGCGCTTGGCTAGAAGTTAAAGAGCAGCACTTAAACTATAGAGACTTCTTTAACAAAGGGATTAGAGCAGCATTGCCAGTTGCCCCTAAGCTTCAAGACAGATGTTCAACTTCTGGTTTCAGCCCCACTGAAAGATTTAAGTCAGGAATCTAAATCAAGTGCCTTCAGTGTCAACTCCCCTGGTTCATGAATATCCCTGAGATAGTAGCAACTTTTTAAAA
Source organism: Suncus etruscus (assembly GCF_024139225.1). Taxonomy (NCBI): domain Eukaryota; kingdom Metazoa; phylum Chordata; class Mammalia; order Eulipotyphla; family Soricidae; genus Suncus; species Suncus etruscus. The sequence continues at coordinate 96,410,821 of NC_064856.1, forward strand.
AAAATTTTGGGGGGCGGGGGTTTGGGAGACACAACTGCCTTAGTCGTCTGTACTATCTCTTCAAGCCCATGAACTTTAACTTTTATATTAAAGTTGTAAACCTGTAAAGTTAACTTGTATTAACTTGTAAACCTGGTAAATTTTTTAAAAATTAATTTATCGGATTGATTGGTTGTCTGGGCCACACCTGCGCGGCTCAGGGGGTCACTCCTGCCTGGCACTCAGAAATCACCCCTGGCAGGCTGGGGGATCATATGGATGCTGAGAACCGTTCCAGGTCCCTTCTGGGTTGGCTGTATGCAAGGCAAACACCCTACTTGCTGCGCTATCTCTCTGGCCCCTAAACCTGTTAAATTTTAAACATTTTCCTTCTTGGGTTTTGGCTCATACATGGTTGTGCTCAGGGGACTGATCATATTGGGATGCTGGGGAGTTGAACTGAGTTTCAGTTCTGTGCAAGGGGCTTGCACCTGCTGTAGCAATCACTCTGGCTTCAATTTTAAATCCTTAAGTATCTTTCTGTTTTTTGGGTCCATGTTGGCTGTGTGCTTGAGATTACTCTTGGCTTCGTCTGTTCAGGGATGACTACTAGTGGTACCAGGGTGAATTGGACCCTGTGCAGTGCAAGGGATTGAATCAGGATTGGTCACCTGCAAAGCACACCCTAGGTATTTTTTGTTTGTTTTTATTTTTTGGTTTACACCTGCAACACTCAGGGTTACTCCTAGGCTCTACGTCACAGAATTTGCTCCTGGCAGGCTCAGGGGAGCCACATGGGATGCAGGGATTTGAACCAATGACCTTCTGCATGCAAGGCAAACACCTTACCTTCCATGCTACCATCATCCAGTCACCTAGGTTATTCTTGTGGGCCCCAGTTGAGTGAATTGCTCTTTCAAGGTCAATAAAACTAACAACTTTGTATTGCCATTCTGGACAGAAGAGATAATAAAGTATACTTAGATTGTTTACTACTTTTCTTTTATATTTTCTGGCCACATCCAGTGGTGTTCAGAAACAACTCCTGTAGTGCTTGGGGAGTATAGATGTAGTATTCAGGGTAGAATTTGTTTGGCTGAGGTACAAGTCAAGTTTCTAACTCACCTTATTAACTTCATGCCCTCTCAAAGTTGAACTACTTTTGAGCAAATATCTAAGAAAAATCTAGACTGGCTGGTTCTTTTTTTATTTTTTCGTGATCTCCAATTAATCAATGTTTTATGGTTTTCTAATCAGAAGCATCATTTCATACACTGATTTTTATATATCTTATATTCTGAGGGGCATCTAAGTCCATCTCTTTTCAGAAATATTCACTGTTGGGGCTGTAGTGATAGTAGAATGGGTAGGGCAGTTTATATGCCTTAGCACACTGTCAACCTGGGCTCAATCCCTGTGCATACCATACCTGGTCCCCTAAGTACTTCCAGTAGTGATTCCTGAGTTATAAGGCCAGTGAATAACCCCTGAGCATTGCTGGGTGTAGCCCAAAAACCAAACAAAAAAGTGAAGAGAATAATAACTACTGATAGGATAGGGCAGCATTATATCCAAGCAATATGTATTAGAAGTTTTTCAAATTCAAACCAGTTTAAGATTATTTCATGATATAGACCCAAGAATAGAGAAAGGCAGTATTTGGAGTTCCTAAACCAGTTCTGAGTTACATGCATTTTATATAGCCTAGTGTGAGGAGTAGAATGCTAAGCATGACCAAATATAACAATAGGGAAGGTGAACCAATATTTTAGCATGTGAAATGAGCTGGCATTTCCATTAGCCATTGAAATCTTGTGGAAGACTGGTTTCTTCCACAAGATGTCTTATGGACAATCATCTACCCTGGTTATAAATTTCATACCAAACACCCTCCAGAGGGAATGAGTCCAAGTCAGAAGTTAGAAAGAGTATAAGAGCCCTGCTAATATTAAGAGAAATTAGGCAGGCAGTAACTTACATCCTATAAGTGCGATACATAATTCCTGTCCACGGAAGAGCAGTGGAAAGAAGGCACAAGGACTAGTTTAGAAGTGGTTTTAAGACAAAGACAATGAAGACTAAAGGGTTAACATTTGTTTACAAGACATTTACTGGGACTTTGTCATGCATGATAATGGTTACAAGAATGCAAGATGTTTCAAGATAAGCTCTGAGCACACAAGGCAAAGCCCACAAAGATGCCAATTACTTTTTGTACATACTTGAGTTTAGAAGACATGTCATCAGTTGGTCCCTTTCGAAGCATGTTGGCATTGGAATTTATGTTCTGTAAGCGCTGAGGTTTCTCTTCCACCTGTTTTACTGGTGCAGCGGAAGGCCTCTTTGCTGACCTCTTAATCCTCTCCTCAAGCATGCTCATGTCCTTTTCAGAAAGCTATAAAAGACCAAATTAAATTGAGGTGCCATCTCATGCCACACAGAAACTAACATACATTACAAAAATAACAACAATAACAAACAAACAAAAAAAACCCCAAAACCAAGAACTATGAGTGCTAGTGGGAATGTGGCGAGAAAGGAACTCTCATTCACTGCTGGTGGGAATGCCATCTAGTTCAGCCTTTCTGCAAAAGAATAAGGGATATTCCTCAAAATAACTGGAAATTGATCTCCTGTATAATTTAGCAATACGACTCCTAGGAATATACCCTAGGAACACAATACAAATACGCCCTCTGCATGCTTATGTTCATTGCAGTGCTGCTTACAATAGCCAGAATCTGGAAATAACCCAGATTCCTGTCAACAGATGAGTAGCTAAAGAAAATGTGGTACAAATACACAATGGAATACTATTCAGATGTCAGAAAAAATGAAGTCATGAAAATTTCCTAAACATGGAAGGACATGGACCTATTAAGTTATTGAGTCCAGAGGAGAGAGAATAGTCTCACTCATCTGTGAGATTGAAGAAAAACAAAAGACAGATGGTAATAATACCCAGTGACAATAGAGATGAGGGCAGAAACACCAGCCCGTGATATGAAGCTTACCACAAAGAGTGGTGAATGCAGTTAGAGGAATAAGTATACTAACATCTATCATGACAAGTGGTGAGAAAAAGAGAATGTTTGTTTTGAAAACAGGCAGGGGGTAGAGGAGAAGGGACTTGGGGGGTCTTGGTGGCACTGGTAAAGGGGGTGTACTTTTTATGACTGAAATCCAACTATAAGCATGTTTGTGACCATAGTACCTAAAGAAATTTAAAAGAACCTCTAACTGGAAGACTCAAAAATACTCATTTTCTTTTTTTTTTTTTTTTTTTTTTGGTTTTTGGGTCACACCTGGCAGGTTTAGGGGACTATATGGGATGCCGGGATTTGAACCACCATCTTTCTGCATGAAGAGGCCTGTACACCTCCATGTTATCTCTCTGCCCCAATATTCATTTTCTTATCAAACTAAATACATTTACTTAATTTGCTTTTTGAAGCCTCATCCCCCCATTCTTTCTAGGTAACTTGACCTTACCTGCAAGACCCCGCCCATTTCCTGGGAGGGGCTTGGAAAGGGTAGATAAGGGTTTTGACCAAGAGAGGGGATTAGGGCCTTTTGGTCTTTTGCCAGCATGGAGGTCAAAGGGAAGATGGCTGAAAGGGATTTAAAGATGCAGGGCTAGCTAAGAATGGCTGAATGCTTAAAAGGTTATGATATAGGCCATACATGTGGTGGAAAGGGCATGAATAAAGTTGATGCTTCCTGAAGCCTGCCTGTGAGTGAGTTCAATACCCGTCGCTTTCCTGGACCCCAGACCTGCCAGTTGATGGGGGGTGAAGCCACGTGGCCATGGCCTAAAAATAAAGGCCTCCATCCTTCTCCATCCAGCACCATCATTAATTATTTAATTCTACAGCTTCTCTCTCTCTCCCTCCTCCTCCTCCTCCCTCCTCCTCCTCCCCCCCCCTCTCTCTCCTCTCTCTCCTCTCCCCCTCTTCTCTCTCTCTCTTTCTCTCCCTCCCTCCCTCTCTCTCTCTCCTCTTTCTCTCTCTCCCCCCCCCTCCCTCTTTCTCATGGTTTTTTGGGTCACACCCGGCAGTGCTCAGGGGTTATTTCTGGCTCCAGGCTCAGAAATCGCTCCTGGCAGGCACAGGGGACCATATGGGACGCTGGGATTCGAACCAATGACCTCCTGCATGAAAGGCAAACGCCTTACCTCCATGCTATCTCTCTGGTCCCAATTCTACAACTTTTTTTTTTTTTTTTTGGTTTTTGGGCCACACCCAGTGGTGCTCAGGGCTTACTCCTGGCTGTCTGCTCAGAAATAGCTCCTGGCAGTCATGGGGGACCATATGGGACACCGGGATTCGAACCAACCACCTTTGGTCCTGGATCAGCTGTTTGTAAGGAAATGCCGCTGTGCTATCTCTCCGGGCCCCCAATTCTACAACTTTTCTTCCCTTTTTTTGGTTCATACCTGGTGGCACTCAGGGGTCACTCCTGGCTCCGCTCTCAGAAATCGCTCTGGGTAGGCATGGAACACTATATGGGATGCTGGGATTCGAACCACTATCCATCCTGGATCTGCTGTGTGTAAGGCAGACACTCTACCTCTGTGCTATCTTTGGCCCTCATCCCTTTTCCCCCTTTTTAAATTTTGGCCATAAATGTCAACGTTCAGGGGTTAACCCCTAGCTTTGCAGGAATTACTCTTGGTGGTGTTCAGGGGACTGAATTTAGATCAGTCATACAATGCAAGTACCTTATCAGCTGTATTATCTCTTCAATCCCAAATATATTTACTTCCAAATCAAAACAAATCTTTTTTAAGGAGTGGGGTTGGGGAAGGGGGCAGTTTTGGTTCCTGGTTCTGTGCTCAAGAATGATACCTGATGATCCTTGGGAACCATATATGGCACAGGGATTGAACTTGATTGGCTGAATACGAGTTAAGTGTCTGACCTCCTATATATTATCCAGTGCTCAAATCAATAACTGCTTGCTACGTAAGAGAACATATGAAAGAAGAGTAGGAGATAGCTGCAAACAGCCAGTAAAGTTTCTCTATTTTGGTTGTGTCACTACTAACTAGCTGTGGGATCACAAGACAATTCACCTGCAACCATCTGTAAAATTCACATCTACTCTGTTTCTCTCATTAGATATGGTAAGGATTTAATTAGACTAATCCAAGAGTCAGGATCTCACATATGCTATGTAAATGCTCGATTACTAAGCTACATCCCCAACTCATACAAGTATAAATACTTAAGCATATTGTATAGTCCTAAGTGTGGTTCAAATCTAGCTACCTCTCCAAAAAAGAGAAAACGGGAGTGGCTGGAGTAAAGTACAGTGGGTAGGACTGTATATAGCTGATCCAAGTTCAACCCTTGGATCCCATATGGTCCACTGAGTTGGGCACAGAGTCAGAAATAATCCTATGTACCACTGAGTGTGGTCTAAAACCATAGTCAAAACAAATACGAAAAGACCATTGACATGACTGATCTCAGAAACCACAAAACATACAATTTGCTGAGTACAAGGCCAGAGAGGGTTTCATGCTGACCCTGGCAGGCAGATGGTCCCCAGAGTAACACACTGTGTAGCCTCTGAGGCCTGCAAGTACCACCTGATTGGACTGAGTAACCCGACAACTGCAGAGCCTTGCAGGCCTGTTCTCAGGGTCTCATACTGAACTGCAAGTAGGATGGCTGAGGATAACCGAAGAGAACCAGGTCCTCCTCTACCATCACCCCCCCCAAAAAACTCTCCAAAGTATTTACTGAACAACTGCTAAGAATCAAAATCTTAATTTTAATTAAGTAGCTCAGGTTTCTTGCTTCTAAAATAGCTCTTCTGGGGCTGGAGTGATAGCACTCCAAGGCATTTTGTCTTGCATGCGGCTGACCTGGGTTCAACTCCCAGCATCTCATATGATCCTAAGCCTGCTAAGAGTGCTTTTTCTTTTTAGTGCAGAGCCAGGAGTAACGCCTGTGCACAGCCAGGTATGGGGACCCCGAATCCCCCTCAAAAAAAGATCTCCTTTAGAAAAGAAAATTGCTATGACTAGATAATTCATAGAAAATTGTGACTTACAGTAAGACTCTTTCTAAATGTCCCACACCCTCACGGGTTATACGAATTCTAAAAATTTGGTAAAAACTTGGTCAAAGATGAGGTGACATGAAACTTGACACTAAAAGTCTTAAAGTTCTTTCTACAATATGGTATAGTGCTAGGAGGAAAGTCACTCACATTTCCAATCAGTTTGAACACTTGATCCCCATGCACATTGTACACTGTCACAATCGTATTGAGGGCAGCATTGCGGACAGCATTGTCTCGATCTCCGATGTGAACTGCTATCTCCTTTAAGGCTTTTCCTGGGGTGGGTTGACAAACGTTCATGCCATAGGACTCGACCAGGCATCCGAGCTCTTCCAGGCACTCTGGTGGAGAAAAAAAATGTTAGGTTAATGAGACTTAGATACATCTGGAAAAAAGAACTACTTAGGTTAATTTCTTAGTAAACATAGTTAAAATGTTATGCTGGTTTTGCTTTCTCCTTACTTAAACATCACAACAATATTGCAGCAGTACTCATGAAAAAAAAACATACAGGATGTCTGTGAGTCAGATGGCCCCTGTGCACTTGATTTTGTCATCAGGGTAATACTGAGTGGTGCCTGTATCACCTGATACTGTGACTCCACCAGTGTGCAACTCATCACTCTCACAGTACAGATCAGGGGATGAGAATCAACCAAGTAGACTTGAGAAACTTCCTGTCCATCTAAAAATTATTTGTTTGTTTTTGGGCCACTCCTGGTGATGCTCAGGGGTAATTACTCCTGGCTATACGCTCAGAAATCACTCCTGACTTGGGGGACCATATGGGATCAAATGTCCTAGGCTAGTACAGGTAAGGCAGATGTCTTACCGCTTGTGCGACTGCTCTGGCCCCAAGAAATTATTTCTATTTTCTTTCTTTTTTTTTGGGTCACACCCGGCCACACTCAAGGGTTATTCCTGGCTCTATGCTCGGAAGTCACTCCTGGCAGGCTCAGGGGACCATCTGGGATGCTGGAATTTGAACCAACGACCTTCTGCATGTAAGGCAAATGCTTCACCTCCATGTTATCTCTCCAGCCCAAGAAATTATTTCTTTTAGAGGTCACTATTGGGGAAACTCATGCCTCAAATAATTAATATACATTTGGTTTGTGGTCTACACCTGGCATATTTAGAATTTCTTCCTGGCCTGGTGCTCAGGGATTAGTCCTGGCAGGTCAAGGATATTCGAGATTGAACCTGAAATGGCTGTATGTTAGGCAAATGCCCTAACTATACAAATGTGCTGGCCCCTCAAACCTCAATTTAAATTGTCGCTTCACCTGCTCTCTGCTTAGAATTTTTAGATTTGGTTCCTTCCATGATGAAGGGGAACATTTTGCTGGCTGGGTAGACAAGGCACATCCGGTTCAGGATGGCACGGACATCTCTACGAATGACATCCTTTGGTTCTCCAACCTAGTCAACAAGAAAGACAAGCAATTTTTCAGTAACAAAGTTACATCTTAAAAGAAAAGGTGCAGAATGTGTGGTGGAAGGTTATCAACATAAAATAAAAAAAGAGAATCTAAGTATAAGAAATAGGGCTAGGGAGATGTATCAAAGTGCTAGAGCACATGCTTTGCATATGGGAACACTGGTTTTAATCCCTGGCACCCATGGTCTACCAAACTTTTAGCCCTAGGAAGGAACCACCTGAACACAACTGGATGTTGCTTATCGCACCATATGGGATGATGGGAAATTGAACTCAGGTTGGCTGTGTGCAAGGCAGGTGCCCTACCTGCTATACTATCAAACCAGCTCTAAGAGCTAAGGTCTTTTCTTTGCTTTGGGGTCATATCTAGTAGTAGTCAGGGATTACTCTTGGCTCTGCACTTAGGGAGAATTCTTGGTCATGCTTGGGGGGGAAATCATATGGAATAAAGGCGATCAAACCTGGGTTGGCTGCATACAAGGCAAATGCCCTAGCTACTATGCTATAACTGTGACACCAGAACTAAGATTCTTTTTTTTTTTTTTTTTTTGGGCCGCACACGATGACACTCAAGGGTTACTCCTAGCTATGCAATCATAAATCACTCTTGGCTTGGGAGACCATACAGGATGCTGGAATTCGAACCACCGTTGGTCCTGTGTCTGCCTCTTGCAAGGCAAATGCCCTACCGCTGCACCATCACTCTGGTCCCCAAAATAAGATTTTTAAGAGCTGGAGAAGTAGCTGTTCAATGGGTGATGTGCAGGTTTATTTAGTTTGATGAATGCAGTGTATGCAAAGCTAAATCCAGGCTCTGCCCTCAGTGATCACTCCTTGCAGGGCTGTGGAATCATATAAGGTGCCAGGGATTAAACCAGGATCAGCTTCATGTAAGGCAAACATTTTATCCACTATACTGTCTCTAGCCGTGAGGTCCAGTTATAACCCTTAGATTATATGGTCCTCTATCAAGTATGGAGTAAACCCTGAGCACTGAACTAGAAGCAACCCCTGAGCACTGCTGGATATGGCTTAGCAGAAAAGAAGAAAAAAAGAAACTAAGTAGCTAGAAACTTTACAGTCCTAAAGATAAAAACCATGATTTAGATACCAGGTATACAGCTTAGCAGTAAAGCATTTCCTTTACATGTGTGAGTTCCTGAATTCTATCACTAGTATCACCAAAAAACCAATCCAACAGCCAACCCTTCCCCTCCACTTCCAGTTACAAGCATCATGATGGTCTAGAGAAATAGCCCAAAGGCTTACCGGTAAGTTAAATACCTTGCAATTACATGGCCATAAGTTCAAATACTTGGTGTTCCCACGAGCTTAGCATAAACCTGCCAGCTCAACTGTGTGCTTTAGGCAGTCTTATCACTTATTTAGTATTGAGTTATTTTCACTACAGCCCACTGTGCATGATCATCACCAAAAAAAAGGAATGTAAGCACTGTCCAGTACTATAGCTAATAAGATGTGTGAAGGCCCCTGTCAGGAAGTGGAACCTCTGATGAGCGTCTGTGTGAGCATCATGTGTCTGCAGTGAACCAAACTAAGAGCAGGAATCCTGGTGGCTGTGTGTGAACACCATGGCCAGGCATGTGTATATGAGATATCAATAACAATAAAGGAAGAGGGAGAGGTAGAGAGAACAAAAAAAAAAAAAGAAAAAAATTACCTTGAGAATGAGATATGGAATGAAGGAAGATGCTTCGTTCTCAGTAAGGTGATATTCCTCTTCCCTTAGCAGAGTGAAGAGTAATTTTAAATATTCCAGGGCTTTCATCAGGACGCTTGTATTAGTGTCAAAAAACCGCAAAGTAAGCCACTTTAAGATAAGATCCAGGCAACCTATCACACCCTCTTTTTCACTTTCCAAATGCTTAAAATCAAACAAGAAAAAAAGCAATAATGAGACCATAAATATTCACATTTTATTAAACAAATAAATCAAATTCTACTAGATTAAAAAATGAGTTTTAAGTTTCCATTTTAGATACCAAAGTACAAATACACAGTAATTTATTCTATTCAAGCAACATGATAGCTCTAAAATGATGGTATAGTACAGACTTATTTTTTGGGGGAGTGTGTTTAGGACACACCCAATGATGCTTAGATTATACCTGACTGTGCACTCAATAATTGCTCTTGGTAGTGCTCAAATGACCATATAAAATGCTGGGGGATCAAATCCAGGTTAGCCTTAAAAAAGGCAAATGCCCCATACTGTACTATTCTTCTGTCTCCTATTCCAGACTTTTCTTATGTCAAATTTCTCTTATTTCACAGGAGTCAAGATTTTCAGATGTCTAAGGTACATTATAAACTTACATCAACCATGACAGCAAGGGCTTTGTTATGATGCTGAAAGTCTGAATGAAACATCTCATCTTGTAACCATTTAGCTACACAGCTGGACATCTGAGTCTTTAGTTGCTCAATATATTCATCCCTTGGAGTAGTAAAATTCCATTTGAGGACCTGAAAAAAAAGAAAAAAAAGGGAAAAATGTTTGAAAAGGGACTATAATGTGTTCAACTGAAAAAAGTACTTAAAACTACTTAAAACAGCCTCCTTATAGTAAGACATTTTTTTTTTTGGGCCACACCCGTTTGACGCTCAGGGGTTACTCCTGGCTATGTGCTCAGAAATCGCCCCTGGCTTGGGGGGGGACCATATGGGACGCCGGGGGGATCGAACTGCGGTCCTTCCTTGGCTAGCGCTTGCAAGGCAGACACCTTACCTCCAGCGCCACCTACCCGGCCCCTATAGTAAGACATTTTAATTGTTTTTGTGGATGTCTTGAACGAATCAGCCTCACAAACATGTGAGGCATGTGCTCTATCATTTAAGCCAAACTTATAAACCCTGAAGAATATTTAACATATATTTACAGAATGATTCCCATAAAGCCAATTATGAAATTGCTCCTGGCCTGTGGGACTATATGGGATGCCACGAGATTGAACTGTGGTCCATCCTAGGTCAGAGGGTACAAGGCAAACACCCTACCACTTGTGCCACCACTCTGGCCCCTCATTCTTTTATTTTAATCAAAAGAAAATTACCAGGCCGGAGAGATAGCATGGAGGTAAGGCATTTGCCTTGCAAGCAGGACGATGGTGGTTTGAATCCTGGCATCCCATATGGTCCCCCGAGCCTACCAGGAGCGATTTCTGAGCATATAGAGCCCATAAGCTCTGCCGGTGTATGCCTCCCCTCAAAAAAAAAAAAAATCTTAAAAAACTTCTAGATCTTTATTATCTGGAGGAGAAAAATAGGCAAAAACTCCATTCTTTATTTTCTTAGAAGTCATATAATTTATAAAAAAAGATTTCTGAATTATCAGATACTTCACAATATTTGTTCTTTCTGGGTAATATCCAATCACTGCCTCACATATTTGAGGCATATACTCTACCACTGAGCCATATTTCAGACCCCAAGACCCAGAAGTATTTGGAGAGACCCAAATGTTATGCCCTAAATGGTGCTTAAGTTTGAGGAATGGTAGGGACAAGGATGGGAACCCTCACAGGGGTCCTCAAACTTTTTAAACAGGGGACCAGTTCACTGTCCCTCAGACCATTGGAGAGGGTCTGACTATAGTAAAAACAAAACTTATGAACGAATTCTTATGCACACTGCATATATCTTATTTTGCAATGAAGAAACAAAACAGATACAAATACAATATGTGGCCCGCGGGCCATAGTTTGAGGACCACTGTGTCTAAAGCTACAACTAGTAAAGAATTATTGTTGATTAAAAGACTCAAATAAAGCAAGTAAAGAGCTTCTGAAAAACAAAACAAAACAAAACAATTTGAGATGGGTGGTTTACATCTAGACATTCTTAGGGCTATTCCTGGCACAGTACCTAGGGGTACAACTCCTGGTATTGCTCATGAGACAGTATAGTGACAAGGAGGAATCTGGGCCTCCTGTACCTCCAATCCTTACAGCTCCTTGATACCTCCTAAGGATTCTTATCTTTTCCTTACCTTCAATCCCTTTTCGTCCTTCATCCTTTGCTCCTTTCCATTTGGAACAACAATAAAAACAGGACCGGATTTATCTTCATCCTCCTTCAAGCTGGTTTTGCTGGGCACTTTCTTCCCTTGAGCACTCTATACAGTCAGGGTTTAATAAATACTGATTAGGTAAGGCTCCTATTTCTCCTTAGAAACTCAATGACATTGCCCAGGAAACATCCACTAGTATACTAGAAACCTCTTTCGACACCATATCCCACAGAAGATTAAACCAATGAAATATAGAACTGTGAATGTTTTGTGTTTTTATTTAGGTTTTCTAGAAATTCTAATAGCATTCCTAAGTAACATTTGGTTAGTTCTTGGACTAATATGTCTATATAATATATATTTATATATTTTATATATTTATACAATATTATGTATACTTATATATCTTATATATTAATATATAAAGATAATATATCTTTGTTCTGGGTCACATACTATTTGTCATTGTTTTACTTACTTATTTTTGGATTTTGGGACATACCTGCCTTTGCTCAGGGACCATTTGAGATGATTGGGATTGAACTGGGGTAAGCCAATTGCAAGGCAGGAGGTATTTTGCCCACTGTATTATATTTTGGACCCTCCTTATTCTTTTAAAAATAGTTTTTTTTTTTTTTTTTTTGGGTCACATCTGGCAGTGCTCAGGGGTTCCTCCTGGCAGGCTCTGGGGACCATATAGAATGCCGGGATTTGAACCACCGTCCTTTTCATGCTATCTCTCCGGCCCCACTTTTTTTTTTTTTGACAGCAACTGCTATGTAAACAATGGCCTAGCTTCACAGCTTCACAATGAATCTTGAAAGAGATTTCAAGGCAAGCCACTGAAACTAAAGGGTACATGTGTCTCAGAGCTGAAAACTCTGTGGGGGTGGGCTTAGAATCAAAGTTCGATAGGTCCTGGAGGTCCTGTCTTGGGGCATGCAGATACACATGTGGCCGTGCAGTACCTCCAAATTTCACAATACTGACAGCCTAGTAGGAACATACCAAATCAGAAGGGAAAGTAGCATAGAAACCAACTAAAAAAAATTAACATAGTAGCCTTCAAGACTTTCAGGACCCCAGTGAGAGATATGTTTTCACTAATTTTCTTTTACTGAAGTATTTTTTATAATTCCAATAGCAATTTTGTTGTAAAGAGCAATATAATACATTACTTTGTGCCTAAAAGTAATTTTGGATTAAGTGGAAATGGGACAATGGTCAAGGGAAGGTGACAGTGGTGTTGGGATCGATACTGAAACAATACCAAAAACAACATTATGAACAACTTTGTTAGCCATGTTAAATAAAAAAGTTCTTTTTTATTTGGTTGCACCAGGCAGCGCACAGGGATTATTCCTAGCTCTACGCTCAGATAGTTGCCCCTAATTGCCCCGGCAGGCTCGGGGGGACCATATGGGATGCTGGGATTCGAACCACCGTCCTTCTGCATGCAAGGCAAACGCCTTACCACTGTGCTGTCTCTTTCGGCCCCAAAAGTTCTTTTTCTAACTGAAATCTTAAATGCTGGAGCCAGAGAGAAATGTATAGTGGACTGGAGGTTGGACATTTGTATTACATTCAGCCAATCCAGATTTTTAATCTATGGAACACCATTTGTTTCTCCAAGTCCACCAATCTTTTATATCAAGGTGATCCCTGAGCACAGAGCCAGGAGTAAGACCTGAAACCTGAATGGTCTCACTCATGTGCAGAACATAAAGAAATGATAGGAAGGGGCCGGAGAGATAGATAGCATGGAGGTAAGGTGCTTGCCTTGCATGCAAAAAGTTGGTGGTTCAAATCTCGGCATCCCATATGTTCCCTGAGCCTGCCAGGAGTGATTTCCGAGCATAGAGAGCCAGGAGTAAACCCTGAGCGCTGCCAGGTGTGACCAAAAACAAAACAAACAAAAAAGGGATAGGGAAATAACTAATACATGATGGCAAAAACAAACAAGGGGCTAAAGGCACTTGCCTTGCATTTTGTACCTTGCAAGAGGTTGTTCTGTATTCAATTCCCAAGCATGGCTAGTGCGGAGCCAAGATTAACCCCTGAAAATCACTGCTGTGTGTGACCCAAAATCCAAAACCAAAGCCAACAACAACAACCAAAAAAACCAAACAATAAAATAATCTAAATAAATAAAAAATAATCCAATTCCCTTATATCTAGTAGGCCAGGATTTCATCCTAATTCAAATTCTGAAGCCATTTATTAATAGGCATTAGATGCAATGTGCTCCCTAAGACCATCTGTTGCTGTTGTGCTCGTGTTGTCTCCCTACCTGAGATAGTACTTTAACATGAAACTAAATTCTTTCATATTTTAACATGAAAGAAACTAACACTGGGATGTGTACTATGGCTCTCTCACCACTCTGGAGAAGCATGCATTCTCTCATTCTCTCCTAAGGGTGGTTCCACATCCCTCCTTCCCCCAAGGCTTCTTTCTCAGAATTTCTAAATCTGCTTTTACTGGAAAAAGAAAACAAAACCCAAAAAACCATGTTTGAGGTCATTTATGTAATACTGCTTTATAAGCTGCAAAAGGCTTAAAAAAAAAAAAAAAAAAGGATTGGGACTGGAGTGATAGCACTTGGGTGTTTGCCTTGCATGCGCTGACTTGGGACGAGCTTGGGTTCAATTCCTGGCATCCCATATAGTCACCGGAGCCTGCCAGGAGAGATTTTTGAGCACAGAGCCAGGAGTAAACTGAGTGACGCTGAATCTGGCCCTAAAACCCAACCCTATCCAAAGGCTAAAAGAGCAGGATATAAAACACAGGGGGACCAGATAGTATAGTGGTTAGTAGGGTGTTTACTTTATACACAGCCAACATGGATTTGATCCCCGGCATCCTATATGGTACTCTACACTGATTTTTGATTGGAGAGTATCACTCTGAGGACCTCTGGGTGCACCCCAAAACCAACCCCCCCCAAAAAAGGAACAGAGACCAAAATATTCCAAACCACTTGTGATAAAATACTAAAACCAGGAACTGGGACGAATACTTGCCTTGTATGGTGTCAATCTGGGTTCAACAGTGGCACCCCATATGTTCCCCTGATCCCCATCAGGATTGAGACCAAAGAGCAGAGCCAGGAATAAGCCCTAAATACTGCAGAATATGGCCTCTGTGAAACAAACTTCAAACCAGTGGGGAAAAAATTAGCTTGACTGGATAATTTTGAGATTTTATTGTTGCTATTATTATTTATTTGTTGCTGTTTTGCTATCCACTGTACTATCACTGTCCAATTTTTGTTTATTTTGGTTAGTTTTGGGCCACACTTGGCTAAGCTCAGGGTTTACTTCTGCAAGACTCCTGTGAGGGGATCATATGGGTGCCAGGGATTAAACTGAAGATCAGTAGGTTGTGTGCAAGGAAAGCACTTTACTTGCTTGTACTACTGCTCCCAAACCTAGCAGATAATCTCTTCCTTAAATTAGTTCACAGAGTGAAAGTAACACCTTAGAGAAAAACAAATATGACACTTAGTTCTAAGTCAATTGTTACATGTAGTTATTATTTTATTTTTCTATCTTTACTATTAAGTGCAGCTGTATAATCTGTTAGTATTAATTAATTGAACATTATAACTTTTTTTTTGGGGGGGGGGGTTTAAATTTGGCAGTACATAGATATCACTCCTGGTGAGGTTCAGAAGACAATAAAGACAATATGGGCTCCAGGGATAAAACTCAGGTCAGCCACATACAGGGCAAGCACCCAGCTCACTATACTATATCTAGCTGTGAAACTTTTATTTTGTTTTGTTTTTGGGGGGCCTCACCTGATGATGCTCAGGGGTTACTCCTGGCTCTGTGCTCAGAAATCACTCCTAGCTCGGGGGACCATATGGGATACCAGGGATTGAACCCAGGTCCATCTTGGGTCAGCCGCATGTAAGGCAAATGCCCTACCATTGTGCTATCATTCCGGGCCCTAATCTCTAACTCTTGATACAGAAAAAGTATTTATTTTGCTATTACCAAAATACTTAGATAGCTAGAAGACATTTAATATTGAGCATTTAAACAAACACATCCATCTCCCTGTGGATAAAGAATACGTCAAAATAAACCCCAGTGCTGCATGAATGGTTCTTTTCCTTCTAGACTATACAGAACACCTTCTAGCATGAAGACCTAAGTCAGATTTGAAGGAAGTCGACCATTTCCTTATCTTAAATCAAAACAAGAGATTTCCCCCCAAAATTAATGATTTATCTCTTTAGTACTACAAACCCTTTTCTTTTTCTCAGAGATCTGCAAAACACTACTACAGCATCTCAAGAACAGGAATCTATTTTTTGCACCTTATTAAATAACCAGCCACAGAAACTTAAGTAAATAATTTGCAGTATCAAAATAATGTTCTTTATATTTCCTATTAGAATCACTCAGTGTCATTGTTCAAAGAAAGCAGGCAGGGCATTTGCCTTGCATGCAGTATTCGATCACGTTCGATCCCCAGCATCCCATATGATCTCGAGCATGCCAGGAGTAATTTCAGGCACAGAATCAGGAATAACCCTGAGCTCCATCTGGTATGGACCAAAAACCAAAACCAAAATCAATCAACAATAAATTCTACATCTATGTACAGAGAGTTAACAAACCTTTGCTTTAGAAGAAACTCCTAAAGCTTTGTTTTTCTTCGGATCAGGTTTGGGCTCTATATTGCTGGAAACAGAATCTTCAATAGGTGCTGTGAGAAATAAAAGCAATATAAATACAAGTTCATTAGTATCACTTTATTCTTGGTATTTTCAGTTAATTACTTCCAACTTTTTTTTTCTAATTTTTTTCTTGTTTTTGAATCATACCCAGTAATGTTCATGGATTACTCCTGGCTCTATGCTCAGAAATCGCTCCTGGCTTGGGGGACCATATGGGATACTAGGGATCAAGTCCTATCCACTGTACTATCACTGCCCACTATTTGTCTTTTGGTTATTATTTATCTTTTAGTTTTGGGCCACACCTGGTTCAGGGGACCACATGGGATATTGGGGATGAAACCAAGGTTGGCTGTGTGCAAGGCAAGTACCCTATCTGCTATACTATTGCTCTGGCACACTGTCATTTTTTCTTTTTCTTTTTTTTTTTGGGACACCGGGATTCGAACCAATCACCTTTGGCCCTGGATCGGCTGCCCATTTTTTCTTTTTAAAGCATAACCTCAAACAAGTAATTCAAGGGCCGGAGATATAGCATGGAGGTAGGGCAGTTTGCCTTGCATGCAGAAGAAGTTCCCTGAGCCTGTCAGGAGCGATTTCTGAGTGAAGAACCAGGAGCAACCTCTGAGCAATGCTGGGTGTAACCTAACACCCCCCCAAAAGTAATTCAAGTTATCTCTTTTACCAACTGTAGTTTTACTTTTTTTGGGGGGAGAGGGGGAACCCAACCCAGTAATGCTCAGGGCTCTATGCACAGAAATCTCTCCATCAGGCTTGGAAGACCATATGGGATACTGGGGATCGATCCCAAGTCCATCCCGGGTTGCCCGTTTGCAAAGCAAATGTCCTTCTGCAATACTATTACTAACCAACTATAGATTTTTTTTTGGGGGGGGAGGGGTGTCACACCCGGCAGGGTTATTCCTGTCTCTACACTCAGGAATCACTCCTGGCAGGCTCGGGGGACCATATAAGATGCCGGGATTCGAACCACCGTCTTTCTGCATGCAAGGAAAATGGCCTACCTCCACGCTATCTCTATGGCCCTTGTCTTTTGTTTTTAACCGCACCTGGTGGCTCTTTGCACAGAATTTGCTCTTGGCAGGC
The DNA here is from genome assembly GCF_024139225.1 of Suncus etruscus. Taxonomy (NCBI): domain Eukaryota; kingdom Metazoa; phylum Chordata; class Mammalia; order Eulipotyphla; family Soricidae; genus Suncus; species Suncus etruscus. The sequence goes on from NC_064856.1 coordinate 96,428,140, forward strand.
TTTGGGGACCATATGGGATGCCAGGAATCAAACCCAGGTATGTCCTAGGTCCCAGATCAGTCGCGTACAAGGCAAACACCCTATCTCTCTGGCTCAACCAACTATAGTTTAAAAAAAAATTTTTTTTTTTTATTTTTGGGCCACATCCTGTGATGCTCCATGGTTACTCCTGCCTCTATGCTCAGAAATCACTCCTGGCAGGCATGGGGGACCATATGGGATGGCGGGATTTTAACCAATGTCACTTCTGGGTCGGCCACTTGCAAGGCAAACACCCTACCACTATGCTCAAAAATTACTCCTGGCAGGCGTGGGGGACCATATGGGATGGTGGGATTTTAACCAATGTCACTCATGGGTCAGCCTCTTGCAAGGCAAACGCCCTACCATTCTCTGGCACCTAGTTTTAAATATATATATATATATATATATATATATATTTTTTTTTTTTTTTTTTTGGGTCCACAACTGTTGATGCTCAGGGGTTCTTTGTGACTATGCGCTCAGAAATTGATCCTGGTTTTGGGGGGGGGGGGAACATATGGGATGCCAGGGTAATCAAACTGCGGTCCATAGTAGGCTAGCATGGGCAAGGCAGATGCCTTACATCTAGCACCATCACTCCAGCCTCTAGTTTTAAAAATATTCTATATAGGGCCCGGAGAGATAGCGCAGTGGCGTTTGCCTTGCAAGCAGCCGATCCAGGACCAAAGGTGGTTGGTTCGAATCCCGGTGTCCCATATGGTCCCCCGTGCCTGCCGCCAGGAGCTATTTCTGAGCAGACAGCCAGGAGTAACCCCTGAGCACCGCCGGGTGTGGCCCAAAAACCAACAACAACAACAACAACAACAAAATTCTATATATTAGTTAAAAAGACCTTTCTTAAGGACAGGGTAAGTTTAGATACTCAATTTTTATTATAAATAATACTCATATATATATATTATAACCATACAATTAGTATAAGAATTTTATATATGTGGGGTCAGAGAGATAGCATGGAGGTTGAGGCATTTGCCTCTCATGCAGAAGGTCAGTGGTTCAAATCCCAGCATCCCATATGGTCCCCTGAGCTTGCCAGGAGTGATTTCTGAATGTAGAGGCAGGAGTAACCCTTGAGCACTGCTGGGTGTGACCAAAAAAAAAAATTTTTACATGTAAAATATAATTTTAAGGCTTAATTTTATTCCACTAAAAAGAGTATCATTACTATGTTAAATTATTTCTATTATTGTTCTGTTTACAAATGGTAGGATTTTAACCTTTAGATGAAAATATGAAATTTTCTTAAAATGCAAATAACTGAAAAGAGCAGCAAAAAGCCAATACAGTTCACCAGCAAAAGGAAAGTCTGACACGTTTTTGAGCACTGTATAGCTGTTTGGCTTTGTGTCACTATCCTTTCTGGATTTGTTATTGTTGTTTTTGGGGGGCTACATCTGGTAGCGCTCAGGGTTTACTCCTGGCTCTGGGCTCAGAAATTGCTCCTGGCAGGCAAGGAGGACTATATGGGATGCCGGGGATTCAAACACCGTTGATCCTGGGTTGGCTGCTTACAAGGCAAATGCCCTACCACTGTGATATCTCTCCAGCCCCCTCCTTTCTGGATTTTATCTGCTAATAACAGGATGTAAGCTAGGCTCAGAGAAAAACACAGCATATTATCAATTAATAGAAAATTTTGGAAAACTGAAAATAGGAGCTAGGGCCTGGAAAGCTCAAAAGATTGAAATCTTGTTCTGCATGAGGGAGACTTGGGCTTGACTTTTAAAAATCATGTCATTTCCTCAACAGCCCTGGAATTTTAGACTTGGGAGCCATTTTATTATTTTTGTTTTGTTTCGTTTTTGAGCCATACCTAATGGTACTCGGGGTTATTGCTGGCTCCGTGCTAAGGAATCATTCCTTGCTGGCTTGGGGACCATAGGGGATACCAGGGAGAGAACATAGGTTGGCAGCATGCAAGACTAGCATCACAACTGTTGTGCTTTCACTTCGGTCCATTGGAGGCAAAATTAATTATGTTTGTAATATCAACACAGTTCTTGGTAAAAATAAGTGGGTATTTTTTTGGTTTTTGGGCCACACCTGGCAGTGCTCAGGGGTTACTGTTGGCTGTCTGCTCAGAAATAACTCCTGGCAGGCACAGGGGACCATATGGGACACCGGGATTCGAACCAACCACCTTTGGTCTCGGATCACCGCTGTGCTATCAAGGAGAGATGTGAATAAAAGATAAGGAGAGATAGAGGGCTTAAGAACTTAAGTTGTGAGGACGTATGATTTAAAAAAAAAAAAAGAAGAAGGCTGTAATTTTTTTTTTTTGAGTTCTTAGGCTATTTCCTTTCCCTATCATACTCTCAAAATAAGAGTTACCTGAGGCAGACTGGAATTTGGTTGAGGTCGACCCTCCCATAGGTTTGGAAGTTGCTTTAGCAGGTGCAGCAGGCTTGGCTGGCATATTAGCTTTGGCTTTCTCTAGCATAGCCAATACCTGATCTTTTGATGTTGGCTAAAGAGACAATATATCAGAAGTGAGAGGTCACATGATTTACTCACATTAAGCCATATTTCTTTGTTGTTAAAGCAATCCTATAGTACTTAGAAACACATTATGAAGTCATGAAAAATTAGCCATAATTCTAGAAGGTAGAATTTTCACCTCTTTAGATTTAGCAGATGCTTTTTTTTTTATTTTTTGGGTCACACCCTGCAACACTCAGGGGTTACTCCTGGCTATAGGCTCAGAAATAGCTCCTGGTAGGCTCAGGGGACCATATGGGATGCCGGGATTTGAACCGCTGCCCTTCTGCATGCAAGGCAAACGCTTTACTTCCATGCTATCTCTCCAGCCCCAGCAGGTGTTTTAATTATACATGGCTAAATATTTTATTTTTGCTGTCACTGGGATTTCAAGTATAATTTTACATGAAACAATATGGTAGTCAGTTTCTTTGTTTTTGCTTTTTGGGTCACACCTGGTGATGCTCAGGGATTACTCCTAGCTATGCGCTCAGAAATTGCTCCTGGCTTGGGGGACCATATGGGACACTGGAGTATCGAACCACAGTCCGTCCTAGGCTAACGCATGCAAGCAAATGCCCTACTGCCTGCGCCACTGCTCTGGCTCCACGTTCAGTATTTTTCTAATATTTTTTTTTGTTTGCACTGCTCCAGGGTCATTTCTAGGTCTGCACTCACTCAGGAATCACTCTGTGGTACTCACAAGACCACATGGGGTGTTGGGAATCAAACCCAAGCAAACCCTGTGCAAAGCAAGTGCCCTACTCACTGTATTACCATTTTCGACCTTTCCTAGCATTTCTTTATAGCAACAGAATAACAAGCAATACCTTGAGTTTTCCGGTAGCCTTGGCCATTTTCTCATATCCTAAATGCATCATGAAAAATGGCAAGGCATCTTGCGCCTTTTTCCGCACATCTCCATTACGATCCTCCAGGCAGGAGTAGAGATGAGGAACACAAAGGATCAGGTCTGTGGGGGTGGAACGAAGAGTCTGTAGTTTCTCAGCCAGCCAGCCCAGAAGCTGCCAAAAGAAATAAAGACCATTATGCTATTTATGTAGAAAAAATTATTATTTATAGCTCAAGCTTAAAGATTTGATCAGGGAGCTGGAGTGATAGCACAGTGACAGGGCTTTTGCCTCGCAAGAGGCCAATCCTGGAGGGACCTGGGTTTGATCCCTGACAACCCATATGGTACCCTAAGCCTGCTAGGAGTATTTTCTGAGGGCAGAACCAGGAGTAATCCCTGAGAGCCATCAGATATGGCCCCAAAACAAAAAAAAAAAAAACAAAAAAGATTTTTATCAGTACTAAACTAATTTTTCTGATCTAAAATCAGTAATTTTCTTTTTTTTGTTGTTTTTTTTTTTGGGGGCCACACCCGGTGGTGCTCAGGGATCACTCCTGGCTGTCTGCTCAGAAATAGCTCCTGGCAGGCATGGGGGACCATATGGTACAACAGGATTCGAACCAACCACCTTTGGTCCTGGATCAGCTGCTTGCAAGGCAAACGCCGCTGTGCTATCTCTCCGGGCCCTAAAATCAGTAATTTTCATAGTTTGGGAATTGTGATATACCATCAAGTGTGAGCATGACAAATAATGTATAAACAATCCTATTCACTGCAAAATTAGAGGGAATGGGAAAACAGCAAAAGAACCATGCTAGTTATATATGCGATGTTGGTAATCACTTTGAAGATAAGAATACTTTGGTTCATATTTGATATTAGCTGTTTAAGAAACAAACTTTAGGCCACACCCAGCCTAAGGGGTTATTAATAAGTTACTCATGACACTGGCACTAAGGAATCATTCCAGGTGGGTTTGCGAAGACTATATTGGATGCTGAGATTGAACCCCAGGTTGATCACATGGAAGGCAAACACTCTACATGCTATAGTTACTGTTCTGGCCCCCCAAAGCTTTTTGTTTCGTTCTGGGGCTATACCCAGCAGTGCTCAAGGGTTACTCCTGGATATCTGCATATAGTAATCAATCCTGGTGGCCCCCAGGGTCCCTATAGGATGTAAGGGATCAAACCTAAATTGGCCATGCTCAAAGGACTCTCATATGCCAGGGATCACACCTGGGAAGCATGTACAATGCCTACCTGCTGTAATATTGCACTGGCCCCTCAAATCATTTGTTCTATGTTAACTGACAGGACTACAAAAATTTTCTTTAGCCTAATATGTTGGATTATACAGATAGATGCTCTAATTTGGGCTCTGTATTTAGATGACTAAAATCTCATTCTAGTGGCCAGAGCAATAGCACAGCGGGTAGGGTGCTTGCCTTGCTTAAGGTTGACCCAGGCTTGATCACCAGCATCCCATATGTTCCACTGAGTCTGCCAGGAATGATTTATGAGTGCAGAGCCAGGAGTAACCCTGAGGACTGCTGAGTAAGGCCCCAAAACAAACAAAATCTCTTTTTATCATAAGAATTTGAGAAAAGAGAAAAATCTAAGGGCTAAAATAATAGTACAGTAGATAGGGCACTTGTCCTGGACACAGCCAATATGGACTTGAATACTGGTACCCTACAAGATTCCCTGAACCTATGAGGAGTGACCCTTGAGAGCAGACCAGGAGCATGCCCTGAGCATCAATGGGTGTGGCCCCAAAATCGAAACAAAACAAATTAAAAGGGAAAGTGGAAATCCACAAAAGGCTAGTCCCTTAGAAAGCTTTGTTAGACATGAAAGAAAAAAAAAACCTGCAAATTAATACTGAAGTCTAGGAATCTGTTCATATTAACTATTTTATAAAGAATCTCATTAAGCAATTCTAAGACTGAATAAAGGTAAGTCACACACATAATATTATTCAGAATACTAACCTCTTGCCTCAAGAAAGGATTTTCTTTTTTGAGCTCTTCAGAAAGATCTTCTCCCTCTAGCCATTCCTTCATGCCAGTCTGTTCTGCCCAAGCATTCACTGTTGCTAGGGCAGTGGCTCGAACATTATTCTGAATGGTAGAGAAAAATTAGTGAAGATAATAACATCAATTATAAAAGCTTGTTACTTTGATAAGTGAACAGTGGAGATTTCTTAAATTTCACATGAATTGATTTATGTTTTTTTGTTTGTTTGTTTGTTTTTTGTTTTTTTTGGTTTTTGGGCTACACCCAGCGGTGCTTAAGGGTTATTTCTGGCTATCTGCTAAGAAAATGCTCTTGGCAGGCTCGGGGCACCATATGGGATGACGGGATTCAAGCCAACCACCTTAGGTCCTGGACTGGAAGGCAAACACCACTGTGCTGTCTCCAGCCCCTCATTTTTTTTTCTTTTTTTTTTTTTCTTTTTTGTTTTTGGGCCACACCCTGTGACGCTCAGGGGTTACTCCTGGCTTCTTGGGGGACCATATGGGACGCCGGGGGATCGAACCGCGGTCCGTCCTAGGCTAGCGCAGGCAAGGCAGGCACCTTACCTCCAGCTCCACCGCCCGGCCCTCATTTTGTTTTCTAAAATAGAATCTAATTCTATGGTAAAACTAAAACTCCAATATAAAGCAGGAACAAAAATTCAAGTTAGTGAGGCCAGAGCAGTGGTACAAGTGGTAGGACATTTGCATTACACAGGCTAGCCTAGGACGGAACGTGATTCGATGCCCCAGCGTCCCATATGTTCCCCAAGCCAGGAGCGATTTTTGAGCACAGAACCAGGGTTGGCCCTTGAGTATTACCGGATGTGTCCCATGCTCCCCAAATCAAGTTATATAGAACCTCAATTCAATTAATTAGGCAAAGTTGTAACCTAGGCATAAAGTAATATACATGCTGAATAAACTGGTTACATTTTGTTTCATAAATCTCAATGGGTTCTTATGCCCGCAGTTATCTGATAAAAATGTGAATCTACATACATATATATATTAAAGAAATCATAATAGATGAAAAAAGCTTAACAATTTTATTAGTTTGTACTCAAAGAATAAGAAGCACTTGGGCCCGGAGAGATAGCACAGCGGCGTTTGCCTTGCAATCAGCCGATCCAGGACCAAAGGTGGTTGGTTCGAATCCCAGTGTCCCATATGGTCCCCCGTGCCTGCCAGGAGCTATTTCTGAGCAGTCAGCCAGGAGTAACCCCTGAGCACCGCCGGGTGTGGCCCAAAAACCAAAAAAAAAAAAAAAAAAAAAAAAAAAAAGAAGCACTTAACGTAAAATATAGAGTCCAATTCCTTAAGTTAAACAGATTGTTATTATTTTTGTTTTTGGGTCAAACCCAGTGACATCAGGGGTTACTCCTGGCTAAGCGCTCAGAAGTCTCTTCTGGCTTGGGGGACCATATGGGATGCCGGGGGATCGAACTGCAGTCTATCCTAGGTTAGCACGGACAAGGCAGTCAGTCACCTTACCCCTTGTGACACCACTCCAGCCCCTACCTAAACAGATTATTTTTAAGTTTCAATAACACTAGTTGTAGGATTATGATAAATACCTTGCTCAAGTACTATTAGAAGATCCTACAGTTTCCTGATCTGATAATTCAGGGAGAGAAGGTTAGAAAATATTCACTCTCCGTATCAATACTTTTAACAATACAGTCATAATCATAATTATTAAATAAGTGAGTACTACATGAAATAGGCATAGGATTCTTTTTTTTTTTTTTTTTTTTTTGGTTTTTGGGCCACACCCGTTTGACGCTCAGGGGTTACTCCTGGCTATGTGCTCAGAAATCGCCCCTGGCTTGGGGGAACCATATGGGACGCCGGGGGATCGAACCGCTGTCCGTTCCTTGGCTAGCGCTTGTAAGGCAGGCACCTTACCTCCAGCGCCACCGCCCGGCCCCGGCATAGGATTCTTAAATCTTTATTTTTTGTTCTTGGGCCACAAACAGCGATGCTCAGAGATTACTCCTGTCTCTATACTCAGAAATTACTTTCAGGGAAACATATGAGATGCCAGGGATTAAACTAGGGTGGATCACATGTATGGCATGTGCCTACCCCCTGTATTATCACTCCAGCTCCCAAGTCATTAATTTGATGAGAATGATATAGGCAAACTTCACAGATAAGTTACTTAGATTCAGATTATCTAAAAAGCACAAAAAATTAGAAATCATATATGGTTACCTTATAATGTCTGGGATTAGAAAACATTTACTATTTTCCTCCTAATATCCTCTTTTTCATAAAACTGTTAACATGTATAGGTAACTATCGCACAATGATGATGAGTCGATTTACCTTGCTATCTCCAAGGACGGTGATGATAGGGATGCCTAAGTTCTTTACATGTTGCTTGATGTTTGGCCCCATGGCCACTGCCAACTGTTGGAGTATATTTAAAGTCTGCTGCACCTGAATGGAAAAGGCAACACTTTAAGTTAAACCCGTAAGGTAAGCTGCATTTCACAAGTCTGTTGTTATATACTCAATACAGTAGGTTCTGGCAGAATTAAGGTAATCAGTTTATTCTAATTAAATGCTATTTAAAGTTTTAAAATGGGGGCCGGATAGCACAGCAGTAAGGAGTTTGCCTTACACACAGCTGATTTGAAGAGACGGTGGTTCGAATCCCAGTATCCCATATGGACTCCTGAGCCTGCTAGGAGCGACTTCTTTTTTTTTTTTTTTTTTTTTTTTTTGGTTTTTGGGCCACACCCGGTTGACGCTCAGGGGTTACTCCTGGCTATGTGCTCAGAAATCGCCCCTGGCTTGGGGGGGACCATATGGGACGCCGGGGGATCGAACCACGGTCCTTCCTTGGCTAGCGCTTGCAAGGCAGACACCTTACCTCCAGCGCCACCTACCCGGCCCCGATAGGAGCGACTTCTGAGCGCAAAGCCAGGAGTAACTCCTGAGCACTGGCAGGTGTGACGCAAAAAAAAAAAAAAAAAAAAAGAATAACGGGCCGGAGAGATAGCATGGAGATTAGGTGTTTGCCTTGCATTCGGAAGGACAGTGGTTCAAATCCCGGCATCCCATAGCATGCCAGTAGTGATTTCTGAGCGTAGAGCCAGGAGTAACCCCTGAGCACAGCTGGGTGTGATCAAAAAACAAAACAAAAACAACAAACAAACAAACAAAAAAACAAAAAATTCAAAATCTCTGTAGTATCTCTTGTACCCTATGATTTTTTTTTGTGGGGGGTCACACCCGGCAACACTCAGGGTTACTCCTGGCTCCATGCTCAGAAAACACTCCTGGCAGGCTGAGGGGACCATATGAGATGCCGGCTTTTGAACCACCGTCCTTCTGCATGTAAGGCAAATGTGCTACCTCCATGCTATCTCTCTGGCCCCAAGGGCCCCATGATTTTTTTAAATGCTGGGACTGAACACATCACATAGAAAGCTTGAGTTTTACTAGTGTACTATACACTCCAGTGCACTAATCCTTCATGTTGACTGGGACCACTGACTACAACTGAGTATATGATCCGAATGTGCAATGGCCAGTACACAAACAGGTGTGTGAAAATACAAGGTGACCAATCTTGGAGAGAACTAAATGAGTGATCATGCGTAAGCACATCTCCAAGCACAACTAAAGTGTGTAACCCCCGGCTGTCCACACATAGCTGACCTTGATTCAATTCTCTAATCACAAGAATTGGAATTATTCACACCACCAGCAGTGACAGAGCTGAGCACAGAGCCAGGGGTAAACCCTGAGTATCCCCAATTGAAATAATAAAAAAAAGGGGGCTGGGAGATAGCAATGGTAGGGCGTTTGCCTTGCATGAGGCCAACCTGGGACGGGCTTGGGTTTGATTTCCAGTATCCCATATGGTCCCGAGCCTGCCAGGAGTGATTTCTGAGCACAGAGCATAACCCCTGAGTGCCGCTATGTGTGACCCAAAAATAACAACAACAACAACAAAAAACTGTGGGGCTGGAGTGGTAGCACAATGGTAGGGCGTTTGCCTTGCATGCAGCTGACCCAGGACGGAAGTGGGTTTGATTCCCAACATCCCATATGATCCCCCAGCTAGGAGCAATTTCTGAGCGAGGAGGCAGAAGTAAACCCTGAACTTCGCCGGTGTGTCCCAAAAAACCAAAACCAAAAACAGAAAAGTATGCCTGGGCAAGTACCACAACCATTATACGAACACCACAATCAGGTTGTATGACCTGGTGCAATCATAAGAACAACTAAAATCGAAAAGAGAAAAACAAAACCCAAAGTTATAAATGTAGGAATATTTATATAAATTACAAATATGTATATATTTATGCAAATATTTTTAGTTAGAAGACAGGTGTGAGTCACAGAAAAATAACACACTTCAAGCTGAGATGCAGGCAACTCTAGAGTGGAATGCAACAAATAGTCATATATAAAAATATTCTGTTTTATTGCTAAAATCTAATCTGAGAGTCATGAAAATTTGATTACTACATTTCTTATTTACATGAGGAACACACAGAAAATTAAAGGAAGCTATTTCTAGTTCAAATTAATATAGCAACAACTCATTTTCTGACTGGAAAAGGTTACAGTGAAAACATAAATTACTCCAGAGAAAAGAGGGAAAAAAATAGGCACATACTCTACCTACCAAAATTTTATTTGAATCATTGAGTCGACCCTTCAAGGCAGATGGAAGTTCACCTATATTTGGTTGGATGAATTTTGCTTCATTGATAATAGCTGCCACTTCATCGAGGCCTTCTTTCCTGATCTTCCAATTCTTATCTCCAATCTTAGACACCAACTCTGAAGTGATTTTATCACTGAAGAAGAGAAGACAGAACCCTTCATTCCAGACTAGTTCTAAAATATAACATTTTAACTGAGAAAGAGAAGATATCCAAAAATTCAGTACAATTTATCAAATAAGCCAATTTACAGAGATTTACCTTATTTCTGTTCTTGGTAAAAGATCGACAACATCATTGCCTCCATCATCTGGCTCATCTCCTTCTTCTCCTTCTTCTGTACCACTTGTACTGTGCTTGGAAATCCCTCTTGTTGGAGCAGGTGGGCTCTGTCCCTGCATCTATACACAAGCAAATCAGTGATGCTAGTAAGTTTACAAAGAAAACAAGCAAACTAAGAGAATATAGGGGGCCAAATAGCACATTGGATAGAGCATTTTTTCTGCATGTATGTGGCTGACCCATTACCAGGTTTAATTCCTGGTAACCCATATGGTCCCCTGAAACTGCCAGGGAAAATTTCTGAGCACAAGAGTCAAGAGAAACCCCACAAAACCAGACAAAAACAAAAGAGAAAAAGGAAATGGGAGCTGGAGTGATTGTGCAGCGGTAGGGCATTTGCTTTGCACGCGGCTGACCCAGGATGAACCTGGTTTCGATCCCTGGTATCCCATATGGTCCCTCAAGCCAGGAGTGATTTCTGAGCTCATAGTCAGAAGTAATCCATGAATGTCACAAGGTATGAACCAAAAAGCAAAGAAAAAAAAAAAAAAAAAGCCTTCCTCACAACTATATTCACAGCAGCACTATTTACAATAGCCAGAATCTGGAAACAACCAAGATGCCCTTCAAAAGATGAATGGTTAAAGAAACTGTGAGACACATACACAATGGAATATTGTGCAGCCATCAGGAGAGATGAAGTCATGAAATTTTCCTATACATGGATGTACATAGAGTCTATTATGCTAAGTGAAATAAGTCAGAGGGAGAGAGACACAGAATAGTCTCACTCATCTATGGAATTTAAGAAAAATAAAAGACATCATTATGATAATACCCAGAGACAATAGAGATGAGGACTGGGAGGAGTGGTTCATGATATGAAGCTTCCCACAAAGAGTGGTAAGTTCAGTTAGAGAAGTAACTACACTGACAACTATCAAGATAATGGTAGTGAGTGAGAAAAATAGAATGCTTGTCTCATATATAGGTAGGGGGTGGGGTAGGAGGGAGATGGGGCATGTTTGTAATCATGGTGCTTAAATAAAGATATTAATTTAAAAAAAAGAAATAGAAAAGAACCCAATTGTCTAGTGTGCTGCCAGAGGAAGGGTTGGGTATGGTGCTTACTTTGTGAATGGCTTAGCCACTTCTGATTCCTAAGATAAAAAGACCAAGTATTTGTTGACCAAGTCAACAAATAACAATTTTGATTGCAAAATTTATTTAAGGTCAGTCAAGTTTATTCTAAAATTTAAAAAGTAGTTTATTTTTTTGTCTTTGGACCAAACCTGGCAGTGCTCAGGGGTTGCTTCCTGGCTCTGTGCTCAGGAATCACTCCTGGCAGGTTCAAGGGACAATTTGGGATGCTAGAGATCAAACCCAAGGCGGCAGCTTGCAAGACAAACACCCTACCCACTATACAATTGCTTACCAGAAGTTATTATATTTAATCTACTTTTTGATAAAAATTAGAATGAAAAAACACTTGGAGGACCAGCAGTGCCAAGGATTGAATCCAGACCTTCTATACGCAAATCATGTGCTCTAGCCCATTGATCTATCTCTCCAAGTCTTATTCTTTTAATGTAAGTCATACTGAGTTGGATCAATAGGACACAAATAGGGTACTTGCCTTGCATGTGATATAACCAGATTTAATATCCAGAAAACCTTTTGGTCCCTTGGAGTGATTACTGAGTGCAGAACAAGGAGTAAGTCTTGAACGCTGATGAGTTTGACACCCTCCAAAACCACAAATAGACAACACATTCAAAATGAAATTTGAGGGGCTGGAATGATACCACAGCGGTAGGATATTTGCTTTGCACACATACAATCCGAAATGGACCCGGGGTTTGATCCCTGGCATAGCATATGGTCCCCTGAGCCTGCTAGGAGCGATTTCTGAGTGCAGAACCAGGAGTAACCCTTTAGTGCTGCAAGATGTGGCCCAAAGATGAGAGAGAGAGAGAGAGAGAGAGAGAGAGAGAGAGAGAGAGAGAGAGAGAGAGAGAGAGAGAGAGAGAGGGAGGGAGGGAGGGAGGGAGGGAGGGAGGGAGGAAGAGGGAGGGAGGGAGGGAGGGAGGGAGAGGGAGAGAGAGAGAGAGAAGAGGAAAAAAGAAATTTGAAAAATATAAGGAAATTTATTTCACACTATAGCTTTTCTATTATCTTCCTCAGAGACAAAAGTAATAAATTCCTTGTGAATTTTTTGGGGGATACTTTAAGCACAAGAACACACACACACACACACACAAAGGGCAATTTGTTAATGATCTTTAATTAAGATGAACAACATTCTTGTGTTCATCGATGTGTTCACACTCACCTTCTCAAATTCTGCATCTATCTGGGATAGGAGAGCAGGCTTCTCATCCTCAAAGAACATCCGTAAAGAAGGACCAACATAAAGATACAGCACACCAAGCAGGGTGATAGCTGAGGTCCTGACAGCCTGTCAGAAAGAAACGTTTTCAAATGAGAACAGAACCATCACTACAGCTGTACTGTTTTTATTCCTATAGACACTGATTATACTCACTGGGTTTGTTGCAGCAAGTGCTGTTTTCACATTGCTAATGAAAGCCTTCACATTCAATCTAGGAGAAAAAATTAGAATTAAAAAGAAATTGACACTTTAAAGTAGACAATAGAATTGTATAAAGCCAGGCTAGAATATATTTTCATAGTAGAGTGAATAACATAGTGGACTAAGGAAGAAGATTCAAGTTGGGTTTCAGCATCTAGAATGCTGTGCACTTTACTACGGTAGGAGATCATGAAAAAAACAAGTGTCAATGTGATTTTGAGAGAGGTTGGACATTTACTAGCATTCAAATAGAAAGGTCCAAAGACAGATCAACCTGGAACTTAGGAGTGAAGTCAATACTAGATTAAGGAGTATTAGCACATAAAAGTAATTAAGGTCTACTTCATTTCCATGTATTTTTATTAAAAAATTTTTTGGAGGGGGGTCACACTCAGCAGTGATCAGGGATTACTCCTGGCTCTGTGCTCAGAAATTGCTGTTGGCAGGCACAGGGGACCATATAGGATGCCGGAATTCAAACAACTGTCCGTCCTGTATTGCCACGAGAAAGGCAAATGCCCTACTGCTGTGTACCTCTCTGGCCCTATTTTCATTTATTTTTAATTCAAAGCCACCCATGGCACTGCTCAATGGACCAAATGGTACATGGTATTGAATTGAGCTTCCTATATACCAGTGCTTCTCAAATAGTGGGGGGCATGAGGCTCCACAAAGGGGGGCGCATTTGACCTCAGCAAACACGGTCATAACAAGTTATTTCCCGCGTTTATATGTCTCTGTATGTCTTTGGAGCTGAGAGTTGCTGTGTCCTGTTTCAAACCCTCCTTCGAAAAGCTATGCATTGTAGAACATGCTCATTGTAGCCATTAATCTAGACATCACTTTTGATGAAAAAAATCAGCTCAAGGGGCTGGAGAGATAGCATGGAGGTAGGGCGTTTGCCGTTCATGCAGGAGGACATCGGTTCGAATCCTGGCATCCCATATGGTCCCCCATGCCTGCCGGGAGGAATTTCTGAGCCTGGAGCCAGGAATAACCCTTGAGCACTGCCAGGTGTGACCCAAAAACCACACACACACACACACACACACACACACACACACACACACACACACACACACACACACACACACACACACACACACACACACTCAGCTCAAATTATTTTATATATTATTGTTTTGCAGATTAAATTTTTTAATAAAGATACTATTTACAGTCACACGAGGGGGGGGGGCAAAAATGTTTTCTTCTTCCTAGGAGGGCATGACAGAAAATAATTGAGAAGCAGTGCTGTATACAAAGCATATACACTAATCCTTTTGTGCCATTTCTTCAGCCTCTTAAGGCCCAATTTATGTGACTGTAAGAAAGAAAACAGATGTGACTAAAGCACATATCCAAAGTGGGTCACTTGTAGCAATGTTCAGACCCAGCATGCTCAGGGGTCATCAGGCTATACCTGGCTGTGCTTGGGAGGCCTTACAGAGCTGCGGATAGCATCCAAGGCCTGTTCATGAAAGTAATTTGCTTCAGACTTTGTGTTTTTGGGTCATGCCAGTGGTGCTCAGGAGCCAAATATAAAACTGGGTCAGCTACGTGAAAGTCAAACACCTTACCTACTTAGTGCATGTGGGAAGACTGGGCTTTTTTCTGGCACCATCAGGAATATTTATCACATGACCCAAAAGAAATTATTACAATTAAGAATATTTTTTGGGCTGGAGAGATAGCATCCCTTGTTTCAGAAAGGTCAGTGGTTCGAATCCCGGTATCCCATATAGTCCCGAGCCTGCCAGGAGCGATTTCTGAGTGTAGAGCCAAGAGTAATCTCTGAGCACTGCTGGATATGACACCCCCCCCCCCATAACATTTTTCACTATGAAGGACCAGAAATACTGATAAATAACTGTCTGGATAAATACAGAATAACTCCAAAGTAGCTACTCTTCATTTGGTAGAATTCAAGTTATGTTTTTTTTTTTTTTTTTTTTTTTTTGGTTTTTGGGCCACACCCTGTGAGGCTCAGGGGTTACTCCTGGCTATGCGCTCAGAAGTTGCTCCTGGCTTCTTGGGGGACCATATGGGACGCCGGGGGATCGAACCGCGGTCCGTCCTAGGTTAGCGCAGGCAAGGCAGGCACCTTACCTCCAGCGCCACCGCCCGGCCCCAAGTTATGTTTTTTTAAGAGGCATATTGTCATACGCAAAACACAGAGAAAGACAAGGTAGTGAAGGTATTTTAGTAGTCAGACTATGAAGCAGAACTCTAGATTTTTGTTATATTTGGGACATATCCTGCAGTGTACGTCTGGCTCTGCACTCAGTAGAACATATGGGCTGTTGGGATCAAATTGGGTTCAGAAACATGCAAGCAAGTAACTGGCCACTGTATAATTCCTGTGATATCTGAACAAGAATTCTTTTGGCTTTTGGGCCACATCTGGCGGCATTCAGTGGTTACTTCTGGCTCTGTGCTCAGAAATAGCTCTTGGCAGGCTTGGAGGACCATATGGGATGCCAGGCATCGAACCCAAGTCCGTCCATGTTGGCCAAATGTAAGGAAAAAACCGTACCGCTATGCTAGTGCTCTAGCCCTGAACCAGAATTGTTTTTTTTTTTTTTTTTGGGGGGGGGTCACACCTGGCGGTGCTCAGGGGTTACTCCTGGCTGTCTGCTCAGAAATAGCTTCTGGCAGGCACGGGGGACCATATGGGACACCGAAATTCGAACCAACCACCTTTGGTCCTGGATCGGCTGCTTGGAAAAGCAAATGCCGCTGTGCTATCTCTCCAGGCCCCAGAATTCTTTTTATTTGGTTTTTGAGTCACACCCGGCTTTGCTCAGGGGTTATTCCTGACTCTGAGCTCATAAATCAAGCCGGGAAGGTACGGAGTACCAAATGGGATGCCAGAAATCGAATCACTGTCCTTCTGAAAGCAAGGCAAACGCCCTACCTCCATGTTATCTCTCCAGGCCCTAAACCAGAATTCTTGAAAAAATTTTTAGCTTTGTTAATTCTAATATATGACTTGATTATAACAGATTAGGTCAGCAATACCTTAGTTTATTCATCTAAAAAGTAAGAGAATGAGGGGACAGAGATAGCATGGAGGTAAGGTGTTTGCCTTGCATACAGAAGATGGCAGTTCGAATCCCGGGATCCCATACGGTCCCGAGCCTGCCAGGAGTGATTTTAGAGCATAGAGCCAGGAGTAACCCCTGAGCACTGCCGGATGTGACCCCCCCCCCAAAAAAAAAACAACCAAAAAACAAAACAACAAAAAATAAAGTAAGGAGATGATGGTTTTGGGAAGATTAAGTCAAACATGTTATTTGTAATAAATAGGCTTCTTTGCAATATAATACATGAATGGCCAAAAAAATGTAATTTATAAATATATAAAAAGATTATAAGGGGTCAGAGTAATAATGTGGTGGTTAAAGTAATTGCCCTCCATGTGACAGACCCAGCTTTGATTTCTGAGCAGGATGTATAGTTGCCCAAGTCCCACCAGGAGAGATTATTCAGCACGGCTGAGTGTAGCCCCCACAAAATTAAAAATATACTTCCTTGGAGAGGAAGAGAGCATGCAAGGACTGGGTTATGAGAGGTGTGGGTTTAATTCCTAGCACCATGATGCTCTAAGCAACCCTGGAAATGGTGCTCAAGGACTGTGCTGAGAGTATCTCCTGAACATTACAATGAGGAGCATTAAACCAAACCAAATAAAAAGACTTATGTCCACCCATATAGTTTGTTTCTTAACTATACCTGCAACAATGGGGACTCTGTAGTTCCTAGAGATTGAACCACAAAGGCTGTATATACATACAGAGATGTACTCCTGCCCTGAGCCTATCCTCAGTCTTGTATGGAATAGTTGACATTATTGTTGTTTTTGTGTCAAACCTTGCGGTACTCTAGGTTTGCTCCTGGCTTTGCAATTAGGAATCATTCCTAGGAAGCTTAGGAACCGTATGAGATGCCAAGGATTGAACATGTGTCCATTGAATGTAAGTCAAAGTGCCCACATGCTGTACTATTTCACTGGCCCTATTATTTTTTTTCTGTTGTTTTTGGGTCACACCCGGCAACGCTTGGGGGGTTACTCCTGGCTCTACGCTCAGAAATTGCTCCTGGCAGGCTTGGGGGACCATATGGGATGCCGGGATTTGAACCATCTTCCTTCTAATTGCAAGGCAAATGCCCTATCTCCATACTATCTCTCCAGCCCATTGAAAAAATTAACATTAAGAATTAAAATTGGGGACGGGCGGTGGCGTTGAAGGTAAGGTGCCTGCCTTGCCTGCGCTAGCCTTGGACAGACCGCGGTTCGATCCCCCGGTGTCCCATATGGTCCCCCAAGCCAGGAGCAACTTCTGAGCACATAGCCAGAAGTAACCCCTGAGCGTTACCGGGTGTGGCCCAAAACCCCCCCCAAAAAAAAAAAAAAAAAAAAAAAAGAATTAAAATTTGGGCCTGGAGAGATAGCACAGCAGCGTTTGCCTTGCAAGCAGCCGATCCAGGACCAAAGGTGGTTGGTTCGAATCTCGGTGTCCCGTATGGTCCCCCGTGCCTGCCAGGAGCTATTTCTGAGCAGACAGCCAGGAGTAACCCCTGAGCACCGCCGGGTGTGGCCCCCCCAAAAAAAACAAAAACAAAAAAAAAAAAGAATTAAAAATTTAAGGCCGGAGAGATAGTATAGCGGCATTTGCCTTGCAAGCAGCAGACCCAGGACCTAAGGAGGTTGGTTGGAATCCCAGCGTCCCATATAGTCCCCCATGCCTGCCAGGAGCTATTTATGAGCAGATAGCCAGGATTAACCCCTGAGTACCGCCTGGTGTGGCCCAAAAACCAAAAAACAAACAAACAAAAAACACCAAAGAAATTAAAATTTAACATTAACATTAAAATTAACATTAAGAAAAATTAACTAGGAGCCGGCAAGGTGGCGCTAGAGGTAAAGTGTCTGCCTTGGAAGCGCTAGCCAAGGAAGGACCATGGTTCGATCCCCCTGCGTCCCATATAGCTCCACCCCCAAGCCAGGGGCAATTTCTGAGCTCTTAGCCAGGAGTAACCCCTGAGCATCAAATGGGTGTGGCCCGAAAATCCAAAAGAAAAAAAAAAAAAGGAAAGAAAAATTAACTAATATTAGTGGACAACTCAGCTCTGGATTTTCAGAAAGAGAGGAAAAAAAGATCTTATGACAAATAATATCAGTAGTCAGAGAATGGCTAAATCATTCAATTATTTTTTATTGGATTTTTTTACTTACCCCGAAAAGCCAAATTCTTTTATTGCATTTGATAGCCAATTCAGAGTTTCTGATTGATTCTTCGGATTCTTCTGCGAAAAGGCCATTGACATAACCTGGAGAAGATATTGGATCAATAAATCTGTTTCCTTCCTTCCTTCCTTCCTTCCTTCCTTCCTTCCTTCCTTCCTTCCTTCCTTCCTTCCTTCCTTCCTCCCTCCCTCCCTCCCTCCCTCCCTCCCTCCTTCCTTCCTTCCTTCCTTCCTTCCTTCCTTCCAAAAGGCCATTGACATAACCTGGAGAAGATATTGGATCAATAAATCTGTTTTCTTTTTCCTTCCTTCCTTCCTTCCTTCCTTCCTTCCTTCCTTCCTTCCTTCCTTCCTTCCTTCCTTCCTTCCTTCCTTCCTTCCTTCCTTCCTTATTGGATCAATAAATTTATTTTCTTTTTCCTTCCTTCCTTCCTTCCTTCCTTCCTTCCTTCCTTCCTTCCTTCCTTCCTTCCTTCCTTCCTTCCTTCCTCCCTCCCTCCCTCCTTTCTATTGGATCAATAAATCTGTTTTCTCTTTCTTTCTCTCTTCCTTCTTTCCTTCCTTCCTACCTTTCTTCCTTCCTTTCCTTCCCTCCCGCCCTCCTTCCTTCCTTCCTTTCTATTGGATCAATAAATCTGTTTTTCTTTCTCTTCCTTCCTTCCTCGCTCCCTCCCTCCCTCCTTCCCTCCCTCCTTCCTTCCTTTAGTTTTTGGGCCACACCCATTTGACGCTCAGGGGTTACTCCTGGCTATGCGCTCAGAAATCGCCCCTGGCTTGGGAGACCAGATGGGATGCCGGGGGATCAAACTGTGGTCCATCCTATGCTAGCGCTTGCAAGGCAGACACCTTACCTCTAGTGCCACCTTCCCGGCCCCAATAAATTTGTTTTCTAATGAAAAAACAGAACAATATAATGCAGTAAAAGATACTTTGTTTTTTCTTTTTCTATGGTGACAGGAATCAAATCCAGTATCTCTTACAAACAAGTTAATAAAAAGTATTCTGGATTGAGGCCAGAGAGATAGCATGGAGGTACGGCATTTGCCTTGCATGCAGAAGGCTGGTGATTCGAATCCTGGCACCCCATATAGTGCACAAATCTGCCGGGGGCAATTTCTGAGCATAGAAACAGGAGTAGCCCATAAGCGCTGCTTGGTGTGACCCAAAAACAAAACAAAAAAAGTATTCTAGACTATTTACAAATTTTCATACAAACAAGTTAATAAAAAGTATGGGGCCGGGCGGTGGCGCTAAAGGTAAGGTGCCTGCCTTGCCTGCGCTAACCTTGGACGGACCGCGGTTCGATCCCCCGGTGTCCCTTATGGTCCCCCAAGCCAGGAGCAACTTCTGAGCACATAGCCAGGAGTAACCCCTGAGCGTTACTGGGTGTGGCCCAAAAACCAAAAAAAAAAAAAAAAAAAAAAAAAAGTATTCTAGATTTAAAAAAAAAAACTGAAAGGGGGCCGGAGAGATAGCATGGAGGTTAGGCTTTGCCTTGCATGCAGAAGGACGATGGTTCGAATCCCAGCACCCCATGTGGTCCCCCGAGCCTGCCAGGAGCGATTTCTGAGTGTAGAGCCAGGAGTAACCCTTGAGCACTAGCAGGGGTGACCCCCCCAAAAAAAATCTGGATTATTTACAAATTTTCATTTGAGATTCCTCTAGATTATAAATACAAAAGTGAAAATTACTTTTTTAATTTAATTTTATTTTGGTTTTGGGGCCACACTCGGCAGTACTCAGGGGTTACTCCTAGTTCTATGCTCAGAAATTGCTCCTGGCAGGCTCAGGAGACCATATGGAATGCCAGCAATTGAACCCAGGTCTGTCCCTGCAAACGCCCTACTGCTGTGTCATCATATCACTCTGGCCAAAAAATAACTTTTTTTTTAAGTGTTTCGGTCACACTCGGTGATGCTCAGGGGTTTACTCCTGGCTATGCATTCAGAAATCACTCTAGGGTTGGGGGGAACATATGGGACGCCGGGGGATCGAACCATGGTTAGTCCTAGGCTACCGTGCACAAGGAAGACGCCCTACGCCCTCTGCCACTGCTCCGGCCCCTGAAAATTAATTTTCAAACAGAATATTCTTTTACTTATTTTAGGGCCAACCCAGGACTTACTCCTGGTTCTGCACTAAGAAACTCATTATTCCTTGTGGGCTTAGACTTAGGGGACCAAATAGAATCCCAGGGATAGAATCCCGTTGGCCATATGTAAGGCAAGAATCTTACCAACTGTAATATCTCTCTGACCCCAAAAGAGAACTTTTTTTTTTTTTTGGTTTTTTTTTTTTATTTTTTTTGAGCCACACCCGGCAGTGCTCAGGGGTTACTCCTGGCTGTCTGCTCAGAAATAGCTCCTGGCAGGTAAGGGGGACCATATGGGACACCGGGATTCGAACCAACCACCTTTGGTCCTGGATCGGCTGCTTGCAAGGCAAACGCCGCTGTGCTATCTCTCCGGGCCCAAAAGAGAACTTTTTCTACCACTTTTTACTTTTTATTGTTGTTTTGTATTAGGATCATACCCAGTAGTGCTCAGCGGTTACTTCTGGCTCTGCACTCAAGAACACGCCTGTAGGACTCAGGGAACTATATGGGATGCTGAGGATCAAACTCAGGTCAGCCATGTGCAAGGCCATGTGCCCTATCTTCAATACATTAACTCTCCAGGTCCGTTCTATCAATTTAAAAAGTATTATGTTGTTTGGGGCTGGAGAGATAGCATGGAGGTCAAGCATTTGCCTTCCATGCAGAAGGTTGTTGATTTGAATCCTGGCATCCCATATAGTCTCCCGAGCCCGCCAGGAGTGACCCCTGAGCACAGTCAGGTGTGGCCCAAAAACCAAATAAATAAATAAATAAATAATATGTCGTTTGTTTTTGTTCTCTTTTCCTTTGTTTTGTTTTTATTTCGGGATCGTGGTTATTGTTTGGTTGTTATCTTTACTGCTGTGGTGCTTTTCAGATTTTTTTTTTTTTTTTTTTGGTTTTTGGGCCACACCCGTTTGACGCTCAGGGGTTACTCCTGGCTATGTGCTCAGAAATCGCCCCTGGCTTGGGGGGACCATATGGGACGCCGGGGGATCGAACCGCGGTCCGTTCCTTGGTAGCTTACAAGGCAGACACCTTATCTCTAGCGCCACCTTCCCGGCCCCTTTCAGATTTTTTTGTGTGACAGTTTTTATGTTTTCTTCCTTTTTTCCCTTCTTTCCTTCTTTCTTTCTCCCTCTCCCCCCCTCCCTCTCACTCCCCCCCCCCCTCTCAGCTAGAGACACCTTACCTCCAGCACCACCTCACCTCTCTGGCCCCACCCTTTCTTCTCTGAAATTGACATATATAGCCTTTAGAACAGGGATCTCAAACTCCATGGGCCGCAAACGGCCCTCCGTACATTTTGTGGCCCTGCCCTAGAGGAATCTTGTTTTGTTTTGTTTTAGTTGTTTGGGTCACATCCCCCAATGTTCAAGGCTCACTACTAACTTTGCACTCAAAGATCACCCCGACTTTGCATCCTGAGGCCCCAAGGTAAATTGAGTTTGAGACCCCTGCTCTAGAAGGACTCCACCGTTTTTGTTTTTGTTTTTTTTATATTTGCCCCCTCCTTTTCCTTCAAACAGAACCATATAACTTGAATCATCTTATTCTGCCTCATAAATTGAGGGGGAAGTAATGGATGGTACCAAGATCAAATACTTCTATGAATACTGAGTAGAAATAAAAAATTGATCATATTTAAACAACAAATCCAAAGCCAACAACAACAGAATTGATATCCAACCTACAACAAGCTAGACACAGAGGGGACCACCTATACTAGCAGATCGGGGGACAAAGGAGGGGGATATGGGATGCATGCTGGGAACAGGGGTGGAGGGAGGACAACATCAGTGGTGGGAATGCCCCTGATTCAATGTCACTATGTACCTAAAATATTATTGTGAAATGTTAGTAATCCACTTTGGTCAAAATAAAATTATTTTAAAAAGTTAATGTTTTCACTGAATCACCACTGAAATATAATTATAAAGCTATTCATTTCAGTGTTCAGAATTTCAGTATTCAGGTACTAACACCCATCCCTTCCCCAGTGTTTATTTCCTACCATCAATGTCCATATTTCCCTCTGTATCACTTTACTTCCTTTTAGCATCCAACCTTGTCCAGAATGATCATTTCCAACTATCACTGTCATAGTGGCCCTTTGTCTATCCTAACTGTACTTTGTGGCAAGCCTCCAACCATGGACTCATCCTCCTAACCTTGATCTCTGTTGTCTTTATCTCTCCCTTTTCTTCTCCTCTGACTCATTTCACACCCATCCATGTATAAGCAAATTTGATGACTTAATTTTTTCTAAGTTGAGTAAGTAGTATTCCACTGTGTAGATGTACCAGTTTCTTTATCCATTCATTGTTCTTGGCTATTTGGGCTGTTTTCAGTTTATGCTAGTGTGAATAATGCTATAATGAAGGACTGCAGATGCCCTTTCTGCATTCTGTTTTTAGGTCCCTAGGATATACTTCCAGAAGCAGATTGCTGGGTCTTATGGGTGGTCAATTTCTAGTTTTTTGAAGAATATTCAAATATTCAAAAAAGCTAGACCAGTTAACATTCACAATAGCAGTGAAAAAGAATTTCTTTCTCTCCAACAAAATAGAAATACCCTGAAAAAAAACTTAATAATCATAGAAGTGTTATTTTCCACAGACAATTTCAGTATTGTCGTATTAAAGATTAAAGAAAAAATGGAGTGGGATAGATAGTACATGGCAATAAGGTGTAGAAGCTAATCCTGGTTAGATTCCCAGTACCCTATATGGTCCCCTAAGCACCAAACGGTGCAGTCCTAAAGCCTCCTGAGAGGCCAAAGTGATAGTACAGTGGTAGGGCGTTAACCTTGCACGCAGCCGACCTGGGAAGGACCTGGTTTCAATCCCCGGCATCACATGTGATTCCTGGAGTCTGCCAGGAGCAATTTCTGAGCACAGAGCACACTGGGTGTGGCCCACAAACCAAAACTAAAACAAACAAACAAACAAACAAACAAAAACAAACCCCCAAACCCTTGGAGCAAATGGAGAGATTTTTAATGCAAACTCTGAATGACTCACCTGCTCAGCAGTCCATGGCAGCACACAGGCTTCAGCTATTGCTGTCATAGCTTCTTTGGCATTATTCCCACATTTCACATCTCCAATCTTATCTACCAGCCCATCTAAGACAACTTGAGCTGAAGTTTTGGAAAAATTTCCCTTCTGTGCAATCAAAGCAACTATGTGAAGTTTCATCTGCATCACCTGAACAAAGAAAAAAATGTTCAAAAATTGATGAGGAAGTCAAAAAATACTACTTCGTTTTAGTTAAGTTTTATTATGACTCTAGATCCTGTGGTACTCATGGGCTATTCCCAGCTTAGTGCACACAGGATTGCTCTTGATATACTTGAGGATCGAACCTGGGCCTCCTGTATATACTACAAACTTTTAAGCTATCTTCCTGGCTCCAACATTTTCTTTTGTTTAAAATGTTTACCTTTTGGACTACCTAATAGTAAAGTAGTTAGGGTACTTGCCTCACATGTGGCCAACCCATGCTGGAGAGATATCACAGCAGTAGGGCGTTTGCCTTGCACACAGCCAACACAGGATGGACCCCGATTTGAATCCCAGCACCTATATGAACCCCTGAGCCTGCCAGGAGTGACTTCTGAGTACAGAGCCAGGAGTAACTCCTGAGCGCTGCCAGGTGTGACCCAAAACCACCCCCCAATAAAAGGGAAGGCTTTTAATCCTATTAAAATGAGGGGAAAAATGCACACACACATATTAAGTAATATATATATATAATATGTAAACTAGTTATAGTTTTGTGTTCAAACACATACCACTGTGCACTTAAAATTAGGTTACACATTGACTAATTTAAAAAATTAAAAGCAAAAAAGTCATCACAAATATGGTACCTCTCTATTACTTCAAAAGATTATGAGTATGGAAATGGTTTCCAGAAAAAAATATTGCTGTGAGAGTCATTCTAAAGAACTGAGTTTGTGGGGCTGGAGAGAATGCATTGAGGTAGGGCATTTGCCTTGCATGCGGAAGTACGGTGATTCAAATCCTGGCATCCCATATGGTCCCCCGAACCTGCCAGGAGCGACTTCTGAGCATAGAGCCAAGAGTAATCCCTGAGCACAGCCGGGTGTGACCCAAAAACCAAAAACGAAAAGCAAAAGAAAAAAGAAGAACTGAGTCAGTGGGCTGGAGAGATAGCACAGTGGTAGGATGTTTGGTCTTTCATGCAGTTGATCCAGTACGAATAGTGGTTTAAATCCCAGCATCTCATATGGTCGCCCGTGCCTGCCGGGAGTGATTTCTGAGGGCAGAGCAACCCTGAACACCACTAGGTGTAAACCCTCCCCCCTTAAAAAAAAAAAGAAGAACTGAGTTTGCCAAGGGGATAAGAGGTTAAGATGGGCAAATGATGATGAGACTAATGGAGGAATGCTCAAACTCTGATGGTGATTGTGGTGAGAATATTGTACACCTTGGAGCTGGAGCAAGAGCACAGTGGTAAGGCATTTACCTTGCATGCAGCTAACACAAGATAGATCCCGGTTCAAATTCTGGTATCCCATTTGCCCTCCCCCAAGCCTTCCAGGAGTGATTTCTGAGTGCAGAGCCAGGAGTAAACCCTGAACATCACAGGTTATGACCCAAGGGGCAAAAAAAAAAAAAAAAAGAAAAAAGAAAAAAAATGTATGCCTTAAACTGTTATTAACAGTATTAGAAATTATAGTGTTAGGGCTGGAGAGACAGCACAGCGGTAGGGATTTTGCCTTGCATGCAGCCAACCCAGGATGGATGATGTTTTGAATCCTGGTATTCCATATGGTCTCACTAGTATACAAGGAGAAATTCTTGAGTGAAGAGCTAGGAGCAACACCTGAGCGCTGCCGGGTATGACTCAAAAACCAAAATTTCATAGCGCTGAAATAAATATTGGTAAGAATAAAAGGTATTATACTTTCAAAAATACTTTAAAAATACCTGAAAATTAGTTTCTTTCCAGCCGGGTTTCTTGGCGAGCATCCTCACTAATGCTTGGCATGGCATTTCAGTTCGGTCCATTAATTCAACAGCCTTGAAATAATACAAAAGAATAAAAAAATTGAGAATAGAATAGCATATACCAAACTCAAGCAGTTTCATCTAAAGAGGAAAAGACAAAAATGAAGGTTTATAGAGGAAGCTTGTATGATTCTTTTTATAATTATTTGAAGTTGGATGTTTCGTATAGTGCTATCTAAATTTACATAAATAAGTGGATGAATGCTATATAAACACTATTGAATCTCCCTTCTCATTTCATTATTTTGGGGGGGAGGGGCCATACCCAGTGGCAATTAGGGGTTACTCCTGGCTCTGCACTCAAAAATAGCTCCTGGTAGGCTTAGTGGACCATATGGGATGCTGGGGATCGAACTTGGGTCTGTCTGTCCTGGGCTGGCAGCATGCAAGGCAAATGCCCTACTGCTTTCTCTTCAACCACTCCCTTCTCATTTCAATAATTCATAAGTAATAAACATTTTCATTACCTGGTATATAGCAAATTTAAAAACTCTAAAGTTTTCTTAAAAGTATAGCAAGAGTAGGGTTTGAACAGAGAATACAGCAATAAGGCAACTGATCTGGGTTAAATCCCTAGAACCCTTATTAACTCCTGAGCCCAACAGCAATGATCCTTGAGTGCCAAGCCAAGGCAAATGATACGCAAACTGAGGGGTCCAGAGTGAAAACACAGTGGTAGCGCATTTGCCTTTCATGTGGCCAAACCTGGACAAACCTTGGTTCGATTCCTGTTATCCCATCTGGTCTCCTGAGCCTGCCAGGAGCAATATTTGAGCGCAGAGCCAGGAGTAACCAAAAACTGCCAGGTGTGGCCCCAAAATCAAAACAACAACAACAACAACAACAACAAAAAATAAGAGATGCAAACTGAAGACTTGACAACTTGAGGAGTGGCATATGTGGAAGTGAAGGAAGCCAAGGTTAAAGGAACATGCTTCTAGGGCCCGGAGAGATAGCACAGTGGCGTTTGCCTTGCAAACAGCCGATCCAGGACCAAAGGTGGTTGGTTCGAATCCCGGTGTCCCATATGGTCCCCCGTGCCTGCCAGGAGCTATTTCTGAGCAGACAGCCAGGAGTCACCCCTGAGCACTGCCAGGTGTGGCACAAAAACCCAAAATGGAGAGCACTGACTAGCAATTTGAATAAACAATTCCATAATTTAAACATTACTTGAAATCTTATTCAAACAAGTGAATTTACTTAAGTACTCAATTATGAGTTTACAAAGTCTTAGCAAGCAGATGCTAAAAGGCAAACATTATTAACAAAAGCAAAATAAAAACATGATACTTAAATCTTTCTAACATCAGAAACATATTAACTAGTTATGAAACACTGCAATTAGAATACTGCTCTTGTCAGTTTCCTTGCATTTATATAATCTAATTTCTTTCATATGGAACTTATTTCTTTGTTACCACCTACTTTTTGGAACTCTTCCATACAAGCCAGTCTTTCCTTCCAGTTACTGCTATCTAGAAGTTGTATACAGGTAGCGGGAAGGACAGCGGAAGCTTTTTCTTCACATACTTCTATCTGTAAGATAAAAGCAGTAGGACTTCCATTAACAAATATAAAGGTAAGTTTTTTTCAAAGCAATATTTCAATAAGCTAAAAACACTGATGAACTCTATTATAGTGCAAAATTCAATGAAGAACATGTCCAAACCTTTTTATAGATAACAACTTTCCATGGTTTATGTCTTTGAGGCATATTTTATGATACTGACCGAAAGTTCTGGCTCCACAATTTCTTTGGTCTCCAACCCTTTCTTGTTCTTGGTTCCAGTGCTTCCTGATCCTCCTGAGGCAGCTGGTTTCCCTTTTTTAGGGGGCCCGCCAGCCTAAAAGCAATTGAAATACAGTTATCAAACCATTTAAGGATTTTGAAAAATGGTTAATTTTTTCCTTTTTTCTTTTTGTTTTATTTTTATTTTTTTTTTAAATGGTTAATTTTGAGGTATAGGGGGAGTGTAATAATTCTTGAAAACTTGATTTTAAAAAGGGATGACCTATCAAACAAAAAAATATACTCAAGGGGCTGAAGCAATAAGCTGGGTTTTTTGTTTTGTTTTGTTTTGGTTTTTGAGTTACACCCTGCGGCACTCGGGTTACTCCAGCTCTGTGCTCAGAAACCACTCCTGGCAGGCTCAGAGGACCATATGAGATGCCCAGGACTGACCTTGGGACGACCGCGTGCACAGGACAAATGCCATACAGCTGTGCTATTGCTCTAGCTCCCAATAGGCTGTTTATGTTGTATGCAGCTGATCCAAGTTTGATATCAGGTTTTATTTTTTGTTTTTGGGTCACATCCAGCAACACTCAGAAGATACTCCTGGCTCTGTGCTCAGAAGTCGATTCTGGCAGGCTTGGGGGACCATATGGGATGCCAGAATTTGAACTGGGGTCCATCCTGTGTTGGCTGCATGCAAAGCTGCTGTGCTATATTTATATTGCTCAGGCCCCTTTTGTTTTCGAGCCACATCCCAGATCTGTTATTTCCCCCCATTTAACCATTTTTACCCTCAGTTCTTAAATATTTCCTCAAGAACAGGAACATTCTCCACATCCCAGCCAGCTGTCAACTGCTCCCAAAGCAAAAAAGACAGATTCCCAATCCACCTTGCTTCTGTCTGAGAAGAAGCTGCTACTGCTGCTGCCCCTGATTTGCTCTCGGCAGCCCCCTGTTACCCCGCCTCTCTTCACTATAGGCCAGTGATGGCTGACCTTATTGAGCCCGAGTGCCCAAACTGCTGCACAAAATCAAAGAATTTCCTCAAAGTGTCAGCATGTCAATTAAACCTTAATAACAAGATTTTAGTATCTAAAAACTCTTTATAAATTTATTAATTGCAGACCTTCCCACATGTCAGCTGCAAAGCCTTCACGTGCCACAGGTTCGTCATCGATGCTATAGGCTGTTGCTTGCCACCATATTCGTTTCTGAGAAGACCCCAGCTCGAGGACATTTCCTGATACATGACTGCTGGGAGACATTTATCAGACTCCATTCGACCATGCTGCAGGCATAAGCTGTGCTCCAGATTTTAATCACCCCCTCCACACTATTTCAAGACTTAAAGGGACATGTGTATCTCCTTAGAGTATTTCTTTAGATGTATAATTCTTTTTTTTTTTTTTTTTTTTTTTTTTTTGGTTTTTGGGCCACACCCGGCGGTGCTCAGGGGTTACTCCTGGCTGTCTGCTCAGAAATAGCTCCTGGCAGGCACGGGGGACCATATGGGACACCGGGATTCGAACCAACCACCTTTGGTCCTGGATCGGCTGCTTGCAAGGCAAACGCCGCTGTGCTATCTCTCCGGGCCCAGATGTATAATTCTTATTGTCTATATATTCTTAAATAGTGGCAGTTTTCCTATCTCTTTTTTTTTTGGATTTATTTAGTAGAAAATTCTAGTAGTTAAGTCCCTCTTGTGCTTCAAGTTCATGTCAGAAACAGGATATTTTGATTGTATGGCTTATTATTTTCACACCCATATGCACCAATAGTACCATGTAGTATTGTTCTTTTTGCATAGGCACACTAAAATTGTGCAATCTTCAGAACTGGAGAGATAGCACACTGGTAGGGCATCTGCCTTGCACATGGCCGGTCAGGATGGAACTGGGTTTGATTCCTGGTATCCCATCTGGTTCCTGGAGCTTGCCAAGAACGATCTCTGAGTTCAGAGCTAGAAGTAACCCGAGTGCTGCCGAGTTTGGCTCAAAAAGCCTAAAACAATAACAGCAACAAAACTGGGGGAAATCTTATGTGTGGAAACAAGTTCTTATCTAATAAGGATTGGAACAAAATAGATCTTTCTTTTCTTTTCTTTTTTCTTTTATTTTTGGGTCACATTCAGAAGTGCTCAGGGATTACTCCTGGCTCTATGCTCAGAAATCGCTCCTGGCAGGCTCGAGGACCATATGAGATGCCGGGATTCTAAGTACCAATCTTCTGCATGCAAGGCAAACACTTCACCTCCATGCTATCTCTCCATAGATTTTATATGGCAGTGGGGCCATACACCCTGAACACTTTTCATAGTGACTAGGTGTAGGCTCCAGAAGATCAGAAACTGGCCAATCACCCCTTAACCTTTGATCTCATCTATGGAACCATCATGGTTTTCTACAACTGCACCAGCAATCAGTTTTCTATGAGGGATGGCCTTAATGCTACCCTGGCATCAACTATATGATACCCTGACAATTTGGTAACAGCAGCAACTTGCTTTAAGGGCAGGGCTTCCTGCATTGCCACCTAATGGTGAGATGAAACCAAAGGACGATCCATGTCACCCTGACTTCAACATAGGATCTGTACAAAACCAGGATCTCTAACTAAAGAAATCTGGCTGCGACAATCATGATTGTGAAAAACTTTTACTGGGACCACAGAGAAAGACTTTGAGATAAGACAACTTAGTATTTCTGGAGAATGTAATTGGTCTTATGTCAGGATACTTCACGGGTAAGTTCTCCCTATTTTTAGGCAAAGGTTTTTCCTTTTTATTTCCCTCAGATTTTGCTGTGCCTAAGCAAAAAACCAAACAAGCAAATAACCCGTCACACATACACACACCTTTTATTCTTAATGGAATTTTTAAATCTCTTATATTTTAAATTGGTGTTCCTGCCTTTTTCATAGACCCTTGGGACATGGATTACTTTATTTTACCACATATTCCTGCATTTATCTATAAAACTAAGAAGAATCAAAGAAAGGCTGGAGGCTAGGGGTCAAGTGGTCTCAGATGCATTCGCAGGGAAATAAATGTAAACAGAATTAAGTATCCAAGCCAAAGTCAACTTTTTTTTTTTTCAGGCAACACCCGTTTGATGCTCAGGGGTTACTCCTGGCTAAGCGCTCAGAAATTGCCCCTGGCTTGGGGAGACCATATGGGACGCCGGGGGATTGAACCGTGGTCCTTCCTTGGCTAGTGCTTGCAAGGCAGACACCTTACCTTTAGCGCCACCTCGAGGGCCCCCAAAGTCAACTTTAATAGTATCAAGGGACCTAGACGTTAACAATCTAAACTTAATGAGGCCTGTTATACTGGAAGGCCAGAGGGGCAAAGAGTGGTGTCTAGGACGCACTCTGGTGGAGGGAGATTGACATTGGTGGTGGGAAGGGCCCTGACTAATTGAATATCTCAAATTCACCTATGAAGGATTCTGTTGATCATAATTGTTACAATAAAGTAAAATAAAATAAAAATGTGCTCAATTGTAGGGGCTGAAGTAGGACATTTGCCTTGCATGCAGCCAACCCAGGACTGACCTGGGTTTGATTTCTGGCATCTAATATGGCCTCCCAGATGTACTCAATGTATACCTTTATATCACTTTCAACTCTATTCAAGTTCTAAATGATGGGAGTTTACTGCAGAGTACTCTGCTTTGTTTAGAGATGCTCTGCTGTATTTTGAATGAATGAAATAATTTT
This sequence comes from Suncus etruscus, assembly GCF_024139225.1. Taxonomy (NCBI): domain Eukaryota; kingdom Metazoa; phylum Chordata; class Mammalia; order Eulipotyphla; family Soricidae; genus Suncus; species Suncus etruscus. Next base: position 96,458,932 of record NC_064856.1, read on the forward strand.
TCAAAAGAAATATCAAAAGAACAACATCAGGGGCTGGAGAGATAGCATGGAGGTAAGGCATTTCCCTTTCATGCAAAAGGTTGGTGGTTCAAATCCCGGCATCCCATATGGTCCCCTGAGCGCTGCTGGGTGTGACCCAAAAAACCAAAAAAAAAAAAAAAAAAAAAAAAAAAAAAAAAAGTACCTCCCTCAACTTCACCTTGCTCATCTTACTACTTTGGGCCCGGAGAGATAGCACATCAGCGTTTGCCTTACAATCAGCCGATCCAGGACCTAAGGTGGTTGGTTCGAATCCCGGTGTCCCATATGGTCCCCCATGCCTGCCAGGAGCTATTTCTGAGCAGACAGCCAGGAGTAACCCCCCGAGCACCGCCAGGTGTGCACCCCCCAAAAAAAGAACAACATCAATTTGAGATCAGATTTTCTATAAAACAATTTTTTTTTTTTTTTTTTTTTTGGTTTTTGGGCCACACCCGGTGACGCTCAGGGGTTACTCCTGGCTATGCGCTCAGAAGTCGCTCCTGGCTTGGGGGACCATATGGGACGCCGGGGGATCGAACCGCGGTCCGTCTCCTAGGCTAGCGCAGGTAAGGCAGGCACCTTACCTCCAGCGCCACTGCCCGGCCCCTATAAAACAATTTTTAAATCATATTTTCCAAGTCATACCTTGGTAGCAGGAACCTTTTTTAAAGGTCCTGGTTTGGGTGCAGAAACATCCTTTGTGTCCTTATCTCCTGCAGACCCAGAAGCAGCAGTTCTTCCTGGCACAGACTTCAGTTCCTTTTTATCAGCTGCTAGTCCAGATTTCTTCCCATGTACCAACTCTACTTTTTCTGAACATTCTTTGATCTGAAGATAGAAATTGAAATGAAAATCATTAAGCTCCACTTTGTATCACAATCGCTACATTATTAATCACTTTAAACTACAACTACATGAGAATCCAAAGTAAAGTTTTCTTCACAACAATGATAAATTATCTGGACTTTAATGATAGCAGGTATACATTAATAATGCATTACTTTTTAATCCTACACAAATTACAATTAAAAAATTCGTCTAGGGATCAGAGCGATAGCAGAGAGGTAGAGCGTTTGCCTTGCACATGGACAACCCAGGACAGTCCTGGTTCAATTCCCGGCATCTCATATGATTCATTGAGCCTGCTAGGCATGATTTCTGAGTGCAGAGATAAGAGCAACCCCTGAGCACTGGCGGGTGTGACACACACCCACACCCACACCATCTAAAGCATTCACATCCTTTGCAGATTGGTCACTCAGTTTTAATTTATTGCTTTAATTTACATCTGTATCTATATAAATGATTAAAAAATTAAAAAATTGACCCCCATATACTTTTTATTAAAACAAGAAATCTTGAACAAAAGGATACAGAAAGCTCTAATTTTCAAAACAAAACAAAACAGAATGCAGTGAAAGAACACTGTTGTCTAAACTTATTAGAATGTTTCACTGGGGCCAGAACTAGCCAAGGATATTTTATGAGTACAGAGCCAGGAGTATACCATAAATGCTACCAGGTGTGGCCAAAAAACAAACAAAAGAATGCTTTACTGACCCTGTCAAGCTTGAGTTTGTCAACATCAGCGAGGAATGGGTTTACTGCTTTTTCACCAACCACTTTCAAAGCAGTACCCAAAGCTTCAAATGCAGCATCTCTCACTTCAGGAGCAGAGTCATTGATGTGCTATAATCCAGAAAAGAGCAAAACATGTTAAGAAATATTATAATGTGTTACAATCTGGGGACTTGAGAGACAAAATAATTGTCCATGGATTCTGTCTTATTTATCTTAATGTTCTTTGGCTGAAAGTTCAGTTAAGATATCAGCAAGGGGACTTCTGAGAATTATGTTATGGGTGATTGTCCTTCCACTGTAACTTTACCTTGTCCTCTTTCTTTGCATCTTTGTTCTCATAATTAAAAGTAAATTAAAAAAAAAGAAAAGAGCAAAACAATTTTAATATACACACTTATAAGTATTACTGATAATTTTTAAAGCCATCTTTTTATTTGTTTTGGGCCCATCCATACCTGGCAGCACTCAGAAGTTCCTCCTGGTTCTGCACTTAGATATTACTCCTTATATTCTTGGGGGATCATATGGGATAAGGTGATCGAATCTGGGTCTGCAATGTCAAAGAGTATACCCTACCTGCTGCACTATTGGTATGGCCCTAGTATTACTAATTTTCAGTGATAGTTGTAGAATAAAAAATCTGCTTTGAGGAGCCAGATAGATGGCACAGTGCTTGCCTTGCATGGGACAGACCCAGGTTCAACCCTTGGCACCCCATATGGGCCCTGAGCTCTGCCAGGAATAAATCCAGCACATCAAGCCAATAGTAAGACCAACAGGAGCACTAGGGATGGCCCAAAACAAAATAATTTGATCTGACAATTTACTGAAACTTATACCTGCCCTTTTTTTTTTTTGGGGGGGGGGGTGTCAACTAACAGCTACTCTTTCACAATTTGGGGGGGATTAAGGACACCTTTGGTAATAGACACCGTTGGTAATAAAAATGACCTTACAGTAGTCCCAACTAGTTGCATACAGATTCAACTGTATAACAATGTATGGATAAAATGAAAGCTAAGCCTTTCCGAACCATAGAACATTGCCCCAATTTCAAAGAAATCTATACCTTGAGTAAAGCAGCACAAAAGGGCTTTAGTAGGCTCTTTGGCAGGGTAGAAGCAGTGCAATGCCGGAAGCTTCTTGCAATAAAAAGAGAAGTCTGTTGCTTGATGGTTGGATTTTTATTATCCATTACTGCTAAAATATCCTCACTGATATTCTGGAGTGTGGTCTTTAGGGAAAAAAAATGTGGTTAGCGATCATTCTTAACTGTAAGGAACATCAAACTATTACAATGTTTATAGTAAACAAACAATACTGTCTAAAATTATTAAAGGAAAAACTAGTCAATAATAAAAGAGCAGCTGTTTGCATAAGCGCCTCACAGGAAAATGTAAAGAAAAACTTCTAACCTAAACACAGGGTGTCTAAAACCAGAAACATGTATCAAGGAATCAACTACAAGCTCCTGAGAAGATAAATCTAGGACGTACACTTTACAGCCCAGAAAAATCAAAAAGCAATAATCAGACCTCACGTGGGCCCATTTTCACCATCCCTGTGGGGCAATGACCTACACAAACAGTGGAAAGCAGAATTCCACATCCCATTAGCTCCAGAAGAGCCCGAACCTTCTTTTGATTTAAAAACCCAAAATTTTTAATAGGGGCCACTACCATAAAAACACCAGCACCAATAAAAATAAAATGGAAATCTGACGAACCAATTTGGACAGGTCAGTGGCTCCTTAAAATTGATAAATTAAGGTGCTGACAGAATTAGTGGAGGAACAGCTAAGTTTAGGACATATTGAACCATCTTTTTCTCAATGGAATTCACCTATATTCACTATAAAAAAGAAATCCAGTAAATAGAGACTTTGATGGATCTTAGAGCTGTAAATTTATTCATGATACCTATGGGCAAATTGCAAACTTACCATCACCTGTAGTTATTCCAAAGGAATGGCCACTAATTATAATTGATCTGAAAGACTGCTTCTACCATATTCCTAACCACCCAGATGATAAAAAACGTTTTGCATTCTCAGTTCCTTCTCTCAATACCCATCCCTGCAGACATTTCCAATGGACCGTTCTCCCCCAAGGTATGCTGAATTCCCCAACAATGTGCCAGTTTTTTGTAGATAAGGTTTTGAGCCCTGCTCGTGAAAAATTTCCTCAAGCCATGATATTTCATTATACAGATGATATCTTGAGTGAGACTGATGGTAGTGATAAACCCTTACACTCCGAGATGCAAAAGGAAAGACAGGAACCTGTCTTAACTGGGCTCCAAAATATAGGAAACTCTTGCTACATGAACTCAATATTGCAATGCTTGTATAATATTTCAGACTTGACTCAGTATTTTCATCAAGATCATTATAAAAAGGATATTAACAAGAAAAATCCGATGGGGCATGAAGGTAAATAAGCCGAAGAATTTGGTTGGCTCATCAAAACCATGGGAAATGGATTTCATAGATATATTAACCCTGAAAGCTTCAAAGTAACAATTGGTTTACTTAATGACCAGTTTGCTGGACACAATCAGCAGGATCCACACGAACTACTGATGTTCCTAATAGAGGGACTACATCAGGACTTATTTACTGTAAATCTAATGACAGACAAAACTACACATCTTATGGAAAATGAAAATTATGAATTTAGTCCAGAACACCAAAAGCTCACAAATCTATTATTTATGATCTCTTTCAAGGACAATTCAAATCTATACTACAGTGTCTCACATGCCACCAAAAGTCTAAGGTTTATGAGACATTTGTTCATTTGTCTCTGGCTGTTACATCTACAGATAAATGTATATTACAGTAATGCCTCTCTGAATTTTTTAAAGAAGAAGAGTTAAGGGATGACAACAAAGTTCTGTGCAACAGCTGCAAAACTAGAAGGTATTTTTCAAAGAAAACGTACTTATGGAAAGTGCCACCAGTACTTATAATACACTTGAAACGTTTTGCTTTTGATGGCAAACAAATAAAAAAATGCACACTTATATAGATTTTCCTTTAGAAGACCCCAATTTAGTAGAATTCACTTCAAAGAATAAAAGCAAGATTAAGAAATACAACTTATCATTAGTGTCAAACCATTATGGTGAAGTTTACTATGGACACTGTACTTCATACTGTTAAATTGCTGCAAAACGGGCCCAGAGAGATAGTACAGCAGCGTTTGCCTTGCAAGCAGCCGATCCAGGACCAAAGGTGGTTGGTTCGAATCCCGGTGGTCCCTGTGCCTGCCAGGAGCTATTTCTGAGCAGACAGCCAGGAGTAACCCCTGAGCCGCCGGGTGTGGCCCAAAAACCAAAAAAAAAAAAAAAAAAAAATGCTGCAAAACAACACTGGATCAATTTTGATGACAAGATCATCAAAAAAGTCCCTAATACATTGGTGAAATCTGCAGCAGCATACATCCTGTTTTATACTTCTTAAAGATCTACAATGAACACCAGATAATCATTTAACTTCCCTATAGGTTGCTATTAATGCTCTAGGATTCTTTCCACAGGCATGATCAATGAATATGGATTGAAAATCATGGACCCCCAATGTGTTTCCTTGTATGATGGATTTATGTCTTAATTTCATTATTGCTCTAGATCTCAGCTAATCATTAAATTTTACAATTTAATTTAGTCAAGGTTCACCTGAAAGAGAAATTTCTCATTATATTAATGTTGTTTTTCTTTCTAGGTATACGCATTTAACGACTTTCATTTTTTATTTTAACATCATTGCTTTATTTCCCTCAATTTAGGTTTTAAGATGCTGACATAATGATAAGTTTTAGGTGGACTTTCTTCACAGTGCTTCTTGCCTATGATTGGTTATCATAGAGTTACTGTTATACAATAACTTTGTATATATACTGTTATACACTTATAGTAGAGTTTTCAATGTTTGTATTATACATGAAATTCTCTTTCAGATCTGCTCTGCTCTGTCATAAAAAAAAATTTTTTTTTGATTTGAAATGATTTATCTAAACAGTTGCCGGCTATTACATTTTAAGGCGCTTTTAGTTGATTCAGCTGAATTCTCTTTTCTTTTGCTCTATTTTGGATCCTTTCCAACAAATATTTTTTGGTATGAGTGAGTATTATGGCCATATTTTTTGTGAAGTCTGTATGTGTATGTCTTGTTCAGTGTCTGTCTGTTTTGCATATTTTGTATATAGTTCCCTTTTTCCTAACTTTATTTTCCTTCCTAACTTTATCTTCCCCAATTTAGTCTTCCTTATCTTTCCTTCCTAGTCCTTAACATTTAATTCTCAGGATTCCCTTCACATGTGCAACTCATCTCCTTCACCCACAATTACAAGCCTCCTGATCTCGGCCCGAGGAAGAAATCTGTGACTGTTGGAGTTTTGTACCACGTTAGCTGCAAACTTGTTGAAAATGAAGCCACCTGGAATTTGTGTCACAATGAAACCCCAGAGAAAATATCCATGGATAAGACCCACAATCTCTGGATCCCAGTTAAACTGTGTTATCTGAATCTCTGGTTTTCCATCCACACACACAGTGCTATTGGTGACCATCTCTACAATGGCTACCCCAAGATTGCAAGGATCCCAAAGAAAATGCAGAAGCCCAACCAACTCATGATGGCTTCAATCCGCTTTTCCAGACCCATCAAGTGTCTTTGGCAGGTCTTTTCGGAGTTCCAGACCCCTCATCTTTACAGATTGGTATTGTAGAAATTTCACCTTTTGTAGTTTTCTTATAATTGTAATCCTTTGAATTTATATTTGGTACTACACTTCTTTTGACTATTGTAATTAATGTTTTTCTATTTTAGTTTTTAATCTTAGGAGTTGATGTTGTATTACATTAGGGTTTTGCTTTCTTGACTTTAGGTTAGTGGGTTAGATATTGTTGTCTATATTTTCCTAAATGATATTTTTGTCTGGTCTCAGGGCTTTTTGCGTGGGTGCATCATAGGCAAAATACTAGATTTATAGGAGGTTCCATCCATTTTGGATGGGCCCTCAAGTTGTTTATTTACAGAGGGAGGGTCTCTGCCTTAAACATTTTTGGCTTGTGACTTAAGCTCCCATCTATAAATAATCTAACCTTATTGGTACATCAATTTCGGACATCATATGGACTTCAGCCTGGATTAAGAACTTGGATTAAGTTCAGAAGTCTACTGATCATCTTTGCAGTGGCCCCCCACTGTGCAGGGGGTATATGCTTCTTCCTCCAAAATAAGGGCCAAATTCAATGACCTCAAAGATGGGCTTTCTGGTCTACCTGGACTTGAATGAAAATGGGTTCGGAGAGATAGCATGAAGATAAGGTATTTGCCTCACATGCAGAAGGTCATTGGTTCGAATGCCGGTATCTGCAGGAGCGATTTCTGAGCGTGGAGCCAGGAGTAACTCCTGAACACTGCCAGGTGTGACCCAAAAACCAACAACAACAACAACAACTACAAATAAAGAAAAGGTGCTTCGTCTCGTCTGCTACACAACCTTTCTGGCGTCTCTTCGAAGGATCTATGTACGTCCTAGACTTATCTTCTCAGGAGCTTGTAGTTGATTCCTTGATACATGTTTCTGGTTTTAGACACCCTGTGTTTAGGTTAGAAGTTTTTCTTTACATTTTCCTGTGAGGCGCTTATGCAAACAGCCGCTCTTTTATTATTGACTAGTTTTTCCTTTAATAATTTTAGACAATATTGTTTGATTACTAAAAACAAATGGGGTAATTGTTGTATATGTAAATATTTTAGGGGATTATTATGTTACTGACCCTACCCTGATCAGTGATTGTGCCCTACCCTAGGGTGAGACCTTGCATTCTGCCCCCACCCTATGGTGGTACCTGATTCTGCTTCCACCATTGGGTGGTACCTGATTCTGGGGGATAAAAAAAAAAAAAGTCTGTGGAAGGCGAGAGGCTTTTTGGCTGGAACTTATGCTGAGTCTTTGGGCTTCAGTCTTGTCCTCCTTTCCTTTTTAGGGGCTGACTTGCAACACAAGTTACTTAAAAAAAAAAAAACAAAACACTCATACTGTCAACTTACAGTAAGAAATATTGCATCGATTGCCTCCTGCAGGGCTTGTACCACTTGCGGCTTCTTCTCTTTGAATTTCTCTAAAATGGTTGGCACAACCTTTAAAAGTGAACATTTAGAACATCATTGGCAAAATAATAATAATAATAATAATAATAATAATAATAATAATAAGTATTATTACGAGTATTAGTCAGGTATATGCAACTTCCAGTCATTGCAACCACAAACAACAATAATAAAGTGGGGGTGGGAGATTAAGTTTAAAAAAAGGCTTGGGGCTGGAGAGGTGGCGCTAGAGGTAAGGTGTCTGCCTTGCAAGCGCTAGCCAAGGAAGGACCACGGTTCGATCCCCTGGTGTCCCATATGGTCCCTCCAAGCCAGGGACAATTTCTGTGCGCTTAAGCCAGGAGTAACCCCTGAGCATCAAAAGGGTGTGGTCAAAAAAAACAAAAAAAATATATATATAAATAAAAATAAAAAAAAGGCTTAAAGGGCCAGAGAGATAGCACAGAGTTAGAGCGTTTGCCTTGCATGTAGCCAATTCAGGACAGACGGTGGTTCGAACTCCGGCATCCCAGGTGGTCCTCTGTGCCTGTCAGAGCATTGCCGGGTACCAAAGACCTAAAGGGGGGGGGGGTCTTAAAGATAAATTATACGGATATGGGGCTGGCAAGGTGGCGCTAGAGGTAAGGTGTCTGCCTTGCAAGCCTAGCCAAGGAAGGACCTGGGTTCGATCCCCCAGTATCCCATATGGTCCCTCCAAGTCAGGGGCAATTTCTGAGCACTTAGCCAGGAGTAACCCCTGAGCATCAATGGGTGTGGCCCGAAAAACAAACAAAAAAAAATTATACAGATACAAGGATCAGAGCGAAAGCACAATGGGCAGGGTGTTTGCTTTGCACATGGCAGACCTGGGTTCAATCCCTGGCATCTGAAATAGATACCTGAGCCTGCAAGGAATAATTTCTGAGCACAGATCCAGGAGTAACCCCTGAGTACTGTTGGGATTGTCCTCCTATCCCCTCCCCCAAAAAACAATTATAGATATTCTACACCTTGAAAACATCATATGATCATTCAAAGATAAAGAAGACAGTCACACATGATTATGTAAGTATTCTGTCTATAAGATAACGATCAGGCTAGGGAGCTAGTTCAAAGGGCTGGGGCATATACTTTGCATGCTGGATGCTCTGATGCATGATCACCAGCACTGCATGATTTCTTAAGTACTCCCAGGAACACTATTGGGTATGTCCCGAACACTAAGTAATGAGATGTCAAATCCAAAGACAGAAAGGAGATTAATGGTTGCCAGAAACTAGGGAGCAGGGGGCATGGAATAAGTAATAGGTGTAAAGTTTCTTTTTGTGGTAATAAAAATTCTGTGATTAAATAACATAATTATAATTCATACAACCATGTGAATATTATAATACTACTAAATTAAAGAGGCAAATTTTCTAGCATTGTCAGGCCTCAGCGGTAATGAGATTTCAAATGGCCTGATTAGTAGAAGTCCAAGTATCACCAGCACTGCTGATGATGTCCCAATTTTAAAAAATGTCATTTTCTTGATAAGAGATGTAGCTCAATTTATCTGTGTGAGATCCTGGGGTTTCATTGCAAACCTCCACTAGATGTGACTTTCCACACATTAAAGACATTTCCTTTTTTGAAGACACAAAAATTATATGATGGAACTACTATAGCAACATTCCTCACTTCTCTTATATCTTATATGTAACCATATCAACATTTTCTATCAGTTACACCGCTTATTATTCTCAAATGGGTAGGTCTGGTTAGGTAAATAAGCATATAAATATTAATTTCTAACCAAGATTCTGATACTTCTTTATATTGGAATGTACCTTGTCCCTTCACTATATTAAAGGGAAAAGGAATACTATCAGAAACTATAGTAAATTTATGAATTTTTTTTTTTGTCCATTCCTGGATGTATTTAGGGATTATTTCTAGCTCTGTCCTCAGGGTTCACTCATGGTGGGTTTAGGGGATGATATGGGATGCTGAGGATAGAAAATGGGTCGGCTGTGCATAAAAGCAAGAGCCTTCCTTACCTACTGTACTATCTCTCCAGCCGCTAGCAATTAAAAAATAGCAAATAAGGGGCTGGAGCAGTGGCGTGGAGCGGGAAGGCATTTGCCTTATCGGCGCTAACCTAGGAGGGACTGCGGTTCATCCCATATGGTCCCTCAAGCCAGGAGCGATTTCTGAGTGCACAGCCAGGAGTCTCACCAGTGTGGCCGAAAACACCAAAAAAAGAAAAAGCAAATAAATCTTATCCAAGAACCAGAATTATTAAATAAGAAATTGGTTTTTTGTTGTTGTTTTGGGCCAGACCCAGTGACGCTCAGGGGTTACTCCTGGCTATTCACTCAGAAATCGCTCTGGATTGGGGGATTATATGGGATGCTTGGGGATCTAACCGTAGTCCGTCCTAGGCATTTGCCTTGCAAGTGGTCGACCCAGAATGGACCCAGGTTGTATTGCTGGCATCCCAACACCAACATCCAAAAACCCAACACTCCCCCCCAAATAATTATTCATTCATTCATTTATTTATTCATTTATTCATTTATTTATTTATTTATTTATTTGTTTATTTATTTATTTATTTATTTATTTATTTTGGGTTTTGGGTCACACCCAGCAGTGCTCAAGGGTTACTCCTGGCTCTACGCTCAGAAATCGCTCCTGTCAGGCTCAGGGGACCATATGGGATGCCAGGAATCAAACTGCCATTCTTTTGCATGCAAGGCAAATGCCCATACCTCCATGCTATCTCTCTGGCCCCCCAAATAATTTTTTAAAACTTAACGATGCAAATAAAAAACTATGACAAATGCACTAAATGTATATTTAATTGGTATTTACTGCTTTTTTTTTTTTTTTTTCTGGTTACTCCTGGCCTTGCACTCAGAAATTGCTCCTGGCAAGCTTGGGGGACAATACGGGATGTTAGAGATCGAACCTTGGTCTGTACTGGTTCAGCCACATGCAAGGCAAACGCCTTTTCACTGTGCTATCGCTCCTGTCCCTGTATTTACTTATTTATTTTTATTTTGGGGACACACCCGGTGACACTCAGGGGTTACTCCTGGCTATTCAGTCAGAAATTGCTCCTGGCTCAGGGGACCATATAGGACACCGGGGATGGAGCCAAGGTCTGTCCTTGATCAGCCATGTGAAAGGCAAACGCCCTACCGCTCCGGCTCCAGTATTTACTTATTTTTATTGTGTCAGGGATTGTGTTAGCAAACAAAAGGTCCAAAGGAAATACTCAAGGGGAAGAAGCAATAATGAAGTGTATAAGCCTACTTGGGTTTGATTCCAAGAATGTAAGGAACTTACCTTGAATGCAACTGAGCTGGGTTCTTCCAAATCCAGCATTCCACATGGTCTCCTGAGCACAGTCAGGATCATTACTACATCATTAAGCCCTGGCCCTGATCATTACCAGCTGTGACCCAAAAACCAAAATCAAACCAAACAAAACCCCTAAAACAATAAAAAAAAAAACTAGATTGGCATTCTAGATGTTACTGATATAAAAAAAAAAGGAGTGTTACTTACATGTCCTGCATATTGTCCAAATTTCTTCCTTAACCCAATAGCAAGGCCAGTAAGACATTTTGCTGCCAAAGCCACTAACATAACATTGGTGTCCTTTCCAACAACCTATAAAGAAAAAAAGAAAGTCAAAGCACTTTTATAGAAGAGAAATACAACAAATTCTTTGGGGTCACATCTAGCAGTGTTCAGGGCTTGTATTTGCATCTGGCTATACTCAGGGAATACTTCATGAGGTGCGGGAGACCATAAATGGCGCCAATGATTGAACTGGGGTCTGCTGCATGGAAGGCAAGATTCTTTTTTTTTTTTTTTTTTTGGTTTTTGGGCCACACCCGGTGACGCTCAGGGGTTACTCCTGGCTATGCGCTCAGAAGTCGCTCCTGGCTTGGGGGACCATATGGGACGCCGGGGGATCGAACCGCGGTCCGTCTCCTAGGCTAGCGCAGGTAAGGCAGGCACCTTACCTCGAGCGCCACCGCCCGGCCCCGGAAGGCAAGATTCTTATCCCTATACTGTATGTCTCTAGAAAATTTTCAAATACAAAAAAATTATTTTTGACCACACCTGGAGGTACTCTCGTTTGTCAGCACTCAGAAATTATTCTTGGCAGTGTTTGGGGACCAAATGGTATACTGAGCTCCAACCCAGGCCACCTGCATGCAAGCCAAGTATCCTGCTCACTGTAACCAGTTACAAAATTACAAAGATACATGGTTTCAAAGATGTTATGGTTACATGTCAATCATACAATGTTTCAACATCACTAAATCCCTTTTCCTTTTAGGTACTGGGTTTTCAACACTTACTGAAAGGAAATCATAAATATCACTTGACCTTTCTGCACTCAGTTCTTGTCAAGAGTGACTATTTCCAACTATCATTGTCATAGTGGACCTTTCTCTTTACCTCCTACCCCACCTCTTTGAGGCAAGCTTTCTACCATGAATCAGTCTCCTGGCCCTCATTTCTATTATCTTTGGGTATTATTACCATAGTACGCTTTAAAATTATCACGAATACTATCAAATTTGGTAGTTTCCTATCAAAGTTCTACCAATAAAATATAACTAAAACTAACTTCAAATCATTAACTGTCCTTTATTGAGTGAGCCTATGAACTATTAATGATTGTGATAGCACAGCGGTAGGGCATTTGCCTTGCATGCGGGCGATCTGGGATGGTCCAGGTCTGACTGCTGACATCCAGCTTTGGTTTTTGGACCAGACCCGGAGGCACTCAGGGGTTAGTTACTCTTAGCAGGCTCAGGGGACCAAGATCAGCCATGTGCAAGGCAAACACCATACCTGCTGTGCTATTATTGTGGTCCCCTCCGTAACAGACGTCTTGCATGTATCAGACCCTACTTCAATTGTTCCATGAACATTACCAGGAGTGACGAGGTCCCAAATACTGGTGGATACACACCCAGACTACAATGCCATTTGCCTCTTTTCTCCCCTGAACATTACTGAGTGCAATACAAAAAAAAAAAAAGGCCAAATAAGTATTCATTAAATCAGGGTTTCTGAGACTTTAAAGGATATCACTACTACAAATATCAAGAATTAAAGTAATTAATGTTGTCATCTTCTATAATTTCAGGTTAGAAAAGCTGACAAACCAACGTGATCTAACTTGGAGTTTTTTGGGGTTTTTTTTGTTTATTTTTTTGGTTTTTGGGTCACATCCAGCAGGGGTTCTTTCTGGCTTTACACTCAGAAATCGCTACTGGCATGCTTAGGGACCATATGGGATGCCGGGATTGTAAATACTGTCCTTCTACATGCAAGGCAAATGCCCTACCTCTATGCTATCTCTCCGGCCCCTTGAAGGGTTTTTTTTAAACTTTGATTTGGGGGGGGGGGGGCACATCTAATAGTCCTCAGCAATTACTCCTGGTAGGTTCAGGAGACCATATTGGGTGCTGGGAATTGGACTTAAGTTAGCGAGGTACAAGGCAAAAGTGCATGGTAGAACATACCTGCTGTTCTATCTCTCTGAACTATTAAGTTTTATTATATCCTTTTAGTATTTTCTTGTTTCAATAAACTGATCATATAAACACATATTCTTTAAAAGTTGATAATACAGGAACCGGAGCAATAGCTCAGCGGTAGGGCGTTTGCGTTGCACTTGACTGACCAAGATGGACCTGGATTCTCTCCCTGGCGTCCTATATGATCCAGAGCCAAGAGCAATTTCTAAACGCATAGCCAGAAGTAACCCCTCAGCGTCACCGGGTGTGTTAAAAAAAAGTTGATAGGGGCCGGGCGGTGGCGCTGGAGGTAAGGTGCCTGCCTTGCCTGCGCTAGCCTAGGACGGACCGCGGTTCGATCCCCCGGTGTCCCATATGGTCCCCCAAGAAGCCAGGAGCAACTTCTGAGCGCATAGCCAGGAGTAACCCCTGAGCGTCCCAGGGTGTGGCCCAAAAACCAAAAAAAAAAAAAAAAAAAAAAAAAGTTGATAATACAATGTAGTATTATTTGGTACCTCACAAAAGAACAGTCTTTATATTCCATTAAATAGAGCCAAGTCTTTTTTACATTTTGTGGTGCTAGGGATTTAACTAGGATCTCACATGTGCAAGGTAAATGTCTCATAAGTAGTGTCAGTTTAAATTGTTCATCCTGGTGTGAGACTAATAAGATCACAGCTGCGAAGCAAAGCTCCATGGCTGTGTATTTCTTCCAGTCAAGGAGCTGTACTCACAAAACTTAATAACAGTACCATACAACATAGTTCACAATGGGAAATCTACGAAGAACCCAACCACACCTTGTGACTGAAGATGCTAGCTCTGGAGACACATCCAACATCTACATAGCACCTCAGATCAGGATTTTAGAGAGGAAATGTTAGGATGTTCAAAGAACTTAAATGATGGAACAGACAGGTCAAAAGACTCAAGATGATATGAGAGTAGAAATGAGAAAAATTCAAACAGAAATATCAGGGCTGAAAAACATGATAGGTGAAATAAATTGTTCATCTTACAGAATTATAAAACTGAAATACCTGGTGCTGGTTATTCTGTTTTGTTTTGTTATGTGTCACACCCACCTGGCAGTGCTCAGGGTTTACTCCTAGCTCTGCACTCAGAGATCTCCTGACCAGACTCAGGAGACCCTGTAGAGTGTCAGCTGCTGTAATGTCTGGTTCTGGATCAGCAAGCTTTTCTTTTACTAAAGGATCATAGAAATTAGCAAATGGCATCGATAAAATCAACATGGTAATAACGAGATGAAAAACAATCCTTCCAAATAAACCTAGGACAATAAAACAATAATTGGAAACAATCTTTTTAAATATGTATGTTTATAATAAAAAATGAATAGCTGCTTAAATCATAATGTAACTGTGATAGAAAAAAATAATCTTTTTTTTTTATTTTTTATTTTTAGGCCACACCTGGTGACACTCGGGTTACTCCTGGCTCAGGGGACCTTATGAGATGCCTGGGGATCAAGCTGCGGTCCGTCCTAGGTCAGGCACGTGCAAGGCAAATGCCCTAACGCTGTACAACCGCACCGGCCTCAAGAAAAAATATTTCATGTTGTAGTGTACTATAATCTGGGAACTTGAGGGACAAAGTAAACATGCATGTGTTGTTTTATTTTTCTTATTTCTTTTTTGGTTGAAAATTCAAAATCAAAGTATTAGAAGGGAATTTTTGAGAATTCTGTTTATGGGTGATTGTCTTCCCTCTGTAACTTCACCTTGTCCTTTCTTTGCATCTTTGTCTTCAAATAAAAGATAAAAAAAAATAGAATAAATCATCTATGGATTCAATACATTTTGATTATTATATATTAGGATAGTAATGATCTCAGTTTAATCAATTTATGTAAACATGCATATGCACACTCATGTACTGATGTTTCACAAAAATAGCATCTTTCCTTATTTATATGATAATTATTGTAGTGATAGTGTAATGGTTAAAGTTCTAAAATCTGACTACTTGGATATTATATTTATTAAAGGGAAAAAGATCAAACACTATTTTATGTTTCTTAATATTTCCAAAATTTTTGGTTATTTTGAAAAAATGGAAAATAAACATTTTAATAAAGTTCCCAAATGATTAAAAAAAAATATTTCTGATGAAAAGAAATTTCACATCAAGGTCTGTTGTAATGGTTCCTACAAGGAAAAACTGGAGAGAAAAAAATAAAAGAAGGGCCAAAGTGATAGCACAGCAGCAGGGCATTTTTGCCTTGCATGTGGCCAGCCAGGTATAGCCCAAAAACAAAAAAAGTTTGGGACTGGAGATATAGCACAGAGGTATGGCATTTGCCTTGCATGTGCCTGTTCCAGGACAGACCTGGGTTTGATTCCCAGCATCCTGTCCCCTGAGCCTACCAGGAATGACTTATGAGCGCAGAGCCAGTAGTAACTCCTCAGTGTTGCCAGGTGTGGCCCAAATATAAAAACAAACAAAATAAGAGACATAAGAAAAAGTATCTGCCACAGAGGCAGGTTGGGGGGTGGGGAACGGAAGGGAAACTGGTACACTGATGGAGGGAAATGAACAATGATGAAGGGATGGGTGGTGGAACACTGTATGACTGAAACTCAACCTTCAACAACTTTTTAACTCTATCTTGTGGTGATTCAATTTTAAAAATAGAGAAGGAAAAGGAGAAAGAGAAAGAAAAAGGAAAAAATGAGAGAAAAGCCCATTGTAATACCAATGCTAAAATTCCACAAACTTACCTTCTTCAATGCTTTTACTAAATCCGCATAATCACCTGCTTCTAGTTTGGGGTTTTTTACCAATCCTTCAACAATTTCCAGGACTTCTTTTCTCTCTTGCCATTTTTTTGCCTCCTGCAAGCCAAAATATGCATTGCTTGTGAAACAGAAAATAAGAAAGCAAAATCTTATCTCTTGCATGCTAATAACTTTAATGCTAATCCCTAAAACTTACAACTATTTGTTTTCAGAAAGTTTTTCAAGAGCTACTTAAAAACAAAATTGAAGGGGCCAGAGACAGCATGGAGGTAGGGCATTTGCCTTGCATACAGAAGGACGGTGGTTCTAATCCCGGCATCCCATGTGGTCTCCGAGTCTGCCAGGAGTGATTTCTGAGCATAGAGCCAGGAGTGACCCCTGAGCCATGCCAGGTGTGAACCCGAACAACAACAACAAAAACCGCCACAAACAAAATTGAAGATATACACTTCAAGTCTATGTTCTCTCTTGAATACATATCTCACTTGCTCTTTTTTTTTGTGTGTGTGTGGATTTTGAGTCACATCTGGCAGTGCTCAGGGGTTACTCCTGGCTCCATGCTCAGAAATTGCTCCTGGCAGGCACGGGGGACCATATGGGACGCTGGGATTCGAACTGATGACCTTCTGCATGAAAGGCAAACGCCTTACCTCCATGCTCTCTCTCTGGCCCCATCTCACTTGCTTTTTGCTGTCTCTGCCTGTTACTTGCTTTCAAAGCTGGCATTCTCTTTTGAACATATATTCCTTTCCTTCTCCCCCTCTCATATCTAAGTATGTTCAATTCAACAAAAATTATCTATGGGGCCAGAGTTATAGTATAGAAGATAAGGCACATACCTTGCATGTGGCCAACCTGGGTTCATACTCTGGCACTACATATGGTTTTCCAAGCCACACCAGGAGTAATCCCTGAGCATAAAGCCAGGTATAAGCCCTGAACAGGTATAAGCCAGGTATGCCCTTTGTTCTCACAAATAAACCAAAAACTGGGCCAGGAGAGATAATATGGAGGAAAGGCGTTTTTGCCTTGCATGCAGAAGGGCGGTGGTTCCAATCCCGGCATCCCATATGGTCCCCTGAGCCTGCCAGGAGCGATTTCTCAGTATAGAGCCAGGAGTAATCCCTGAGCACTACCGGGTGTGACCCAAAAACCAAAAAATAAAATAAAAACTGTCTTGCTTCACAAAAATTTAAAAAAAATTGCCAAAATGTGCGTTCAAGTACAACATTTTGGAGACCAAAGCAATAAAACAGCAGGCAGGGTGCTTGCTTTGCATGTAGCCAACCTGGGTTCAATCCCAGTACTCAATATAATCTCTCAAGCTTGCGAGGATTGGTTCGTACAGTAGAGCCAGGAGTAAACCTTGAGCACTGCTCCCAAATCGAAACAAATAAAAAATCTGAGCATTTTGTTCATATCTAAAGTTTTACCCACATACAAAACCTATTTCCAAAAGTTTTCAAAATTCTATGAATGTGCTATGCTAAATAAAAAGTACTGACAGAGGGGCTGTAGAAATCTCTAAAGGGTTGACTACATGCTTTGCAAGCAGGAGGCCTGGGTCTGATCCCCAGCACTATCAGAAGCAATCCCGTAGGCAGACCTTGGAGCAACCCCATGAGCACCACAGGGTATAGCCCAAGCTGGGTTTCTATATTGACATTATTAAAAAATATTAGAAAAATAATCACACAGCCAAGAACCATAACTATCTTTCATGGAAATGGGCCTGACATCTTTGTATATCTCCAGTTTTACCCAAATAATTAAAATTACTAAATGATTGCTTAACTTTTCTTTTTTGTTTGTTTTTGTGCTTAGGTTTTTGGTCTTAGGACCATATCTAACTGTTCAGAGTTCTTACAACTGGGTCTGTGCTCAGGAATCATTCCTGGTAGTGCTATGGGACCACATGAAGTACTTGGAATTGATCCTGTCTGGCCCAGTACAAGACAAACATTTATTAACCCTTATACGATCTCTCACTAGTACTGATTTGTTTTCACCTTAGAGAAGTCATTTTTTTATGGTCCTAAAACTATAGACTAAAGCACTAGCATTTACACATCATCTGAAAAAAACCAACTTCCAAGGTCAGAGCACTGTGGCAGGAATGTTAAGGCTCAAAGGTGACATGAATGTCCACAGGATGATTTCAGACATTTTAAAACTTAACTATGGAAGCTGAACAATAATAAGGGACAGCTTGCATTTTCAAAAATTTCATCTCAAATTATACTAGGAAATACAATGGGCAAGAGATATAAGTCTTATAAGAAATCCTGTCGCATAAAAGAGGTGATGGTAATAACTGGGACAAGCATATTTCTCAATTGAGTATAAGCTTGTTTCAGGCTACATTTGGCAAAAAAGCCAAGACATTTTTACTGTCATGACTTGGCAATGGTGTGTTAAGGCTACAGTTGTTGCTGAACATCCCACAAATGAACAAAGAATTGTCTGATTAAAAAATGTCAGCAGGGGCCGGAGCGGTGGCGCAAGTGGTAAGGTGTCTGCCTTGCCCATGCTAGCCTAGGAAGAACCATGGTTCGATCCCCAGCATCCCATATGGTCCTCCAAGCCAGGAACGTTTTCTGAGCGCAGAGCTTGGAGTAACCCTGAACATCACCGGGTAGGCCCCTCCCCCCAAAAATGTCAGCAAAGGCTGGAACAATAAATAGTACAGTGGGTAAAATGTATTTGCCTTGCTGCAGATGACCTAGGTTCTATCCCCAGATCCCATATAGTCCCCTGAGTATTTCCAGGAGTGATTCTTAAGTATAGAGCCAAGAGTACGGCCGGGTGTGGCTCCAAAACAAAAAACATTTTAAAAAATGTCACAAACGCCAATGTTAAGATATTTGGGGGGGGGGGGGGATTAGGAGGGAGACAAAGTAGTTTCAATGGGATGGAGAAAATGGATAATCTGAAATATTGAAGGTACAATTAGATAATAAGCCCGGAGAGATAGCACAGTGGCGTTTGCCTTGCAAGCAGCCGATCCAGGACCAAAGGTGGTTGGTTCAAATCCTGGTGTCCCATATGGTCCCCCGTGCCTGCCAGGAGCTATTTCTGAGCAGACAGCCAGGAGTCACCCCTGAGCACCGCCAGGTGTGGCCCAAAAAACCAAAAAAAAAAAAAAAGATAATAAAAGGGACAAATGAGAACAGCACAGCATGAGAACATGTCAAAGCAACTAAATGACTTTACTAGAGAAGAGGACAGAAGGGAGTTTACCAAGGGATAATAAAGAATTCTCAAAGAAAAAAATAAAAAAAGAATTATTCTCTAAAGAATTCTCTATACATTTAAAATAAAATAAACTATTAACTTACAATTTTGTCATAAAAGTCTTTGGGAAGTTTGGAAAGAATTTCTACTGCTTCCAAAAGTTCATAAGTATCTATCTGTGGTACCTCATCACCATCATCATCACCTGTCAGAGAAGATGAAACAAATTTTAAAAATAGATTTAATTCCATGAGGTCTGGCAGCTGCACACATGCCCCTAAAAGTTGCAGTATCTTAATAATCCTTTGAGTTTCTGGACAAATTAATTTGTTTGATGCTGTCATTCCTGAAGGAACACCCCAACTTAATAAAACAGAATGGACAGATTACAAGAGCTACTAAACCTTCTGCCATTGTAGTACAACTTCATTGGAGACACAATAATTTTCACAAATGTGCTTACTACTGTATGTTTTTTTGTTTTGTTTTGTTTTGGTTTTTTGGGCCACACCTGGCGGTGCTCAGGGCTTACTACTGGCTATCTGCTCAGAAATAGCTCCTGGCAGGCACGGGGTATCATATGGGATGCCAGGATTCGAACCAACCACCTTAGGTCCTGGATCAGCTGCTTGCAAGGCAAACACCGCTGTGCAATCTCTCCGGCCTCACTACTGTATGTTTTCTTTATTCTTTCCTTCCCCTTCCCTTCCATTTTATTTATTTTTTTGTTTTTGGATCATACCTAGCAGCACTCAGGGGTTACTCCTTGATCTATGCTCAGAAATTGCTCCTGGCAGGCTTGGGGGATCATATGGGATGCCGGGATTCGAACCACCATACTTCTGCATGCAAGACAAACACCCCACCTCCATGCAATCTCTCCAGCCCCTCCATTTTACTTTCAATATTTTTCTACATTTTTCAATAACTTTGCTTTAAAGTATCTGAAAACAAATGTATTGTGATCAACTATGTGATGCATTTTCTTTAAATTACTTTTAAAAATGGATTTAAGGGGCCGGGCGGTGGCGCTAAAGGTAAGGTGCCTGCCTTGCCTGCGCTAACCTTGGACGGACCGCGGTTCGATCCCCCGGTGTCCCATATGGTCCCCCAAGCCAGGAGCAACTTCTGAGCACATAGCCAGGAGTAACCCCTGAGCGTTACTGGGTGTGGCCCAAAAACCAAAAAAAAAAAAAAAAAAAATTGGATTTAAAAGGGGCCAAGAATGGGGCCGGGCGGTGGCGCTAAAGGTAAGGTGCCTGCCTTACCTGCGCTAGCCTAGGACGGACCGCGGTTCGATCCCCCGGCGTCCCATATGGTCCCCCAAGCCAGGAGCAACTTCTGAGCGCATAGCCAGGAGTAACCCCTGAGCGTCACCAGGTGTGGCCCAAAAACCAAAAAAAAAAAAAAAAAAGGGGGGGGCCAAGGATATAATGGAGGTAGGGCGTTTGCCTTCATGCAGAAGGACAGTGTTTTGAATCCCGACATCTGATATGGTCCCCCGAGCCTGCTAGGAGCAATTCTGAGCACAGAGCCAGGAGTAACCCCTGAACACTGCTGGGTGTGACCCCCCCCCCCCAAAAAAAAAATGGATTCAAAAAAGTAAATGGAATACAAATATTTATAAAACCGTTATTAATTCTTTCACATTTCTGATGTTCTCTTGATACAGAAGGGAGGAATTACTAATACCAGATGATTTGTATTAAATGACAGTCCTAGACAATGTATCTAGATCTTAATTTCTGCAAGAAACCAGTATTTCAAGTGGCTTACCTCCATCAGCATCCCCACCAGCAGATTGCTGCTGCTCCAATTTAGCTTCTAATTCTTGCTGAGAACGCAGAAACCTACTTGGTTTAGGAATACCCGTTGGCAATTTTACCCACTCTTCTTCTAGTTCTTTTAACTACAAAAAAATACACAATATTAGAAAATATATTTATCACTAGAAAACATAGATTTTGGGCCCGGAGAGATAGCACAGCAGCATTTGCCTTGCAAGCAGCTGATCCAGGATCAAAGGTGGTTGGTTCGAATCCCGGTGTCCCATATGGTCCCCCGTGCCTGCCAGGAGCTATTTCTGAGCAGACAGCCAGGAGTAACCCCTGAGCACCACCAGGTGTGGCCCAAAAACCAAAAAAAGAAAAAAGAAAACATAGATTTTAACAATTGTATTTACTAATATAAAAGATCCTACTAGGGCTGGAAAAATAGTATAGCAGTAGGCCATTTGCCTTGCACGTGGACAACCAGGGATGGACCCAGGTTTAATCCCCAGCATCCCATATGGTCCTCTGAGACTGCCAAGAGAGATTTCTGAGCACAGAGCCAGGAGTAATCGCTGAAAGGCTCTGGTGTGACCCCAAACCAAACAAACCAACCAATCAAATTAAAAGATAATTTAAACTATGATAAGAGGTTTATAGAATTGCTTAGGAATGCATCGTATTTAACTTGACAACAGAAGAGATAGTATCTGAATTCAAAGAAAATGTAAGGAAAATACCAATAATGAAAGGAAGAAAATCTATTCATCTTTACCTCATGAAAAGACAATGAAAATATGCCTCACCTGGACAGAATTTATATTTTGTAAGGGGGGTCTCAGAGCATCCCGAATCCACCTGTAAATCTCCACAGCAAATAGTTTGGCTTCATCTCTAACAGCCTTGTCTCGGGACTCAAAGAGTTTTGGCAACACTTTGATAATTGGTTTAAGCAAGATGATTTTGGAACCAAATTCACTAGAATTTTAAAAATTAGGGGGAAAAAAATCTGTTAATAACATGTTCGGTGTAAGCTTTCATTCTCTCACAAATCCGTACTTGTACATTAATATCCACATTTCATTACATGATCAAGTGTCACACCCTGTTTTTAAGTAATGTCAGCACAATGATTATAGAACAAGATTGAGGGGCCAGAGAGATAACATGGAGGTAGGGCATTTGGCTTGCATGCAGAAGTATGGTGGTTCGAATCCCAGCATCCCAAATGATCCCCTAAGTCTGCCAGGAGCAATTTCTGAGAAGTAGACCCAGGAGTAACCTGAGCGCTGCTGGGTATCATCCAATAAACAGAAAAAATTATCTATATTTAAAAAAAAAAAACAAAAACTAGGATTGAGGTGACAGTACAGCAGGTAGGACACTTGCTTTATACATAAACAACCCAGGTTTGCTTTCTGGCTTCTCATGTTCCTGTAAGCCCATTTTGAGTAAGTACTGAGTGTAGAGCTAGGAATAACCCCCAAACACTGCCAAAAGTGGCCCTAAACCACCCTTCACATTAGATAAAAACAAAACAAACATTAGCTTCATTGTTGTACCCCACTTTGGGACAAAAAATTTAGTGTAAGATCCTTGATGAGAAAAAAAAAAAAAAAGATCCTTGATGATTACACAGTGAAATATAGTCTGTTTAATTTGTTTGGTTTTATGTGTGTCTGTTTTTGGGCCATACCCAGTAATGCTCAGGGCTTATTCCTGGCTCTATGCTTTTTTTTTTTTTTTTTTTTTTTTGGTTTTTGGGCCACACCCGGTGGTGCTTAGGAGTTACTCCTGGCTGTCTGCTCAGAAACAGCTCCTGGCAGGCACGGGGGACCATATGGGACACCGGGATTCGAACCAACCACCTTAGGTCCTGGATCGGCCTGTTGCAAGGCAAACACCGCTGTGCTATCTCTCCGGGTCCTCCAGGAGCTATTTCTGAGCAGACAGCCAGGAGTAACCCTTGAGCACCACCGGGAGTGGCCCAAAAGCAAACAAACAACAAAAAAAAAATACATTCAATGATAGAATTAAACATTGCCCTCTGGGCCGGGCGGTGGCGCTAGAGGTAAGGTGCCTGCCTTGCCTGTGCTATCCTTGGACTGACCGTGGTTCGATCCCCCGGTGTCCCATATGGTCCCCCAAGCCAGGAGCGACTTCTGAGCGCATAGCCAGGAGTAACCCCTGAGCGTCACGGGTGTGGCCCAAAACCCAAAAAAAAACCAAAAAAACATTGCCCTCTAACTTTACTTATTCTCTTAGCTTAAAAATGAAATAGCTTGGGCCAGAGCGATGGCGCAGTGGTAGGGCATTTGCCTTGCACGTGCCTGACCCAGGAGGAATGGTCCCCGGAGCCTACCAGGAGTGATTTCTGAGTGGAGAGCCAGGAGTAACTCCTGAGTGCCACAGAGTATGGCTCGACCCACCCCACCCCTTAAAAGAAGAATAACTGGGGCCAGGTAGGTGGCGCTGGAGGTAAGGTGTCTGCCTTGCAAGCGCTAGCCAAGGAAGGACCGCGGTTCGATCCCCCGGCGTCCCATATGGTCCCCCCAAGCCAGGGGCGATTTCTGAGCACATAGCCAGGAGTAACCCCTGAGCGTCAAACGGGTGTGGCCCAAAAACCAAAAAAAAAAAAAAAAGAAGAATAACTAAGGAAAGCTAGCAAAATACCCTGAAGTTTTTTTCCAGAGGTCTAATCACAGACTGATCAGGTAGACAATTTGTCTTGTTCATATTCATTAGACAGGGAGTTAGATACAACAACTCTGCAAAGCATTTGAAAGCTGGTGCAAGAGTGATACAGCAAGGCTGTAGGCAGGGCATGTAGTCAACCTGAGACCAACCTGGGTTTGATCCCCGGCATCCCATATGGTCCCGTGAGCCTGCCAGGAGTGATTTCTGAGTGCTCAGGAGTAACCCCGGAGCACCATGGAATGTGTCTCCCTGCCACCCCCCAAAAAAACACTTGAAAGCTAAAATAAGTCAATATGAAGAAAAGAGCTAAAATTCAGGAATGACCTTTATTTTTCAAAAGTCACTTTCTTGACTGTTGTGATAGACAAAGTTCAGCAGTTTCATTTCTACTAAAGCTAAGAGGCTATGATCAATGGAGATGTTCTAGTTATTAGAACTGAAACAGTAAGAAAACGTCTTACCTTAAGGCTTTCCTCAGAGTCTCTATACAGGCTACTATGATCTTGGGGTTCTTATTGTCCAAGCCTTTTAGGAGCTCTTCTTGAACAGCCTCTGCTTTCTCAATCTCTATGTACATCAGACAAATCTCAATGCCTAGCTCCTTGGCTTTGGCTTTGGGTTGGTTGAACACTTTACTGACAACACCTGACACAACTTCTCCCGTAGTTCTGTAATACAAGTTAGAAACAACCATCACCACATGTTTAAAAACGTACTTTACTAGAAATAGCTGAAGAGAAAGGTTGTGAAAAAGGGTGATGGGGGTTGACAAATATTTTTATTAATGCTTAAAAATGAAGTAACAGCACAAAACTTTATGTGTAAGGACATTCAACTTACTCAAATCTTAGTTCATATTGTTCACTAAAAAAAAAGTTTGTTGGGGCCGGAGAGATAGCATGGAGGTAAGGCGTTTGCCTTTCATGCAGGAGGTCATCGGTTTGAATCCCGGCGCCCCATATGGTCCCCTGTGCCTGCCAGGAGCAATTTCTGAGCCTGGAGCCAGGAATAACCCCTGAGCACTGCCAGGTGTGACCCAAAAACCAAAAAAAAAAAAAAAAAAAAAAGTTTGTTTATAAAAGTATGGCTCCAGGAAGGCGGGAGGGGGGGGGGGAGTATGGCTCCAAAACAAATAAACAAAAAGCCTAACTGGGGGGGGGGGGCACAAAAATGTTATTCTTTTTTTTTTAAATGTTATTCTAAGATTTCAAAGTTGAGAACCTCTGTAGAAAAAGAAAAAAGATGATTCCTTTGATGACAATTTCTAAAGATTGTCTCTCTTAGTTGAATAATCGCACACAAAAGCTTGAAATGAAAAACAAATTGCTCAGCAAAACTTAAGTAAAAATTGGGGCCAGGGGCCAGAGAGATAGCATGGAGGTAAGGCGTTTTGCCTTACATGCAGAAGGACGATGGTTCAAATCCCGGCATCCCATATGGTCCCCCAGCCTGCCAGGAGGGTTTTTGAGCGTAGAGCCAGGAGTAACCCGAGCACTGCCGGGTGTGACCCAAAAACCAAAAACCAAAAACCAAAAAAAAAAAAAGGAGCCAGAGAGATAGCACAGTAATAGGGTGTTAGCCTTGCACATGGCCAACCGGGTCGAACCTGAGTTTGATCCCTGGCATCCTATATTGGCCCCTCGCCTGCCAGAAGCAATTTTTGAGCACAGAGGCAGGACTAATTCCTGAGCACCACCAGATGTGATGTGCTCCCCCAACAAAACAAAAGAAGTTTTAAATTAAAAATTAAGGATTATGGGGCCAGAGAGATAGCATGGAGGTAAGGTGTTTGCCTTGCATGCAGAAGGACAGTGGTTCAAATCCCGGCATCCCATATGGTCCCCCGAGCCTGCCAGGAGTAACCCAACCCCTGAGCACTGCTGGGTGTGAACCAAAAAAAAAAAAAAAAAAGGATTTAAAGAAAAAACAAGAAACAAAAATTAAGTACTTGAGTTCTAATTTGTTCTCTAGAGAATACATTATATGTTCTAAATAGTTTAGACTTCTAATAATAACAAATGATAAACTAATATCAAGCAGCTATGGAAATAAAATTTTCTTCTGAAAGTATAACTAGGGACAGTCTATATGCTATAGCACCAGAGTTGGTTTTTAAAAAATTATTAGAATAAGTAGAAACTACTACTTACTTTCCTGCGACATGGGCATTTTCAACATAAACAAGTGCAGCTTCTAATCCTTTCAGTTGAACCACTGCATTGGAATCTGTCACAAATTTTTTTATCAATCCTAAAAATTTGGACCATTCTGGGCTCTTTTCATCCTTTATTTTCTGGAAGATCTTCAGGGCTTCTTCATAACCACTTAACCTTGCTTTCCAAAGCTAAATGAGAAGTATTTTTGAGAAATAAAACAAAATTATTTATCGTCTATTGTTTACTGGGAGTGTTGTGTGGGTGTTTAAAATTCCTAACTTGTACAGGTAAACAAAGAAGCCCATGATCAGTAACCTCCCCAAAAAGGACTTACACAAAATTCTAATCCTACCTTAATGAGAAGTAGTTAACTACTTTGTGTTTCAGATTTTTTTTCCCCAAGGCCATACAGATCGGAGCAACCACTATGAATGTCATACTTTGTATCCAAGTATCAGTTAATTTTTTTTTCATCCTGGTTTTAAAATGAATCAATTCAAACCTAGGAAATCCTGCTGAAACTGCCCAATTTCCCAAGAATGTTGTGCTTCAGTTAAACTATATGATTATTGAGCAGCTTTATACCTGTACACTATTTTTGCTGTCAAAACTAACACAGAAATTTGAATTCCAAAAGACTTACCTTGTGTTCACATTTCTGATCAACGGGAAGTTTCAACCACTCACTGTCATCTCCCATTGTGCTTCCAGTTTCTCTTTGGGATTAAGAGTAATTCCTGGTTAGATAAAAATCAAGAACAAATTAACTCCAGCAATCAAGACAAAATGACTTGCAGAGGTCATTACTGTTACTGTGTATACAAAAATGTTTGAATAGTCTCTGGTAGAAGACACTTAATTCCATTAAAATATCACTTTAAGGGACCGGAGAGATAGCATGGAGATAAGTCGTTTGCCTTTCATGCAGAAGGATGGTGGTTCAAATCCCAGCATCCCATAAGATCCCCTGTGCCTGCCAGGGGCGATTTCTGAGCATAGAGCCAGGAGTAACCCCTTAGCGCTGCCGGGTGTGACCCAAAACCAAAAAGTGTGTGTGCCCCAAAACCAAAAAGTGTGTGTGTGTGTGTGTGTGTGTGTGTGTGTGTGTGTCATTTTAAAAATAAAAATGTACCGGGTGTGACCCAAAACCAAAAAATGTGTGTGTGTGGTGTGTGTGTGTGTGTGTGTGTGTATCATTTTAAAAATAAAAATGTACCCAAAAGAAATGTATATTATATTCTATATTTACTACACACATATATTAAATGGTGCAGAAGCATCTTCTCAAACATTAAATTCTCAAGTATATGAGACAAAAACTAGATGTGTTGAAGTCCTGAGGGTTTTTTATTTTTGCTTTTTTGGTCACAACCGGCAATGCTCAAAGGTATATACTTCTAGCTCTGTACTCAGGAAGCACTTCTGCATTCAATGCTCAGGGAACCAGATGGAACCACATGGGGTACTGGGGATCAAACCTCGGTTGCCCTGTCCAAAGCAAGCATCCTGACCACAGTACACTGGCACCAAGTCATTTTTAGTGAAATTTATAATCAATGAATCTTTAACAACTTATACCATTCATTTAGATATATTACTTTTATAATTAGAAAAAAATGATAACTGCAGAAAATTAGAAAATACAGAAGTTACTTAAATACCGAAGTACTGTTTCACCAAGAAATAGTAAACATAATCAACAATGAAGTCTGTCTACTTGAATTTTAAGTTTTTTTCAATGCACATATAAATTTATAAATTATATGAAAAAACAGGACAACCCTTATGTAACCTTTGTTTATAGTTACCATATTCCCCCGAGCATGACAGGAGTTATTTCTGAGTGCAGAGCCAGGAGTAACCCGAGTGCTCCCAGGTGTGGCCCCAAAACAAAGCAAAAAATTTCAAGTTTTCTAAATACTACAGATGACAAACATAACTTACTATCTTTTTATAATAATATAATCCTATCATCACCATTATTGGTCCTGAAACTAAGATCTGAAGAGAAAGTACAGTGGGGAGGGCACTTGCCTTGTATGTGGCTGACCCAGGTTTGGTCTCTTGCACCCCAAATGGTCCCCTAAGCACTGTCAGGAGTGCAGAACCATGAGTAAGCCCTGAGCACCTTAGGCTATGGCCAAAAACAAACAAACAAACAAACAAAAACAACAAAAAGTAGTGCCTACTATGAATTAGGCACTATGCAAAAGTAATTTATAAATCTACTCATTTACTCTACCACGGGTCTCAAACTCAATTTACTTGTGGGGCGGAAGGAGGCAAAGTCGGGGAGATCCTTGAGTGCAAAGTCAGTAGTAAGCCTCGAACATTGGGGGGTGTGACCCAAACAACTAAAACAAAACAAACAAAAAGATTCCTCTAGTGCAGGGCCACAAAATGTACGAGGGCCCTGCCGCCCACGAGTTTGAGGCCCCTGCGTCTACACTAACAACTAAATGAAATATATTCTCCCCATTTTATAGGCATACAAAGATAAAAAACATTTGCACCAAACAACAAAACCAATAGGCAATGATATCACCAAAATTTTTGTCTTTCCTTTAACCTAGCTCCCTCTATCAAAATGTGGGGGAAATCCAAAAAATGTTGTACTCAGAAACTGCATTTCGGGGCCGGAGAGATAGCATGGAGGTAAGGCGTTTGCCTCTCATGCAGGAGGTCATCGGTTCGAATCCCGGCGTCCCATATATGGTCCTCCCGTGCCTGCCAGGAGCAATTTCTGAGCCTGGAGCCAGGAATAACCCCTGAGCACTGCCGGGTGTGACCCAAAAACCACAAAAAAAAAAAAAAAAAAAAAAAAAAAAAAGAAACTGCATTTCAAAAGTTTATTAGTTTTGGGGCCACACCCAGAGGCACTTAGGGGTTACTCCTGGCTCTGTGCTCAGAAATTACTCCTGGTAGGATGGGGACCATATGGAATGCCAGAGATTGAACCCAGATAGGTTGTGTACAAGGCAAATGCCTTACCCACTGTGCAATAATTCCAGCCTCCATTAGAGTTTTTATTAAGATTTCTCTCTATGGCTGAAAAGATAGCATGGAGGTAGGGCACTTGCCTTTCATGCAGAAGGACGGTGGTTCGAATACCAGCATTCTATATGGTCTCCCGAGCCTGCCAGGAGCAATTTCTGAACATAGAGCCAGTAATCCCTGAGTGCTGCCGGGTGTGACCCAAATCCACCCCCTCAAAAAAAGAGATTTCTCTCTGAAAAAAAAATTTTAAATGCAGTTATGTAACAAAAGTTATCCTAGATTCCGTTTTTTTTTAAAAAACAAAATGATACAGAAACGTCCTTAGTTTTTCAGGAAATAAACAATTTTAAATATTAAAAAAAAGATTTCTCAGGGCCGGCGAGGTGGCGCTAGAGGTAAGGTGTCTGCTTTGCAAGCGCTAGCCAAGGAAGGACCTCGGTTCTATCCCCTGGTGTCCCATATGGTCCCCCCAAGCCAGGGGCAATTTCTGAGCACTTAGCCAGGAGTAACCCCTGAGCATCAAATGGGTGTGGCCTGAAAAACCAAAAAAAAAAAAATTTCTTAGGGCTGAAGGGTTGGCACAAGTGGTAGGGCCTTTGCCTAGCACCCGCTAACCCAGGACGGATAGCGGTTCAATCCCCCGGTGTCCCATATGCTCCCTTGAACCAGGAGCGATTTTTGAGTGCATAGCCAGAAGTAATCCCTAAGTGTCACTGGGTGTGGCCCCCCAAAAAAACAAACAAAAACGGGGCCGGAGATAGCACAGCGATAGCACAGCCGCGTTTGCCTTGCAAGCAGCCAATCCAGGACCAAAGCTGGTTGGTTCGAATCCCGGTGTCCCGTGCCTGCCAGGAGCTATTTCTGAGCAGACAGCCAGGAGTAACCCCTGAGCACCACGGAGTGTGGCCCCAAAACCAAAAAAAGAAAAAATAAAAAAAAAAAAGTCTACTCCTAGTCATATATCTAAAAGAACAAAAAACAGGTACAAGAACATATATATGGATTATGTATGTATGCTCACAGCACCATTATAAAAAGGGCTGAAATTCGTAAATGGGTAAACATTTATGAAATGAGACCTATAAAACTATTCCACTGATATAATTCAAGCAATAAAACAATTCATTAAAAGGAAATAAAATGCTATAAAGAACTCCTATAATTCAAATCAGTGAATTAACCTGATTAAAAAGTGGGGAAAGGACACAAATATACACACAAAGAAGACTTAACATATAGCTAACTAATAAATGCATAAAAAATCTTTAAATTACTAAATCTTGAGAAATGCAAATAAAAACTATAAAATACTACCTTTCACTCGTTAGGATGGCAACTAAACATAAAGTAAAAAAGGCTGGAGGAAAATAGTTCAGTTTACTAGGGTGCTTGCCTTGCATGAAGAGGGTTCAATTCCTGTACCCAGTATGACCCCCTCCCAGCACAACCAGGAGCGATTTCTGAGCGCAGAGTCAGAAGTAATAAGTCCTGAACACAGCCAGGTATGGCCTAAAAACAGAAACAAAAAAACCCATAGATAAAATAATATACACACATGCCAGAAATAATTACTCAGCCATGTCTAAGGATAACCAGGTTAAAATGCATAACAATTATGTGATTGTCATAGAAAATCTAAACTTTTTATTATTTGACTAAATTAGACTAATTCTTTTTTTTTGTTTTGTTTTGTCACACTGGGCAGTGCTCAGGGGACCATATGGGATGTCGGGATTCGAACCACTGTCCTTTTGCATGCAAGGCAAACTCACTACCTCCATGCTATCTCTCTGGCCCTGACAAATTCTTTTCATAATAAGTAGCCAGTAACAAAAATGACAAGCCTTTCACTCTAACTTAAAGAACTCCTCAAGGGGGGCCGGAGAGAGCATGGAGGTAAGGTGTTTGCCTTTCATGCAGGAAGATGGTGGTTCGAATCCTGGCATCCCATAATGGTCCCTGTGCCTGCCAGAGGCGATTTCTGAGCATAGAGCCAGGAGTAACCCCGAGTGTTGCTCGCGTGACCCAAAAACCACAAACAACAACAACAACAACAACAACAACTCCTCAAGGGTCTGGAGAGTGGGTAGGATGCATGCCTTATACACAACTGACCTGATTTCAATCACTGGCACCCTGGGTCCCCTGAGTTCTGCCAGGAGTCATCCCTGAGCACCAAGGGGGAACAAACAATAAACAGCTGCCTCCAGATAATTCACACTATCAAGGACAAATATATCCTGTAGAGTACTATTCTGTAATATTTGGGAACAGCTTTTTCTAGCAGGTTAGAGCAACAGATGGGAATGCTTGCTGCCCTAGTCTTGGGATGGTGGCCATTCTTTTAGCCAGGGGAAAGGTAAAAAGCTGTCTCTAACATCACTTTTTTCCTCTTAACAGAAAAGGTTAACTGTGTGGGAGGGGTATTAAGTACAATCTTTGAAGATATGGAAAATTCTCACTGTAAATTAGTTCAACTTTGAGAGTTTCTACTCAACGCTGCCACAGTAGCTGAAAACTTAATGCTTACTCATCTTCAAGCTAACTAGGTCTCCAAATGCCAGCTAAAGTCCCAAGGCCTAGGGCACTAGATCCAGCTCCACCCATTCAGTACAACTGGATTTTACTCTGATCAAAGCAATTTTCTCCTCACCCCAGGAGGGAACAAGATGAGATAAAATCAGCTTGTGGGCACCACTCAACCACTGCATAACCAATGAGCACCCTAGGGCCGATGTCACCACTCAATAGTGGGACAGATGTCCTAGGCTTTTGCTCACAGCAGCTGGCATTGTTTATTGCTCTTTCACTGCCAGAGCCTCTGATAGGTCAGGAAAGTCCTAGTAATGGCCATATGACTTCCAGCACGATCAAGGGATGTCTTACTCTTACCCACAAATACACTTAAGACACCCAGGCAGGGAGAAATCCACCTCCTCCCACAGGGTCTAAGCCAAGGTCCAAGCCGAAACAGCAGGAAAACCGGGCAAACCAGGCAGTAGGAAGCATCATTAGTGCTGGAGTCCGAAAACACCTCCTCTGAGGGCGGGACCGTATATGGGAGCTCCCGCCCCACAGACTACTCCAGTTCAGCCCAACATCCAGCCAGCACACATTGCTAATTTAAAAGGGCCATAAAGAGGCCATTGCTACTCAGTCAGGGGTCTGCAAAATTACAGGAGGTTCCTTTGAAGCATACAGGTTTCAAAATATGATGCAAATGAAGAACCAATTACTACACCAGTGGAAGAGTGTGTCAATTTTATGGTGGCAACAAAAACAAAGGAGATAACTCCATCATAACAATCCAGGTGTGGAAAAAAATTGCTGCATAAAATGGCATATTTACCCTGATGCTTTGACTAACTGCCCAAGGTAACAGAATCCATATTCTTCAAATGACATTTTAAAGACTGGGAAAAGAATTCTGACAGCCTGCATTGCTCACCATTTTTCACTGACTTCTTTTTCCTTCAACACAAGGAATTCTAGATAATGATAGATGGGTAGGTAAGTAGTAGGTGGTGAAATAAAACTAACTTTAATCCTTCTTATGAGCCTTTCAAAATTTGACCAAGAACTCACCCCAAGTCTCTGTAGGTAAAGAAACCTTGCATTCTGGGACTGGGGGAGGGGGACACGTTTGCCTTGCACATGGCCAACCATTGTTCCTTTCCCAGCATTCTATAAGGTCCCCCAGGCACCACCAAGAATGACCCCTGAGCACAGAGCCAGGACATAACCACTGAGCACCACTAGGTATAGTCCAAAAACAAAAATCAAATCAAAAAACCTTACATTCAAGTACAACTGTGATGCAAATCTATTTTAATATGAGGTGTTCTTGAGAAAATAACAGAACCTAGATTCAGAATTTAGGAAGTTGGGGCTGGTGTAGCGGTAGGGCATTTGCCTTGCACTAGACTGACCTAGGACAGACCAGGACAGACCGTGGTTCAATACTCCACGAGTCCTACATGGTCCCCCAAGCCAGGAGTGATTTCTGAGTGCAGAGCTAGAAGTAACCCGAGGGAGTGTCACCGGGTGTGGCCCAAAATCCCCCCCCCCAAAAAAAAGAATTTAGGAAATTGGGGCCAGAGCTGTGGTGTAGCAGTAGGGTGTTTGCCTTGCACGTGGCCAGCCCAGGACGAACTCTGGTTCGATTCCCAGGATCCTATATGGTCCCCAGAGTCTGCCAGAAGCTATTTCTGAGCACAGAGCCAGGAGTAATCCCTGAAAGCCTGCTAGGTATGACCCAAAACCAAAAATAATTTAGGAAATTTATGACTGAACCCAACTACAAACATGTTTGTAATCATGGTGCTTAAATAAAGATACTAGGGGCCGGAGAGAAAGCGTGGAAGTAAGGTATTTGCCTTTGATGCAGAAGGTTGGTGGTTGCCTTACCACTGTGCTATCACTCCGGCCCGATTCTTAGATATCTTGCTAAGTATGAGAGTACAAATAAAGTCTATCTTCTCTGGGTTACTGCTTCCTTTAATATAAGCATGAAAAGACTAAATTGGACATCTATAACCTTCATACTTCAACAAGTTACCAAGAAGTAGTATTCTCCTTTATATGGCAAAGTAGTGGCTGTTTAGAAAAGAATTATTGAAGATTATATATAAATATAAGAAAAACCTGGATGAAAACATGGAAAAACAAAAACAATTCATGTTATTTGAGAGGTAGCATTGTTTTGTACTTAAAGAGGATCAGGAAGCCTTTCTTCATGGCAATGATTTTCTGTAAACAAGTTAAACTCAGAAAAATTGTATTGATGTACTTATATAACCAAAGACAGAGAAGTTTTAAACATTAACTGGAATTCTTTATTAGATCATATTCAATGAAGGAAAGAAGCCAAGTTAGCAATTAAGAACATATATTCTGGAACTATAATGCTTGGTTCAAATTCTAGATATACTATTTGCTAGCTATTTGGGCTTGGATTAAATTTCCAACTCTCAAATTTCTGTTTTCTATTTGTAAAATGGGAAAATTAGTATCTTACTAAGAATGAAATTATGTGAGTCCGGAGAGATAGCACAGCAGCGTTTGCCTTGCAAGCAGCTGATCCAGGACCTAAGGTGGTTGGTTCGAATCAAGGTGTCCCATATGGTCCCCCGTGCCTGCCAGGAGCTATTTCTGAGCAGACAGCCAGGAGTAACCCCTGAGCACCGCTGGGTGTGGCCCAAACCCCACCCCCCCAAAAAAAAAAGAATGAAATTGTTTACTCTGTGAAACACCTAGAACATTTTTCAGATGAAATGCTCTTTAACTCATAATTAAAATATACAATGTTCAAAAATATATGTACAACGTTCAACAATTGTTACTGTTTATATTTCCTACCACTGTCCTATGCATTTTTCTTGTTAGGTATCAGAGATCAAACTCCGGTCTCAGGCATGCAAGGCATATGCTTTACTACTGAGTTACATCTCTGGTTCCTATTGTAGTCCTTTTAAATCTAAGGAGCAGGGCCAGAAAGGAAGCTCAAAGGCCTGAGAACATGCTTAGCATGTGGAAGGCATAGATTTGATCTGTAGCACTTCATTGTTCTCTAAGCGATGTCCACTAGGAGTGACCTTTAGCCACAGATTTGTGAATAGTCTGCCAGGCACGGACCCAATAATAAAATAAAACTAAGAAGCAAATGCATAGCCCCTTTCTACCCACTTTGCCTGGCTACACCTATAATCAGCTCCTTGCTCCCACTTGACAGAAACACTATTAGCCAAAGTCCAGAGAGAACAGATTCCCAAGCAAAGAATTTATTTATTTATTTATTTATTTTTGGGCGGGGGGGGGGGGGTTGGGCCACACCCAGCGTTGCTCAGGGGTTACTCCTGGCTGTCTGCTCAGAAATAGCTCCTGGCAGGCATGGGGGACCATATGGGACACCGGGATTCGAACCAACCACCTTAGGTCCCGAATCGGCTGCTTGCAAGGCAAACACCGCTGTGCTATCTCTCCGGGCCCATTATTTATTTATTTTTATTTTTTTTATTTTTGGTTTTTGGGCCACACCCGGCGGTGCTCAGGGGTTACTCCTGGCTGTCTGCTCAGAAATAGCTCCTGGCAGGCACAGGGGACCATATGAGACACCGGGATTCGAACCAAGCACCTTTGGTCGTGGATCAGCTGCTTGCAAGGCAAACGCTGCTGTGCTATCTCTCCGGGCCCCCAAGCAAAGAATCTTAAAAGTACTATTTAGGGGCTAGTGATAGTACATGTAGTATGTTCGCCCTGCACCTGGCTGACTGGTGCTTAATTCTTTGGCATCACATATGGATCCATCCCCAACCCCAGCCCTGCCATGAATAATTCCTGAGTGCAAAGCCAAAAAAAAAAAAAAAAAAAGAAGAGGACTCCTAATTCCTAAGCATCACTGGCCATGGCTCCCAAAACCAAAATGAATAAAAACATATTAAAAGTCAGATTTACTGAGGTATAACTTAACATTCATCAAAACTCATTCCTTTTGGCACATAGTTCTGTGAATTTTGACAAATACACATTTATACATACACATATCACAGTCAAAAATACCTGAGATTGGGGCCGGAGAGATAGCATGGAGGTAAGTGTTTGCCTTTCATGCAGAAGAGGTGGTTCGAATCCTGGCATCCCATATGGTCCCCCAAGCCAGCCAGGGTTAATTTCTGAGCAATGAGCCAGGAGTAACCCCTGAGTGCTGCTGGGTGTGACCCAAAAACAAATGAACAAACAAACAAACAAAGAAAAAAACACTGAGATTGAGGCCAAAGCAATAGAACAGAGATAGGGCATTTGCCTTGCACATGGCCAATACAGGCTTAATCCCCAGCATTCCATATAGTCCCCCCCAAGCACCTCAAGGAGTAATTTCTGATCACAGAGCCAGGAATACCCGAGTGCTTCCATGTGCAGCCCCTAAACCAAACCAAAATAAAAAACCACCTCAGATGTAGGTTAAGTCATAATACAGTGTATGTCTTATAATTGACTGATAGGTTTGATGCTAGAACCCAATATGGCTTCCCATGTCCCTCTGGGAGTGACCCCGGAGCCCAAAGTCTGGGAGTGACCCCTGAGCCCAAAGTCAGATGTGTCCCTAAAACACACACACAGTAATTGTCACTGCACGTAACATGGATGTCTACACACACACACACAGTAATTGTCACTGCACGTAACATGGATGTCTACACACACACACACACACACACACACACACACACACACATATACACACACACACAAATTGTCACTGCACGTAACATGGATGTCTCCACTATAAGGGAAAGCATACTCCAGATGTGTCTTTTCGCTTTCCTGGTGAAGTGCCTGATTTTCCCCAAGAAATAATTCAGTCAGATGGCCTGTCGGTGGAAGTCAATCATAACCCCTGCATGGATTACTGGCTATGTTTCTGACATGGCTGTGACATTATATATCTCTTTACTTTTATTTATTTGGCTTTGCCTCACTTGCTAAACTACAGATATTCGGCCTTAGTTATCCTGCAATCTTATACAAATTTTCAGCACCAGAGATGGCTAACTACCCAGCTGGCTAGTATATTTGCAACTCAAAGGTTGAGCTAAGCCAGTTCCCAGTAACTTGGTGCTAAACAATAGCTTCTGCCTTTCTTGAATTCTACTTTCTGGAGGCTGTGAACTTCTTGCAAACCAGTACACCTCCATCTCAAGTTTTGCCTTACCTCTAGCAGGGCTCTTTCTCACCTACATAGGGTAGTTATTTGATATGTAGATTCTAGGGTCCAGTACCATTGTGTGGTCCCTCCTAATGATCCTCTGCCCTTTGTTTTCCTGAAAACACCTTGCATACCAGAGTTGTGCTTAAAATGTCATCAGCTGAAAAGTAAAGTTATCTCTTGTCTCATAGAGGTGGGTCCCCATACTTTGTGTGGTCTCAATTATTTCATATTCGTCTGCTCGTGTACCCGTTTTCCTCTCGTGAAAGTACTATGACCCATGAGAATGGCTGAGATGCAACACATCTTCAGCAAGTAATAAAAAATTAAGAATCAGGGCCGGGCGGTGGCACTAGAGGTAAGGTGCCTGCCTTGTCTGCGCTAGCCTTGGATGGACCGCGGTTCAATCCCCCGGTGTCCCATATGGTCCCCCAAGCCAGGAGCGGCTTCTGAGCGCATAGCCAGGAGTAACCCCTGAGCATCACTGGGTGTGGCCCAAAAACCAAAAAAAAAAAAAAAATTAAAAATCATCTCCACTAGACCAAAAAATTCTTCTGCATTTTGGTAGTCAACTATTCCTCTTCCCTCTAGGACAACCACTTGATCTATATACTTTTCCCGTATAGATCCAGTGTCATATAAAAAGAATGATAGAGTGCACTGTTTTGAGTATTTTTATAAAGTATAATTTAGATTATATAGTTGGTTCACATCAATATTCTGTTCAATCTTACTGTTGAGCAGTATTCCATTTCTGTTCTAATACATTTTCCATCCATGTATCTGTTGAAGGATATGTGTATTGATTAAGATTTTAGCAATTATGGGAGCCAGAGATAAAGTATAGGGGTTATGGAACTTGTCTTGCATGCCAACCCAGTATGGTCACCGGTTTTGCATATGGTCCTAGCACCACCAAGGTGTGATCCAAGGGCACACAGCCAGGAGTAAGCAACCCCTTCCTGCAACTATGAAAAAATATAATGCTACAGGTTTCTGTATAAGATTCATTAATTTAGGTAAATATTCAAGAGTAGAAATTCTGGGTAGCATATATTTAATTTTATTAGTAGCTGTCAAACTGCTTTCCAAAGTTAATGTATGAAAACTTCTGCACTGATCTATCACAAATGGCATGCAAAATGGATTACTGAGCACTTACTTTCAGTATAGATCTGTTTAGGTTTTTTTGTTTGTTTTAATTGCTTCTTTGTTTTGTTTTTGGGCCACACCCGGTGACTCTCCGGTGTTACTCTGGCTCTGATACTCAGAAATTACTCTTGGTGGTGCTTTGGGGACCATATGAGATACCTGAGATCAAACCTAAGTCAGGTGCAAGGCAAAAATGCCCTACCCTCGGTGCTGTCACTCCAGGCCCTAGATCTGTTTTACTGCTGTGAATTTAAGTCAGCTCTGGAGGGGGCCAGAGAGATAGCATGGAGGTAGGGTGTTTGCCTTGCATGCAGAAGGATGGTGGTTCGAATCCCAGCATCCCGCCACCAGTCCCTGGTGCCTGCCAAGGGTGATTTCTGAGCGCAGAGCCAGGAATAATCCCTAAGCACTGCCGGGTGTGACCCAAAAACCAAAAAGAAAAAGTCATCTCTGGAGATAGTTCTCTGGAGAGAACACATGCCTAGCTTGCATAAAGCTCATGTTCAATCCCCAGAAAAAATGCCCCTCTTCTTTAGCACTTGTAGCTGCCTAGAATACCTGGTGTGACTCCAGTGGCTTCCAGCACTGCTAGGCTCAAGAAGAATTTCATCATCAGAGCTCTGAATTGTCAGGTTGGCACTATGGAAAGTGATCCCCAGGGCACTCACTCCTCAGCACTGTTGTAGAGATCTCTATTTAGAAAAAGTAAAATTCAGTTCTAAGCTAAGGAGAAAGATGAAAGGGCCGCCTCTGTGCTTTGCATACCTAGGGCATAGGTTTGATTCCCAGTACTACACTGCAAGGTCCCCTGGGCACCACTAGGAGCAATTCCTAAGCACTCAGTTGTGGGTAGCCACAAAACACTAATGAGTATGCCCTCCCCCAAATATATACACAAAAAGTTCTTTCTTCAATTTAGTATATATGGTCTATAATGTATTGTTCTATTTTTAAAAACTCACTGATTGGGACTGGAGCAATAGCCAAGTGGGTGGGTAAGGTGTTTGCCTTTTATGTGACTGATCAGGTTTTGATCCCTGGCATCCCATATGGTCACCCAAGCCTGCCAGGAGTAATTTCTAAGCACAGAGCTAAGTATAACACCTGAGTGCCACCAGAGATTGCCCAACCCCTCCCCCATCAATGTAGATAAGAGGTTAAAAAAAGTCAGAAATAGGGGCTGGAGAGATAGCATAGAGGTAAGGCGTTTGCCTTTCATGCAGAAGGTCATCAGTTCGAATCCCAGCGTCCCATATGGTCCCCTGTGCCTGCCAGGAGCAATTTCTGAGCATGGAGCCAGGAATAACCCCTGAGCACTGCCGGGTGTGACCCAAAAACCACAAAAAAAAAAAAAAAAAAAAAAAAAAAAAGTCAGAAATAGGGGCCGGAGAGATAGCATGGAGGTAAGGCATTTGTTTGCCTTGCATGCAGAAGGATGGTGGTTCAAATCCCGGCATCCCATATGGTTCCCCCGAGCCTGCCAGGAGCAATTTCTAAGCATAGAACCAGGAGTAACCTCTGAGTGCTGCCAGTGTGACCCAAAAACCAACCCCCCCCCAAAAAAAAGAGTCAGAAATAATTGATTTTCTGAGCCAGACCAATATAGTAGAAGAGGTAGGGTAAGGCATTTGCCTTGAGTGTGGCCAACCTGCATTCAATTCCTGGCATCCTGTATGGTCCCTTGAACATACCAGGAATAATTTCTGAGTGGAGAGTCAAGATTATAACCCTATGCACTGCTGGGTATGACCCAAAACAAACAAAAAGAATACAGAAGAACAGGACTTTCTGGGGCAGAGAGATAGCACGGAGTAAGGCATTCGAACAGTGGTTCGAATCCCAGCATCTCATATGGTCCCCTGAGCCTGCCAGGAGGGATTTCTGAGCGTAGAGCCAGGACTAACTCCTGAGCGATGCTGGGTGAAACCAAAAACCAAAAAAAAAAAAAAAAAATAGAATGGGACTTTCCACATATTTAGCACATTTTGTGGTACCAAGAAATGTAGTTAGTATCAAGTCAAAACAGGCCTTTCCAAGCCTGTATGCAGGACACTGCACACATTCTGTCAACTATTACTGGAAACAGGTTTAAAAATGATATATTAAAAAAGTCCAGGACCAAATGGTTTTAATGACGAACTCTACCGAACATCTAAATAATTAACACCAAATCCTCCTGAAACTCCCTCCTCCAAAAATAAGCAAAAGAGGAACATTTTCAAGTTTGTTCTATGAGGCCAATATTACCTGAAAGTAAGACCAAAGACACTAAAAAATTAATAATGCTGGGCTGGAGCAATTACACAGTGGTAAGTCATTTGCCTTGTGATCAGCAGACCCGGGGCCAGACTGGATTTGATCTCCGAAAACCAATATGGTCGCCTGAGCCTGCAGGGAGTGATTTCTGGGCATAGAACGAGGAGTAACTCGTGAGCTACACTGGGTGTGGCCCAAAAATACCCCAAGACAAACAAAAAAATGAGTAGTGCTGATAAATATTGATGTAAAAATCTTCAACAAAACATTACCAAATGAATCCATCAACATTTATTAGTATGATGCACCATGGCCAAGGGGAATTTATTCCTTAGAATGCAAGGGTTGTTCAACTATACCAGAATCAACATAAAGCACCATAATATTGTCTCTTATTAACAGAAATGATCGTCTCAACCAATGCATAAAAAGCATTTGGCAAGTTTAAATACCCTCCTATAATGAAAACAAACTAATTTAGAAGGGTAAAAAAGGAGGTGCCATAGTGGCAGAGTACCCTACAGTTATGAAGTACTTGGGAGACATCATGGAATGCCTGGTATTCAAACATGGTTAGGCCATACAAAAGGCAAATGGTCTATGATCTGTACTATCTTTCAGCCTAACATTTTTTTAAATCATGATTACCCCTTCAAGAAATGTATCTTAAGAATTAGTCAAGGGGCTGGAGAGATAGCATGGAGGTAAGGAGTTTGCCTTTCATGCAGAAGGTCATTGGTTCGAATCCCAGCATCCCATATGGTCTCCCGTGCCTGCCAGGAGAATTTCTGAGCATGAAGCCAGGAGTAACCCCTGAGCGCTGCCGGGTGTGACCCAAAAAAAAAAAAAAAAAAAAAAAAAAAGAAATATAAAGAATTAGTCAAAGAACATAACAGCTGGGGCCAGAGAGATAGCACGGAGAAAGTGCGGTTGCCTTCCATGCAGGACAGTGATTCAAATCCCGGCATCCCATATGGTCCCCCAAACCTGGCAGGAGTGATTTCTGAGCATAGAGCCAGGAGGAACCCCTGAGGGCTGCGGGTGTGACCCAAAAAAAAAAAAGAACACCGTATACATGGTATATGTGTGTGTGCAGTGTGCACAGCTGGGATTGAGTCTATTGACTCATGTAGCACACTTTCTACCACTGAACTACCCACACTCCGATTTTATCCAGAAACCTGTTTTGTTCTGCCTTAGGACCACACCCAATAGTGCTAAGGGGTCCATGTATACTCCGGCATTTGATTCAAGGTTGTAGCTGCAACTGCATGCAAGGTAAAACCTTAACTCTCATGCTTTTTCTCTGGCCTTCTTATTTATTTACTAATCTAAAATTTTTATGGGGCCACACCCAGCAGTGGGTAGGGCTTCTATACCTACATAGTTTTCAGTGGGCCATTCAAGGCCAGGTTTTGAAGGTATGAAGAGCTATCATGTGAGCCAGATTCTGGCTCTGGTTCCTTATATATATAGGTTAGATAGTATATGTTAATCACCTGTATATATTGACCCCAGTTCAATTCCACATACCGTCCCATCTTTTGGTACTAGAATGGTACTATTGGGGCTGGAGAAATAGTACAGCAAGTAGGGCACCTGCCTTGCATGCAGCTAACCTAGGTTTGACCCAGCATCCCACATAGCCTCCTGAAAACTATCAGGAGTAATTCCTAGGTGCAGAGCCAGGAGCAAGCTCTGAACACAAAAACAAAACCTAGAGA
The DNA here is from genome assembly GCF_024139225.1 of Suncus etruscus. Lineage (NCBI taxonomy): Eukaryota > Metazoa > Chordata > Mammalia > Eulipotyphla > Soricidae > Suncus > Suncus etruscus. Next base: position 96,500,614 of record NC_064856.1, read on the forward strand.
AAAAAAAAAGGCAAGGTGTGGAAGTTATTAAGATACAGGATGTTCTACATAGGTAAATTTAGCAAATATTTTTCAGGAAAATCCAGAGGAGATTGATGCACTAATATCCTAAAAATGTACTACCATAATAGCTAAGAGAGATCCAAGCAATACATAATAGAAGAAAAGAAAAAATGTAAATTACTTTTTTTATTTTTTATTTTTTGGTTTTTGGGTCACACCCGGTAGCGCTCAGGGTTACTTCTGTCTCTACACTCAGAAATCGCTCCTGGCAGGCTCAGGGGACCACATGGGATGCCGGATTCGAACCATTGACCTTCAGCATGCAAGGCAAATGCCTTACCTTCATGCTATCTCTCTGGCCCCATAAATTACTATTTAAGTAAAAAGAAAAATAGTAAGTTATGACTTAACCTGGCAAACAGTACCTTAACCAAGTGATCACAATTAGTATCACCAGTGATGTGACATAAATAACACATGCCCTGATATGGTTTTCCTTTATATCACTGTTTTTCTTTCAAATATACATAACCCTTATCTAATCAAGAGAAAATTATAAACATACTCCAAAAGGACATTTTACAGAATAATCAATTAGCAAGCCTTACAACTGTCAAGATTGGGAAAATAAGGAAAAACTGAGAAACTACCAAAAAAATCTTAGAAGAAACTAAGAAAGATAGTAACTAAACTACCTTGAAATGACTGCTGGCACAGAAAGGTAATTTAAGTGGAAAAACACGTAAGAAAACCATATACCTATTACACAGGCTTTTAAGCATGCACACACATACACACACAGTAAACAAAAATGATGACAAGAATATGAAGCAAAAGAAACTCTTACTCACTACCAATGAAAATGCAAAATAGTACCATCATTCTGGAAGACAATCTGTGAATTTCCTACAACAATCACATTCCTAGTTATTCACTCAATTGAATTGAAATTTATGTTCTCATAAAAACATACCCATACATGTTTATAGAAGCTTTGTTTACTGTCAAGTGACAACTATGTAGATGTGACCAAATTATAGCCTTCAACTGTTGTATGAATCCAATTATATGACACAGGGAAAAGTTGAAAATCTATGCTGATCATGAAAAAAAAAATCAGTGGATGCTAGGGAATGGTGAAAAATAGGATAAATAGGGGCAGGAGTGATAGCACTGGGAGTGGAGCGAGTAGGATTTTTGCCTTGCACGCAGCAAACCCAGATTCGATCCCCAGGAATAATTTCTGAGTGCAGAGCCAGGAGTAATACCTGAGCACCACTGGGTGTGGCCCCAAAACTAAAAAAGAAAACAAAGGATATGGGGCCAGAGCAATAGTACAGCAGGTCGGGCGTTTGCCTTGCACGCATCCAAACAAGTTTGTTCTGACATCCAATATGATCCCTCATGCCAGATACGAGTGGTTTCTGAGCAAAGAGCCAGGGGTAGCCCCTGAGCACCAGTGGGTGTGGCCCCAAAACAAACAAAACAAAAAAGGAAAAATAGGTGAAATAGAGGAGCATTTTAAGAGCAGAGCAACTAATCTCAATAATACTGTATGGTGGATAAATCAGATTATGCACTGCCTAAAGCAGTTACTTATCATAACTACAACAGAAAGATGATTACAAGCAGTAAATGAAGTAGAAGAGGAGGCTTAGAAGTGATTTAAGGTTAGAGGTGGAGAATCTCTCTATATCAAAACCATAAATATCAACACTACGTAATCATGTTACCTAAATTATAAGGGTTTATACTAAGGACCAGAGTTTGTAGAGGAGGATGCAGCCAACCCAGGTTTGGTCCCTGGCACCACATGGTTCTGAGCCCCACTAAAAACAAAGGCCAAGCACAGAGATGAGAGTTGTACCCAGCATCACCAGCGTGGCCTAGCCCTTGACCTCATCCACACATTTAAAATAATAAACTAGGGGGCTAGAGAGATAGCACAATGAGCAGGGCATTTGCCTTGCATATGACTGACCCGGGTTTGATCCTAGGCATCCCATATAGTCTTCTGACAACCCCTGAGTGCAGAGCCAGGAGTAACCCCTAAGCACTGACAGGTGTAGCCCAAAAATCAAAGACAAAAAAATAAAAAAATAAAAAAGCTCCATACCTACAATTCATATTCATATTTTATTATGTCTTGGATAGGAAATATTTGAAAAAAAAAAAAAAGAGATATCCTGGAGCCAAAGATGAGTAAGAGTACATGCCAAGCATCTTGTATGGAGCCCTAAGTTCATTTAGTTAAAAACTTCTTGGGGCGGGGCCAGAGAGCACAGCGGTAAGGCATTTGCCTTGCATGCAAAAGGACATTGGTTCGAATCTCAGCATCCTATATGGTCCCCCGAGCCTGCTGGGGGTGATTTCTGAGTGTAGAGTCAGGAGTAACCCCTGAGCGCTGCTGGGTGTGACCCAAAAACCAAAAAAAAAAAAAAAAAAAAAAAACTTCTTGGGGCCAGAGCAATAGCACAGCAGTCAGGTGCCTTGCGCGCAGTCAACCCAAGATGGCCTCAAGTTCAATTCCCGGCATCCCATATCCCACCAAGCCTGCCATGAGCAATTTCTGAGTGCAGAACCAGTAGTAACCCACCTCTGAGCATTGCCAGGTGTGGCACAAAAAACAAAAAAATGAAAACAAACTTCCAAGTCAATATATTTGGGATTGGAGAAATAGTACAGAGGATAAGACACTTGCCTTACATGTAATCAATACTGGATTGATCACTGGTAACACTTATGGGCCCCTGAGCACCACCAAGAGTTGATCCCTTAGCACTGTCAGGTATAGCCCCCCAAACCAAATCAATTTATATGCTGAGATATTGCTCACATTTGTTTTCTGGTCATAGTTTGCTTGGCACAGTGCTTGAAGGTTACTCCCAGAGATACTTATGGAACTTTGTGGTGCAGGGGATTGAACCCAGGGCTCCAGGATGCAAAGCATGAACTCCAACCCCTTAGACGACTTCCCTGGTCCTGTTCACATCCCAAAACAGTTAACAGCCAGTTGGTTTTATACATATCTTTCATATTTGTATCACAAAAAGACTTTAAAAGTTTTGGCCAATTTTACTCAATACTTTTAATTACTTTGTTTCAAGTGTTGTTATTTGAGGCTTTGAGAGAACCTGGGGGGGGGGGGGAATCTGCATTCTGCTTTCACTTCTGAGGAAATCAGATAATATACAAGTAAACAATACATGACTTATCAGATAGTAATAGATGCTCTTAAACAAAAAGTGAGTTAAATATGATCTACAGGGCTACTCTAATTAGAAGCTTAGAAAAAAATCTCTTTAAGGAGATGACATTTGAGTTGAGACCTGAATGGAGCCTGTAAACAAAGACAGGCTTGAGGTAGAGCTAGAGTAGAGTGGGAAGTTCCCAGCAGAGAACACAAAGGCCAAAACAAGTAAGCTAAATTTATCTGAGATTTATTAAGCAGACAGGGCACTGGCCTGACAGAAATAAGCTAAAAAGTATTTTTAAATCTAGAAATAAGAACAGGTATTTAAGAATCTCAAACCCTGGCCTGGAGAGATCGTACAACAAGTTAAGGATCTTCTCTTGCATGCAACAGACCCAGATTCAATTATTAGCATCTCATATGGTCCTCGGATACCCACCCACAGGGTAAAGTTTTAGACACATGCAGATGTGACCCCAAAACAAAATAAACCAACTCTCAACCAAATCTCAACTCTCTCTCCTATACTGACTGCCAGTAATCTATCAAACATATTTAAAGATTCGATAAAGATTCTAATTTTCAAGAAGTTTCTTGCTTGTTTGTTGGCTCCACCCCCGCCAGCCCCTCCCAAAGATATCCATCTCTTGCATGGTACATACTGTACTCTGAATTGTTCCATGTTTTCTCTTTTTAAAAAATTACATCTATAATTCATAGTTTATTATGTCTTTAATAGGAAACTTTTAATAGGAAAGAGACACTCTGGGGCCAGGGAGAGTTCAGTGGTATGAGAACATGCCAAGCATTTTGGTGGAGGAATTGGGCCACACCCAGAGGTGCTCAGGAGTTATTCCTGGCTCTGCACTCAGAAAATTACTCCTGGCATGAGGCTGGAAAGATAGCATGGCGGTAGGGCATTTGCCTTGCATGCAGAAGGACAGTGATTTGAATCCGGGCATCCCATATGTCAGTCCCCCAGGGCCTGCCAGGAGCTATTTCTGAGTGTAGAGCCAGGAGTAACCCCTGAGGGCTGCCGGGTGTGACCCCCCCCAAAAAAAGGAATTACTCCTGGCAAGCTCAGGGGGCCCAAAAAGGATGGTTAGAATGCAACCTCCTCGGTGGGTCACATCTAAGGAAAACACCCTCTCTGCTGTGCAACAGCTCCAGCTCCAGCCAAACATTTTTGATATGAGATCCTGCCCCTCTAAGTTTATTTCTGGCACCAACCAACTACCAAACAACAACAACAAATCAACAACTCTAACATAAATTGCTACTGAGTTCTCCCTAACAGATCTCATTTTTTTCATATAATACAATCATACATTGAAAGCAGGGCCAGAAAGATAGTTCTTGAGTCAGGAGCTCATGGTTTCTATGCAAAAGATGTGATCTCTACTACCAAATAGTCTAAAGCTACAAATCAGGAGTATCCAGTTCCCAAGATAGTCCAATAAGGTCCAAGAATAAAAATAAAATAAGTAGTACTTGGATGCAAACCCCACTTCTACCAATTGTATAATTCTGAGCAACTGGCATCTTTTTTAAGATGTCTGTCTCATCTGTAAATAGTTGTGAAAATTTAAAGATAAAAATGGTACAGTGTATCTTCAATATTTAATTTTATTTTGTTAAAGGACCAGAGCAGTGTCAAAAGTGATTGCAGAAACAAGCTGCAAATTGTTTGAGAGCTAAACACTGTCCAACTCCCTTTCATAAGGCTCTTTTTCTGGTTCAGAAGCTAGTCCTGGAATCTAGAACAATGTTTACACGAAGAGACATCAATCCCAAATTAGTCGAATGAACGTAGAATCAGACTCCATGAAGGCAAAGAATCCTAGGGGAAGCTGACTTTACTCCAAGAGGAAGAAAAGTTTTCCTTCCCCATCAAAAGCTAACAATATTCCAAGATATTGCTAAAGCTGCTTATGGTTTTTAATAGCCTCTTCCAAGTAGAAGTTCATAATTTCAAGGTACACTTAAAGTCTCATTACTCAGGCAGTGGCAAAGCAAAAACATTCCCAATCAATATACTTTATGTCTTATTGCTTTTACTGGGGTGAAGACTCAGTGGTAGTGCTTTGGGCTTACTCTTGGCTCTGCAATGTGGAATCACAGCCATGTGCAAGGCATGTGGGCCTTACTGGTTGCCCCATTCCTAGGATGCCCCTTTTCTCCAGCCAGTTACTGCTCCATTTCCTCCCCACCCACACAGTCCCAGCAATGCTCAGGTTCAGAGATCACTCCTGGGGCCGGAGAGGTAGCACAGGGTAGGGGCCGGAAGGGACCCGGTTTGATTCTCAGCATCCCATATGGTCCCCAGTCTACCAGGGTCAATTTCTGGGTGCAGAGCCAGGAGTGACCCCTGAGCATCGCTGGGTGTGGCCCCCAAACTAATCAATCAATAAAATAAAGTTAAAAAGAAAAGATCAGGGGCCGGAGAGATAGCATGGAGGTAAGGCATTCGCCTTTCATGCACAAGGACAGTGGTGCGGTGGTCTTCTCCCCCCCCCCCCCAGCCTGCCAGGAGGCGATTTCATCTCTAACCTCTCCTAACTACTTGTAAAAGTTTTGATCATATTGTATCAACATCCTAGAACACGCAACTCTTTATAAGCAGCAAGTTTCAACTGCAGAAAACTTACTTAAAAACGCTACACCTGGCACCTCCCGAATGGTAACACAGTGGGTTTGCACAAGGCAAACCCGGGTTCGATATCCGGCATCCTATTTAGTCCCGCGAGCTTGCCACTAGTGATTCCTGAGAGCAGAGCCAGGAGTAACCCTGACCACCACCGGATGTGGCCACAAAAACAAAACAAGAAAAACCGCTACAACTAATTCCCACAGCCAAAACTAGGCTCCCCTTTCTCCAGATCACATTTATCATACAATTTCAAGGCAAGGGGAGAGAACCAACCGTCGTTTCGTCCAGTCCCATAATTCGAAAAAGCACACACACTAATTTTTTTTTTTATAACTTCTTGAAAGTTCTCCCCACACACACACACACACTGCTGTTTAGCTTCACAGGCCCTTTAGGTCAAAGAAGAGGAGTTTTTTTGAGGGCGATGGAAGAAAAGGAGGCATTCACACCAGCTCGGAAAAGTGCGTTTTCCAATTACTATAATTATGCATGCACGCACACACGCGGGGGGGGGGGGGGGGGAGAGAGAAGGGAGAGAGAAGGGAGAGAGAAGGGAGAGAGAGGGGAGAGAGAGGGGAGAGAGAGAGGAGAGAGAATAGCAGCCCGGTAGGATTTCTGGGCCAAGATTCTGTGCCTCGGCTCCCATGAGAATGAAAATGAAATGAAGCGTCGTGCAGAAATGGGGTGTGTGTGGGGGGGTCAAGTTCTGCAGAGCCTTCTAGGGAGAGATCTAAACAAAATAAAACAAAACAATTCAACAAGGGGCCAGAGAGATGGCATGGAGGTAAGGTGTTCGTTTTGCATGCAGAAGGGCGGCGGTTCGGAACCCCCGGCATCCCATAGGGTCCCCCCCCCTTTGAGCCTGCCAGGAGCTCAGGAGAGCCAGGAGTAACCCTTGAGCGCTGCCGGGTGTGACCCAAAAACCAAAATGGATAATAATACTAGTAATCCAACAAAACCGGCCTTGCAGTAAGACCCGGCCCAAGCAGAGAGCAAGCATCCTTTTATATCCCTTGTGCATCTCCACTTGCAATGACCGCCTCGTTCACTTCCATCAGCTTCTGCAGACTGCTTGGACAAACAAGCCCGGGAGTGGGGAGCCAGCAGGCGGTCCTGATCGGAACCCGCCAGCCGAGGGGGTCAGCAGTAGCTAGGTAGCGCTCGGGAGCGGATTTCTGACACGCAGCCAAAGAAGAGTCCGATCAAGAGCTGAGTCCGGGAGCGAGCTGGAAGCCCAAACAAGCCCCTCGGGGCCGGAGAGAGAGAGCACGGGAGGCAGTGCATTGGCCTGGCATGCAGCAGGACGGTGGTTCGAGTCCCCGCATCCCATTGGGTCCCCCCCTAATTGAGCCTGCCAGGAGCGATTTAATGCCCAAAAACCAAAACAAAAAAAAAAAAAGTGTTCGATTAGGGGGGCCGGCGAGACAGCATGGAGGTGAAGCCTTTGCCTGGCAAGCAGAAGAAGGGCAGCGGTTCGAATCCAGGCGTCCCATAGGATCCCCTAATTGAACCTGTCAGGGCTGATATCTGAACGTAGGGCCGGGAGGAAGCGCTGCCGGGTGTGACCCAAAAGCAAACAACGAAACGATCGCATCCTGCATCCTGCCGGGGAGCCTTTTCTTTTCTTTCTTTCTTTCTTTCTTTCTTTCTTTCTTTCTTTCTTTCTTTCTTTCTTTCTTTCTTTCTTTCTTTTTTGGTTTTTGGGCCACACCCGGTGATGCTCAGGGGTTACTTCTGGCTGTCTGCTCAGAAATAGCTCCTGGCAGGCACGGGGGGGACCACATGGGACACCGGGATCCGAACCAACCACCTTGGGTCCTGGATGGGCTGCTTGCAAGGCGAACGCCGCTGCGCTGTTTCTCCGGGCCGGGCCGCACCTATTGTGCCTCCCGAGAAGGTGCCACCGGAACTCGACGCGCTGAGCCCTGGGGAGCGCCGAGGCGGAATGGACGAGCTTGCAGCGGGGGCGCTTCCGGGTCCAGACCGTGCGTCGGCCTCGTCTCACCTCCTTCCATCCTTCTTTCCTTCCTTCCTTCATTCATTCATTCCGCCGTCACGTGAAGGGGCGGGGAGGCCGGCTCCCAGCGCGCCCCGGAACCAGCCTGGGCCGCGACGCCGACACCCCCGTGCCCAGCGGACCCCCCCACCCCCAGAAAGCGGGGGGGGGGCCTCGAGGCCCGGAGCCCCCCGCCCCCTCACGCGCACCCCGACCCAGCCGCGGCCTCCGCCCCGCTCCAGCGCCTCCGAAGAACAGTCTCCCGTCTCCTCTCGAGCTCGAGACGCGGGGCCCAGCGCCGCCCCCCGCCCCCGGGATCCCCAGCCCGGCGTGCGCGCGCACCGCGAGACCCCACCGCCTGACTGGGCCCTGGCCGCCGAGTCCGGCCCGCCCGCTCCCTCCCGCCTCTCACCTCAGCCGGGTCCCGCAGCTCCGAGGTAGGCCTCCCTGCTCGAAGCCGTTTGAAACCGCTCCGGGCCCTCGCTACACCCCGCAGTGTCCTCGCCGCTGATTGGCCCGCGGCGCTCCGCCCCTCGGCCGCCCATTGGTCCGTTTGAAAGGCACGTGGCCACGCGCCGGCGCGGCCGCCTTAAAGGGGGCCTGCGCAGCCGCCTTGGCCTCAGAGCCGGCGTCCTGGGGTGCTGATGTGGGAGGAGGTGGAGGAAGAGGAGGAGGGGTGAAGCTGGTTCTTTTAGCATCTCGGGAAGGCCCAAAGCTGTTTGGGTTGGGGGACCCTAGAAAGAAGAAGGGCTTTCAAAAGGAATATTGGGGTTCTTTTTTTTTTTGGGGGGGGGGGTCACACCCGGCGGTGCTCAGGGGTTCCTCCTGGCTCTACCCTCAGAAATCGCCCCTGGCAGGCTCAAGGATTGGGGGGGAACCATGTGGGATGCTGGGGTTTGAACCACTGTCCTTCTGCATGCAAGGCAAACGCCCTGCCTCCGTGCTATCTCTCTGCCCCCCCCCCCCGAAAATCTTAACATAGTGGGCCTCATTCTCCATGTGCAATTATTTTTTTTGGTTTTGGGGTCACACCCAGCGCTCTCAGGGGTTCCTCCTGGCTCTGAGCTCAGAAATTGCTCCTGGCAGACCTGGGGGGACCGTATGGGGTGTTGGGATTCGAACCACCATCTGTTCAAATCAGCTGTATGCAAGGCAAACGCCCTACCTCTGTGCTATCTCTCTGGCCCCCAAAAATCTTTACATAGTGGGCCTCATTCTCCATGTGCAATTTTGTTGTTGTTGTTGTTGTTGTCTTTTTTGGGGAGGCCACACCCAGCGGCTCTCAGGGGTTCCTCCTGGCTCTGCGTTCAGAAATCGCTCCTGGCAAGCTGGGGGTGACCATTAGGGATGCTGGGGTTCAAACTACTGTCCATCCATGCCTGCTTGCAAGGCAAATGCCCCTCTGCTGTGCTATCTCTTTCTGGCCCGTTGGCATGTGGGCTTTTATTCTTTCCCCACAGAGGGTTATGTGGCTGTCAGCAGCTGCTGCCACATTGGAAAAGCGTTGAGGAGGGAAAAGGATGGTGTGAGGGAAGAGGGAGGGAACGAAAGGGCTGGCCAAGCTGGCCGGGATCTGCTGTGGTGGAAGGCAGACGTGAAAGAAAGCGACCTTTCCTAAAGGGCAGGAGCATTGTAGCTTCGTTGGCGGTCTTCAAGAGATGACAGGGTTTTTTGCCCTTCCACGCTGGGCATGAATGAATGGGGCCTTCTTGCTCGATGAAGCGGATGGGTTTACAGACGCTACTAGCGCCTGTGCAAGGCATGCTTGCAGCTAGCTAGCTCCCCTAAAATGCTCCCAGGAAGGATCAACCGCAGATCCTTCCTTATCAACTTGGAATGTGCGGATGAACAGTCCCAGAGACTTGATGGGTCACTCAAGGGCCACATAGTATGAGAAAGTCGGAAAAGAAAAGCTTGGTGATGGCCCCAGAAGGGAAGGGAGAAATGTGATGGGGCTGGGCTGTTGTTTTTGTTTACTTGGGGTTTTTTTTTGTTGTTTTTTTTTTTTGGTTCTTTGGTCCGCACTGGTGAGGTTCAGCGATTGCCCCCCACCCCGTCACTGCACATAACTTGGATGTCTCCACTATGAAGGAAAGCATACTCAAGATGTGTCTTTTGGCTTTCCTGGTGAAGTGCCTGATTTTCTCCCAAGAAATAATTCAGTCAGAAGGCCCATAGGTGGAAGTCAATCATAACCCCTGCATTGATTGCTGGCTATATTTCTGACATGTCTGTGACATTATTTATCTCTTTACTTTTATTTGGCTTTGCCTCCCTTGCTAATTACAGAAATTTGGCCTTATAGAATCTTATAGAAATTTTCAGCACCAGAGACTGCTAAATTCCCCTCTAGCTAGTATATTTGCAACTCAAAGGTTGAGGCAAGCCAGTTTCCAGCAAATTGCTTTTTCCTGCTCTCAGCTTCACGGTGTAAACAATAGCTTCTGCCTTTCTTGAATTCTACTTTCTGGAGGCTGTGAACCTCTTGCAAACCAGAACACCTCTGTCTCTTGTTTCGCCTTACCTCTACCAAGACTCTTTCTCACCTACATTGGGTAGTTATTTCATACGTAGATTCTAGGGTCCAGTACCATTGTGTTGTTCCTCCTAAGGATCCTCTGTCCTTTGTTTCCCTGAAAATACCTTGCATACCAGAGTTGTGCTTAAAATGTCATTAGCTGAAAAGTGAAGTTGTCTCTCGTCTCATAGACGTGGGTGCCCATACTTTGTGTGGTCTCAATTATTTCATATTTCATATTCGTCTGCTCGTGTACCTGTTTTCCTCTCGTAAAAGTACTATGACCCACGAGAATTGCTGAGATGCAACACATCTACAGAATCCTACACACACACACACACACACACGGTTTTGTGCTCAGGAATCACTCTTGGTAGTGCTCAGTGGAGAAGATTTGGTGCCAGGGATAGAATTAGGGTCTGCTGCACGCAGGGTTGGCTGCATGTTCTCTCTCCAGCGCCCATTCTTCCACTTTTTTTTTTTTCTTTTGGTTTTTGCGCCACACCCGGCAGTGCTCAGGGGTTACTCCTGGCTATCTGCTCAGAAATAGCTCCTGGCAGGCATGGGGGACCATATGGGACACCGGGATTCGAACCAACCACCTTTGGTCCTGGATCGGCTGCTTGCAAGGCAAACGCCGCTGTGCTATCTCTCCAGGCCCACTTATTTTTTTTTTTAAGTTCTTATATTATTTCACATTTTTCATCAAGAAAAAAGACTTGTTGCTTTTGTTTGTTTTTCTTTTGTTCCTTTTTTTGGTATTTGGGGCACGCTCAGCTGTTCTCAGATATCTTGCCAGGCTTCTCTCCTGGACCATATGGGAAGCTGTAGCTCAAACACTGGTCAGGTGCTTGCAAGACAAGGGCCTTATCTAAAAACAAAATGGAGAGAGGGAATGGAGCCATACAGATGGTACAGTGGTTAGGGTATTTGCCTTGCACATCCTGGACCCTGGTTTGTCTTCAGCATCCCATATGGTCCTCTGAGTGATCCCTGAGAAAAGAGCCAGAAGTAAGACCTGAATATGACCAGGTGTGACCGCAAAATGAAAACAAAAAACACACACCAAAAAAAAAAAAAAATCCTCATATCACTGTTAGAATTTTGTACAGATTAGCAAAGAAAAATATGTACAAAGAAATTCACTTCAAAAGTCAAATAAGTAAAATGGTTTAAAAAATAGGCTGGAGAGATAGCAAAGAGGTAGGGCGTTTGCCTTGTTGCATGCAGAAGGATGGTGGTTTGAAACCGGCATTCCTTATGGTCCCCAGAGCCTGCCAGGAGCAATTTCTGAGCCTAGAGCCAGGAGTAATCCCTGAATGCTGCCAGGTGTGACCCAAAACCAAAAATAAATAAATAAATAAATAAATAAATAAATAAATAAATAAATAGGAACCAGAGAGATAGCATAGCAATAGGGCATTTGCCTTGCAAGCACTGACCCAGGACCAATGGTAGTTCGAATCCCAGCATCCCATATGGTCCCCCAAGCCAGGAGCCATTTCTGAGTGCATAGCCAGGAGTAACCCTTGAGTGTTGCCGGGTATGGCCCAAAAACCAAAAATATAAATAAGTAGATAAAAATAATGTTGCTAATCTCTATGTGCTGGTATTAAAAAATATTAAATTTTATATAATAAAAAGTTGCAGGAAATTATATGTGGGATGATTTTATGACACCTGGTTATAAATGTATGTGTGCACATAGAATTTGTGTGCCTAATAAAGTTGAGAACATGCCTGGAATTTCGGGAGGCTATTCCATTGGGGGGAAAATTTTGTTTAACTTTCACACATTGGGGCCGGAGAGATAGCATGGAGGTAGGGCGTTTGCCTTGCCTGCAGAAGGATGGTGGTTCAAATCCCGGCGTCCCATGTGGTCGCCTGAGCCTGCCAGGGGCAATTTCTGAGCAGAGAGCCAAGAGTAACCCCTGAGCACTGCCGGGTGTGACCCCCCCCCAAAATAAATTACACGTTAATTTATTTTTTAATTGAGAAAAGCTGTGGTAAAGGCAGTCTAGAAAGGGTGTCATTGATAAGGAACTGACTGTGGGTTTGAGTTTTTTAGAACAGGGTTCATGTTGAAACACTTTATTTTATTTTATTTTTTTTTTGGGGGGGGGCACACCCGGCGGTGCTCAGGGGTTACTCCTGGCTGTCTGCTCAGAAATAGCTCCTGGCAGGCAAGGGGACCATATGGGACACCGGGATTCGAACCAACCACCTTTGGTCCTGGATCGACTGCTTGCAAGGCACACACCGCTGTGCTATCTCTCCGGGCCCTGTTGAAACACTTTAAAGGAAAATGTATATGTCATTAAGTAGAATGGGGTCATTATCAAAGGCTTCTGAGCAAAGTCATAACAAAACAAGAATTGCATTTTATTTATTTTTGGTTTAGAGTCCACAGCCAGCAGAGCTCAAGGTTCGCTCAGTGGTGCTTGGAGACAATACAAAGCTTGCGCTGTTTGCCTAGCTCTCTCTCCAGCCCCAGTATTACATTAAGGGGCAATAATTTGCTTGACTATCTGAAGCAGGTTAGAGTTGGAAACCCAGTAACTACTGACAGAAGGAAAGAGTGGTGAAAATACTGAGAATGGAGTTGAGGATTTGGTGGCTGGCAAGAATTAGTGCAAGGGTGGGGCCAGTTAGGAGGATGAGTCAAAAGTGTCCCTTAAATCTAGGGACTGGGAATCCTAGGGATTGCCTGGGTGGAAGTAGAAAGTCAGGGGAAACCAGTTTCAAAGGAAGGCAAAATAGGCTGGATTGATAGTATTGCAGGTAGGGCATTTGCCTTGCATGGGGTCAACTAGAGTCTGATCTCTGGTATCCTATATGGTCCCTCCTAGTCAGTCAGAAGTAACTTCTGAGCACCACTGGGTATGCCCCTTCCCCCTCTAAAAGAAGGCAAGGTATTTGGTAAATGTTTTATAGGGGCTATGCCTGGCAGTGCTATAGGGAAACACCTAACATTACTTAGTGGCTCTTGTGCATGAAATGCATATGCTCCATCACCTGAGCCACTTACCTGGCAAGGTGTTTTAGACCTGTTTATTGTTTTCTATTTTATTTTACTCACATTGGTTTGGGGGCCACACCCAGTGGTGCTCAGAGATTGCTCCTGGTTCTGTGCTCACGGGTCATTTTTATGCAGTGCTGAGGATTAAACCTGGGTTAGCTACATGCAAGGTAAGTACCTTAATGGATACTATCTCAGTAACCCTAGACCTATTTATTTTTAGATAATAATGGAACATTCGGGCCTGGAGAGATAGCACAGTGGCATTTGCCTTGCAAGCTGCCAATCCAGGACCAAAGGTGGTTGGTCGAATCCCGGTGTCCCATATGGTCCCCCGTGCCTGCCAGGAGTAACTCCTGAGCACCGCCGGGTGTGGCCCAAAAACAAAACAAAAAACAAAACAAACAAACAAAATATAATGGAACATTCAAGACACATCTAAGGGGCCAGAGCAATAGCAGGTTGGGTGTTTGTCTTGAATGCAACCAACCTTGTTTCGATCCTCAACATCCCATATGATCCCCAGAGCTTGCCAGAAATAATTTCTGAGTGCAGAGACAGGAGTAATCCCTGAGCATCACTGGGTGTATATATATATATATATACCGTATTTTCCGGCGTATAAGATGACTTTTTAAACAAAAAGTCGGGCCCAGAGAGATAGCACAGAAGTGTTTGCTTTGCAAGAGCCAATCAAGGACCAAAGGTGGTTGGTTCAAATCCCGGTGTCCCATATGGTCCCCCGTGCCTGCCAGGAGCTATTTCTGAGCAGACAGCCAGGAGTGACCCCTGAGCACCTCCGGTGTGGCCCAGAAAACCAAAAAAAAAAAAAAAAAAAAAAAAAGAAAAAGAAACAAAAAAAGTCAACCAAAAATCGGGGGTCGTCTTATATGCTGAGTATATCCCGAAAAATGTTTCAATATGCCGCTAAACGAAAATTGTCCAAATAGTGCCACAAAACTAATTTTCCAACTTGATCCTGCACCAATCACTGCAAGGCTGCTCGGACCGCCTCTCGAACTCAGCCAATCCAAGGAATTTTTTATGCAAATTAAACAATGTTCTGGACCCGAATCTACACTGTAAAAAGCCTGCTCAGATTGGCCAGAGTCAGAGAGGAAGTCTAGTACAGTATACCCTTTGAACCTTTGCTTGTTGTGATTGGCTCACTGTGGAAGATACAGTTGCAGCACAGGAACGTTCTGTCTGATACAGCGAATATAGGCCTAAACCTATGTTTTAACTGCAATATTAGGGGGTCGTCTTATATGCCCAGTCGTCTTATATGTCAGCAAATACGGTAACAGTAATAATAATATAAGACTCATCTAGGTAGGCCTAGAAACCAAAGAACAGAGAAGAAACTCATCTTCATAGAGTGGAATGATTAAAGTGTGGGAGTGAATAAAATCTTGCAGAGAGTGGAAAAAATGAAATATGAGAGACATAGATAGGGGAAGGAGAAGGAATATCAGGCTTAAAGGTTTGAGAATGAATTACACATTAATCTTTTTTCATCAGTATGCTTTTTTCATATTTTTGGAAAACTTGCTTAATTTGCTTAATTTAAGGTATATAGAGTTTGGATCCTGGAGAATTTTAGATCAAACATGGTGAAACTGGACTGAGATGTTAGGGAATATGCAGTTATAGAATATGCCTAGCATAAGCCTGATAAGCTGACTGGATTCAATTCCTGGCACCACATGGTCTCCTGAGCATTGCTTGTGCAGCCTTTGAGATTCCTGAGCACCACGAGGATGGCCAGAAGTCCCCAGTACCACATGGTCCAAGTAGTATCAATATCCTCAAACCCTTTTATTGAACTGTGAAGCTTAGTTGGCTGAGAATTGCTGGTGGGGCCACTGTGCTTTTTGATCACAACTTAGGGACTCCACCCTACTTCCCTGCAAAAGATGGAAAAATCCTTTTATCATCCACACCTTTTTTAATGTTTGGGGCACACCCAATGATGTTCCTGGCTTACTCCTGGCTCTGTACTGAGGAATTACTCCTGGGGTGTTTGAGCAACCACATGAGATGCCAGAGATCAAACTCAGATTGACCATATGTAAGGCAAGCACTTAATTCATTGAACACCACTCCAGCCCCAGAAAATCCATTTTTGTCTTAGGTTAGATGTAGACCTATTAAAAAGTAGGCATTAAGTGTCTAATTTTATTAATTTATTTACTCAACAGTTACTCATTAAGCATCCAGTAGGTGCAGAGTCCATTCTAGATATTTAGAACAGTAAGACAAATTCCTCCTTTCAGTAAACTCACATAATAGTGAGGAAATGTAGACCATTTATAAATCAATTTTGTGGTATGCTATTAGAATGTACTATGGGCAAGGAAAAAGAGAATAAAAAAGGTACAGGAAGTGAGCTGAAGCAATCATTTTATGAAGAGATGTTAAAGCTGGGTTCTATGGAAATTACATGTGAGCCAGAACTGGAAGGCAGTGAAGGGGTCAGTCAGGGATGTCATTAAAAAGAACATACTAGCTAGAGGGAACAGCTAGACTAAGTTCCTAAATTCATATCTGGAGTTTGAGGAACTTGGAGGCCAATATTTCTGGGCAGGGCAATTCGTAAGGGTTAGTAAGAGATAGATCTGAGACTGGAATGATAGTACAGCAGGTAGGGCATATACCTCGAATGTAGAAGACCCAGATTTGAGCCCTGGTAACTCAAATGATCTCCGAAGCACCACCAGAAGTAATTATTTTGTTTGTTTGGTTGATATTTTTTGATTGGTTGGTTTTTTAGGCCACACCCATTAGCACTCAGTGTTTGCTCCTGGTTCTGTGCTCAGAAAATCACTCCTGGCAGGCTCAGGGGACCATATGGGATATCGGGGATGAGACTCAGATTGGCCATGTGCAAGGCAAACACACTACCCATTGTGATATCACTCTGGCCCCAACAGGAGTAATTCTTTGAGTGCAAAGCCAGGAGTAACCCATGAGCTCCTGAGCACCACTGAGTGTGTCCCCCACCAAAAAAAAAAAAAAAAGATGATGAGGTCTGATAGATAATGAAGGAAGTCTTGGGGGCAGTGAAACTCATACAGTACTTTTTCCAGATAAATCTAATAGATTAAAAAATAGAAGAGGTGGAAGAAGAGGTGGGGGGAGAGAAAGAAAATCTGTTATACAAACTTAATGAAGGCTATTGTTGATGCAGGATTTTTGCAAAGCAGAAAGCTGTCAACAATAAATCGCAATATAAAACAATCTTTAAAAAATCTGATAGGGGCCGGGAAGGTGACGCTAGAGATAAGGTGTCTGCCTTGCAAGCGCTAGCGTAGGAAGGACCACAGTTTGATCCCCAGCGTCCCATGTGATCCCCCCAAGCCAGGGGCGATTTCTGAGCGCATAGCCAGGAGTAATTCCTGAGCGTCAAACGGGTGTGGCCCAAAAACAAAACAAAAAAAAATCTGATAGATGCTCAGGGAATATTTTGGAGTTCAGGATTATCATCAACTTGCATTTATTTATTATTCATTAATGTGTCCTTTATTCCAGGGACCTCCCCATAGTTCTACTTAAAGAGGGGATTAAGAGGCAATGAAATCCTTCTGCCATTAAAAATCAAAGTGAACATTATAGTAATGCAACTGGAAGCAGAAAACAACTGCCAAACATATTTGCAGAAGAACTGCCCTAGCTATTTCTGAAAAGCCTGCTAGGGTTGGAACAATGTTCATTGCATCATAATCACAAGCTACATTCTGGTTGACATCCAGAAATGTCCCTGTTTCTGGTTAAAACATTTCATCCATGAGACATGGATTGCATTTCTAGCCTCAGAGGAACCATTTTAGTAGTCAAATTCCTTTCAACTTTCACTACAGATAGTTCTAAATTATTCCCTAGATATAGCAGTGGAGACATTAACACAGAACTCAATTCTGGAGTTGAAGTGATATCCAGCTGGTAGGGCACTTGCCTTGCATGCAATCAACCTGGCTTCTATTCCTGGCACCTCATATGGTCCCAGGAGCCCCACCAAGAGTGATCCCTGAACATAGAGCCAGGAGTAAGTCCTGAACATTGCTGGATGGGACCCCAAAACAAACAAAACAAAACAAACAAACAAAAATCTCAAATGCCAGTGGATTTTAGTGTCTTAATTGACTTCCCAAACTACAAAGTCTATCCTGGTTTACACTGTTTGCTGGTTGATTGAAGGGATGAATAGTCTTTTCTTCTTTTTTTGTGGCCCCTTTCTCCAGTACCATCTGATTGCAGAAGAACTTGGACCACAGCAACATCAGTCCAACCAAAGAGGAAGGAGACAGAAAAGAAAGATAGGGAACTTGTTAGCAGGCTGTCAACAGGCTTTTAGGGCTAAAGGGGAAACCACTGACAAGGGCAGGATAAGTGAGAGTTCCTGGCTTTTTGTGTCTTGGAAAATGAAATAAGCAGATGTGTAGCTTAGGGCTACCTTTATTCAGCCTTGAGTCTAAACCCAGGCCCTTAATTAGACTGTCTGGATCTGCTTTAGCATCATGTTAAGGAAACTAATGTTCTTTGGAGCCTTGACTGGAAACCATCTTCTTTGCTGAGTTCTGATGCCTCTGCCAGCTATTAATGGGAGATGGTCTGGAGAGAAAAATAAATGAGGGAATGTTTCAAAACAAAAGCTGCCCAGCTTTCAGCACTCAATTCTTGTCCAGAAACTGAAAGAAAACAAGAGAGAGAGGAGGGAAGTTGAGAGAAGGGAGGGAGGGGCAGTGGGAGGAAAACTGGAGACATTGGTGGTGGGAAATGTGCACTGGTGAAGGGATGGGTTTTAGAACACTATATAACTGAATCTCAATTATATTTGTTTGTTTTTGTTTTTGGATCACACCCAGGGGTACTCAGGGGTTACTCCTGGCTCTGTGCTCAGAAGTCGCTCCTGACAGGCTTGGGGGGAACATATGGGATTCAGGGAATCGAACCAAAGTCCATCCAGAGTTGGCCAAATGCCCTACCACTGGCCCCTGAATCTCAATTATGAACAACTCTCTATCTCACAGTGATTGTTTTTTAAATTTTATTTTATTTTTATTTTATTTATTTATTTTTTATTTTTTGGTTTTTGGGCCACACTTGGCAGTGCTCAGGGGTTACTCCTGGCTATCTGCTCAGAAATAGCTCCTGGCAGGCACTGGGGACCATATGGGATGCCGGGATTCGAACCAACCACCTTAGGTCCTGGGTCGGCTGCTTGCAAGGCAAAGGCCGCTGTGCTATCGCTCCAGCCCCTTAAATTTTTTTTTAAACAATGAACTTCCTGATACCCCTAAACATCTATCCTTATATTAAGTGGATCCAGGACTTCCCTCACATTTGAAAAAAATAACAGCAGCTTTCCCCCAAAAAGGCTTGACTACATTTCTTTGATCATGAAGCCCCTAAGCATAAACAACTAAAGCCTACATCCAGAAATGCCCTGGGATGTACTTTACACTTAATTCTGTGCAGTCTCAATATTTGTGCATTCTTTTCCTTTAATCCTGTGTGCAGCAGTGTTTCCTTCAGGCCACGCTTGATAAAGTCTTCAGTTTATGCCATGGAGACCTCCCTAGGGGAGTCATATTTTTGGTTTATTTTTTTCTCTTTGTTTCTGTGTCATACCTGGCAATGCTCAGGGGTTACTCCTGACTGCACTCAGGAATCACACTCTTGGTGGTGCTCAGAGGACCATAGGGAATGCCAGGGATTGAACCTAGATTAGCTGCATGCTGGGCAAGTGCATTACTTACTATATATTGCTCTGGCACAGAAGTTATTTTTTCATCTTAGGACCCACAGTTTGTTCAGAAAATATAGAAAGAAATCCAGGGTTCTAATTTTGAACATGATTAATTTTCAAAAGCTATGACCAGTTTATTAGAATTTGACTTACTCTCTCCTTACTTGCCCATTTTATTTATTTTAGTTTCTGGGCCACACCCCACTGCTCTCAAGGGTCACTCCTGGCAGGTTTGGAGGACCATATGGGATGTTGGAAATCGAACCTGGATCCATCCTGAGTTGGCTGCTTGGAAGGCAAATGCCCTACCACTGTGTATCACTCTGGCCCCTACTTGTCCATTTTTTTTGTTTGTTTTTCTATTTGTCCATTTTATATTTTATGTAGAGTGAACCAAACAAGGAATTCTCGAGTTTTATTTCATTCCTGAGATCACCTAAAGGTACATAAACATAGAAATAATGCGACAAACCACTTGGTTTCACATTTTCATTTGACTGAGCTGGAAATGAAGAGCCAGAATGTTTTCTTTTTTTTTCGGGGGGGGGGGGCACACCCGTTTGATGCTCAGGGGTTACTCCTGGCTAAGCGCTCAGAAATTGCCCCTGGCTTGGGGGGACCATATGCGACGCCGGGGGATCGAACTGCGGTCTTTCCTTGGCTAGCGCTTGCAAGGCAGACACCTTACCTCTAGCACCACCTCTCCGGCCCCCAGAATGTTTTCATAACCTAAAACCAAGGAGTTCATCCTTGATGTTGGTAGTAAATTCTCATTTGCCACCAGACAAATTCTTGCTGAGACTGTGTCATCAGCCAACTCCCTTCTTCCCTCTTGTGTCTTCTGTTAAAGGGACTGAGCAGTAGCAGATGAATGGGATTTAAGATGCAAACAGTGTCAAAAACCTGATGAAATTAGCTAATGTGGTCAGAAGGTGGCAAAATGTATTCACCAAACTTTGTTCTCTCTCAACTATCTCTGGTTTTCCAAGCAAATGTTATGTGCTTATAAGTTCATTTTTGCCTTTCAAATCCTTGTTCATATCCTGGATTTGAGAGAATGCGCTTTGAACTAAACTTCACTGCTTATTCAATCTTCTCTTTTGTGAGTTGTGGAGTTTTTGTTGTTTGTTTTTAAAGAAAGGTAGAGAGGCCAGACAGATAGTCTAGGGATTAAACAGCGTTCCTTACATACGGCCAACTCTGGCTGGATCCCCAGCATATGTTCCCTTGAGCACAGAGCTGGGAGTAAACCCTGCACATTGCCACATGTAGCCCCAACACTCCCCTAAAATTTAAATAAAGAATGGTGGAATAAAGGATGTTTTTCCACTTGTTTTTGTTCCAACGCACCAAAGTGGCTTGACTTTTATACTTTGTTGTCGGATCGTTTTTTTTGGATTTGGGTCACACCCGGTGGCACTCAGAGGTTACTCCTCCTGGCTTTGTGCTCAGAAATTGTTCCTGGCATGCTCAGAGGACCAGGAGATGCCAGGATTTGAACCACCGTCTGTCCTGGATCGGCAGTGTGCAAGGCAAATGCCCTACCGCTGTGCTATCTCTCTGGCCCCCAGGATCTTTAAAAAACAAAACATTTTTATTCTTGCCCTTCTTGCATTTTAGATTTATGGGGTGTTTTATGTGTTGCTAGTCTCAATTCTGTGAGATTCTGTCTTGGTCAGGCTTGGGCAGTGCCTGGCCCACCCACAGTGGGAGATGAATGGATAAATGGAAGCATTATTCTGTGAATGGTTTGTAGTTTAGACAAATCAACAATTGAGCCTTAACATCCAATTCTGCCCTTTTGTGGCATTGAGATGACCATGTTTCTCAAACTTTATTGAGAGGTAGCGTGTCCAGAGAACCCAAGGACTCCCCAACTCCTCACTCGAGCCTTAATTTATTATTTTTTTTTGTTTGTTTTTTGGGCCACACCCGTTTGACGCTCAGGGGTTACTCCTGGCTATGCGCTCAGAAGTCGCTCCTGGCTTGGGGGACCATATGGGACACCGGGGATCGAACCGCGGTCCGTCCTAGGCTAGCGCTGGCAAGGCAGACACCTTACCTTTAGCGCCACCGCCCGGCCCCCTCGAGCCTTAATTTAGCAGTGGAAGAGCTATGAGGATAGCTGATTAAAAAGAAAGGGAAACTTTGGGCCCGGAGAGATAGCACAGCGGCCTTTGCCTTGCAAGCAGCCGACCCAGGACCAAAGGTGGTTGGTTGGAATCCCGGTATCCCATATGGTCCCCCGTGCCTGCCAGGAGCTATTTCTGAGCAGACAGCCAGGAGTAACCCCTGAGCATCGCCGGGTGTGGCCCAAAAACAAAACAAAAAAAACCAAAACAAACAAAAAAAGGCTCAAACAACACCAAGACACAAAATTAGTAATAAAAATAGTAAAAATAAAATGGTAAAAACAACAAGAAAAACACAAAAAAATTTTGGGGAGGGAAAGCACACCTGGTGGTGCTTAGGGCTCACTCTGCATTCTGGTAGTGCTCCAGGGACCATATGGGATGCCAGGAATTGAACCCAGGTTGGTGGAGTGCAAAGCAAGCACTCTACCTGTTGTAGTCTTTCTGGCCTAGAAATAGGGATTTTTTTTAAGCCAAGGAACTCTGGTCTTGGTAGGTCTTCTGTAGATGAATTGACATTCCAGCCAGGAACTCCAAGAACCTTTTATTCTTCCTGATCATCTCCTTGAAACAGAGGTGATGTGTGTGCAAACACGCTTCCCACAGTTTGGGTCTGTCAGACAGAGCAGCTATGATGATCAGTCATGACTCAATCCAGGCAAGATGATTAAGAAAAGCTAAATTTATATTAAATTATCATAAAGTCCTAAAATACTGAACATAGTGGTTAAATAACTCCAGAAAGTCCAATCTCTCCAGTGAGTAACGTTAAAACCATTACACGTGAGCGCGGGGAGAATCACTTCCATTAGTTTAGGACAGAGAGATTTTGCTTTTTTTTTTTTTACATAGTAAATCAGTGCTCGAATAGATATTTCTTCAAATATGTCCTTTCTACATTCTCAACAGCCCAAGTGCAATCAGATTCTTTCTGCCCCTCTGTTCCCAATGAGCAGATGCCACTTTTCCGCTTTCTCTGTTTTCCCAACTAGCACCCTGAGAGGAGGGGAGAAAGTGTTCCTTTTCTCATTGGCTCCAGTCAAGTCTGAAATGGGCCCCTTTTCTCCTCAGAAGAGACAGCCCACCTTTCTCATTTTGTGTCTGGAAAAAAAATTTCCTTCACTGGCCTGCTTGTCTTGTGCAGGCCCGGCTAGGGCTGGCTACTGGCAGCAGACCTCAGGGCCTGACAGAGGATCTAGCAGTCTGGGATCAGGCCAGAAAAGGGGGGGGGGGCTCTTTCCCTTCCTCTTCACTACCACATTTGGCAGCTGATTTCTTAATACCCAAACCAAAGGAGATGAAAGTCCCCCTAGGAGCCCTCCCCTCCTCTATGTCCTGCTCTGGGGTGGCAGGGTGTCCCTCAGCCATGTTTGCTACTTGGCACACCTCTTTGCTTCTCATATAGCCTTCCTCACCACAGAAAAAGCAAATTAGACGGATCCAAGACTCTGTGTGTGGGAGCGGGGGTGAAGTTGGGGTGGGGGTTTCCCCAACTCTCCTGATACTAATGTGAGATACAAGCTCTGCTGTGTGAATGAGCATGAACCAGGTGGTGCTATCTGTGTGCAGAAAGTCAGTGGGTCACTTAGCCAGGAAGTCAGACTGGGAAATTGGCCTCCCCATTGTCACAGGCTCTGTCCACTCTCTTAGATCCCTGAGCACTTGAGAGAGAACACAGGAGATTCAACCCCTTGGATATTCCCTGTTAGGCCCTGGGCACCCCAAGTCTAAACCACTTGTCATGATTATTTAAGAAAACACCTGGCCCTTCTTGAACAGCTTTTGTAGGCTCTCTGTGCTCAGCATCCCAGAGAATGAGGATAAGAATGGCAGAACATTAGGATTCAGAGGAGATGCTGGGTTGAGTCTGGCCACTTCTTAGATATTTCACTCAAACTGTGGGGCCCCACATTCATTCAAGCTACTGGCTTACAACCTGGTTACTTTGAGTCAAAGACTAAGAAAAGGTACTGGCCAGTGGCAGCTCCAGGTATTCTATTAGCCAGCAGCCATGTGCTAGGGGGTCTCAGTCATCTGAAGGTGAATCAAGGCTACAGACATGGGAATAGGAGGGAGAGCAGCCTGAGCCCCACCCAGATCTGAGAAAATAGTAATTCTTTGAGTGAGAATGACAATCCATCACCAGCAATGGACAGGAGGACCCCAGGGCCCTGCTCCCTCTAAAAGCCTATTCAGATTATCAACACTTGAGGCTAAAGGGCTCCCAAAGGCCCATACCAGCTGGGCTGATTCCTCCTCCCAGCCTCTATCCTTCATTTTGCTCTTTAGCCACATACCCCAGCCCCTGCTGAACAAGTTTTCTCAGAGAAGCCAGTTAGACGATCAGCTCTGAGGGGGAAACTGCTCAGACTTGGGCTTCATCAGCTCTGTGGCTCCTGTTCTGAGGGTCCCATGAGGGAGGGTAGACCTCTGCACTGAGGAAGGGCCATTTACTGCGCCTAATTTGTGGGGAGGGGGCTGCTCAGACTGTGTGCAAGAGATGAGGTTCATGGTCAAATGCCAGCTCTAAATTCTCCGAGGCGCCACATCCTTTCTTGTGCACAGACAGCTAGTTATGGACTTGGCCGGAAAAGGCTCCCAAGAAGGGCTGGGGAGCCACTATGGAGTCGGGAGGAAGCGGCACAGTAGGGCACCGAGGGCGGGGGCCTGCTGCTAAGCGAGCACAAGGACTGGAAGTCCACGGAGGAGAAGAACCAGGCAGGGAGGAAAAGGGCTGCAGGCCTTTAGACCTGGCTCTCTGAGGAGAGCTTGCGTTCATGTTTCCAGCCCGTGTCGGGCAGAGAGCCGCGTCTCTCTGGAGTGGCTGCGGTGTGCATGCTGCCACACTCCGACTGCTCTTCCCGCAGCAGCTGCTCCGTTTCTGTGTCGTCCAGCGAGCCGGAGCTGGCCTGGATGGACACTGTGTCTGTCTTCATGCACACATGATCCCGAAGAAGGCCTCCCCGTGAACTGCGCAGCTGCTTGAGGTCTTCCCACTCTGCATCATCCCCGGACAGGAGGCAGATCCCCTCCACGATCTTGATCTTTTCCTTGGTATAGTTATGGTCGGGCCCGCCCTAGGATTGAGAGTGGGGAGAAGACATGGTCAGTTGGGTCTCCCACAAGGGTGGATGGAAAAGGAAGTGAGTGGAAGTAAGACTGCGTGTGAAGATGCACCAAGATTCTGCAAACAATTTGGGAAAGGTGAGCAGAGGCACTGGGTGGGATAGAAAGGAGAGGGGTCACTCTGGGGACTGTTCCCTGTAAGCATGCAAGGAGGAAGAAGGGCAGCTCTGCTTCCAGTCCTGCACCAGCCACTGGCTAAGTCAGGATGGAGTCGCTGCTTCACATCTCCAGAACTCAGGCTCCACATCTGCAGACCCCACTACTGGCTGTTGTGAGGGTGAAAAGAATCAATGCCTGGACTATAATTAGTCAACTGCATGCCACACAGAAACACAGGGAAACATGTTAACTGTTTATTTTTAAAATATGGAACACTTCACGAATTTGCGTGTCATCCTTGCGCAGGGGCCATGCTCATCTCTATATCGTTCCAATTTTAGTATATGTGCTGCCGAAGTGAGCACTGTTATTTCATTATTTTGTCTGTGCTTTGCCATTGGGACATCATGGCAATGCACATTCCCAAAAGCAATGGACAAAATTCATGCTTTCACTCATGCTTTTGGGCAAAATTTGTATTTATTTATTTAAATTGGTTTCTAGGCCATACCTGGCGGTGCTCCAGGGTTACTATTGGTTCTGCATTCAGAAATCACTCCTGGCAAGCTTGGGGGACCATATGGAACACTGGGGCTCCAACCAGGTCGGCAGCATGCAAAGCAAAAGCCCTATCCACTGTGCTATTGCTCGTACCCCCAGCTTTTTTTTTTTAATTCTTTGGGTAGGGTGTAGCTCAGGACAAAGCAGGTTATTTCTGAGGGGCTATTCCTATCTCAGAACTCAGGAGCGATATCTGATGGTGTTAGGAGGGCCATATGAGGAGTGGGGAAACACACAGGGTCAATCATCCTAACTTCGTGATCCAGACAGGAGGGATCCTGAAAATGCTCTTTTTTGGGGGGGGGAGGGTCACACCTGGCAGCACTCAGGAGCTACTTCTGGCTCTACACTCAGAAATAGCCCCCAGCAGGCTCGGGGGACCATATGGGATGCCGGAATTCGAACCACCATCCTTCTGCCTGCAAGGCAAACGCCTTACGGCTGTGCCCTAAATGCTCTTTTATTTAAAAAAAAAAAAAAACGCGGGGCCGGGCGGTGGCGCTGGAGGTAAGGTGCCTGCCTTGCCTGCGCTAGCCTAGGACGGACCGCGGTTCGATCCCCCGGCGTCCCATATGGTCCCCCAAGAAGCCAGGAGCAACTTCTGAGCGCATAGCCAGGAGTAACCCCTGAGCGTCACAGGGTGTGGCCCAAAAACCAAAAAAAAAACGGGCCCGGAGAGATAGCACAGCGGCGTTTGCCTTGCAAGCAGCCAATCCAGGACCAAAGGTGGTTGGTTCAAATCCCGGTGTCCCATATGGTTCCCCGTGCCTGCCAGGAGCTATTTTTTTTTTTTTAAAGTTTTATTTTTTTTTATTTATTTATTTTTTGGGGGGTTTTGGGTCACACCGGCAGTGCTCAGGGGTTATTTCTGGCTCCAGGCTCAGAAATTGCTCCTGGCAGGCACAGAGGACCATATGGGGCGCCGGGATTCGAACCGATGACCTCCTGCATGAAAGGCAAACGCCTTACCTCCATGCTATCTCTCCGGCCCTGCCAGGAGCTATTTCTGAGCAGATAGCCAGGAGTAACCCCTGAGCACTGCCAGGTGTGGCCCAAAAACCCCCACCCCCAAAAAACCAACTTTGATTGATTGGGTTTTTGGCCACACCAGTGATGCTAAGGAGTTACTCCTGACTACACTCAGAAATCACTCCTGGCAGGCTGGGGGACCATATAGGATGCCGGGAATCGAATCGGGTCTCACTTGGGTTGGCTGCATGCAAGGCAAAATGCCCTACCGCTGTGCTCTCTCTCCAGTCCCCTGAAAATGCTCTTAAGTGGGTTCTAAATATTAGTTCATTAGATTCCAGTAACTTAGAATAATTGGGGGTGGGGGAGGTTTACTGGAGCTCTGGTCCCACAACCCGTAGGGCTATTCCCAAGCAACCTGGGATTGTTCCAAGGACAGCCTTTGGTTCTACTCTGGCTTCTCCCTTTGTGCATTCCTCAAAGGGCAGATTCAGTCCTGGTTTCTGGGGGTAACCAACCAGGATGCCGCCTCTGCCAAGAGAAAATGGGCCATGGCTTGGATTCTGTCCCTGGGATAGTGTTCCTGCCAAGCACCCTGCAACTGCTGCTCTATTTCAGTAGCAACTCAACTCCACCTACCCGTGCTGAGCTCCTCCAGTCAGCAGGAGACGTTGATGACTCACAGTCTAAAGACTCAGGCAGTAATCCTCCAAGAGGGACCGTTCCCTCTGTCTAGCAGAGACAGACCAAGACAATACACAGACATACATATAGGCTCACAGGCATGCTGGCATCCAGCAAATTAGTGTAAGATCAGAGGCAAGCCACTCATCTTTACTACAGAGACACACCAGTGAAGTTAGGGAGAAGTGTGGGATATGGCACTAGCAATTTTAGGGAGGAAGCCAATTCCTCTACACACAAACAACGACAAGTACCTGAAACCGGGAGGAAATCAGAAGAGAAAGGGTGAAAGACTGTCAGAAGGGTGAAAGAGCTGCTGAGGAAAAAGCATACACAGAAGAAAGAAGTCACATAATTATCAGTGCTACCCTATGCCACTTCATCTCATTACTTTTCTGGTGTGCCCAATATTCCAGAATCTAAGACTTTTTTATTTTAAATATGTAACCCCAAATGGTCCATTGAACTTATCAGAAGTAATCCATGAGTGTAAAGCTAAGAGTAATTCCTGAATATCACCAGGCATGGCCCCAAAACAAAATAAAAAAAAATATGGGGCTGGAGAGATAGTACGATGAATAGGGCCCCTTATAGTCCCAGGAGTAATCCCTGAGTACACAGTCAAAATTAAACTCTGAGTACTGCTGGTGTGGCCCAAAACCCAAAACAACAACAAAACTCTAAAAAGGAGTCTACCATCCCTAAAATGAAATCTACCTCTGCGGGTTCTATTTTGGCTTAGAGTGGAGGTATTTTAATAGGGGAATTCATACATCCAGAAAGCACATGATGGTTATGTAAAGTGTATTCATTACAGTATGTTCATTAGCCTGGGAGCCAGAGGTGTGAGGCCAGCTTTTGATTGTGCTAGACAGGCCAAGAGAGTGGACTGATTTCATAAGAGGTAACTTCTGATTATAGATGTTAGAGAGAGAGAGAGAACAGAAAAAAGGTCATCAGGTTCAATTCCTGGCATCCATATGGTCCCTCGATTCTGGCAGGAGCAATTTCTGAGCACAGAGCCAGGAATAACCCCTGAGTACAGCTGGGTGTGGCCAAAAAAAAAACACAAAACAAACAAACAAAACCAAAATAAAACCTCTGAGAAAAAAAAGGAAGAATAGCAAAAAATTGAAACAAAACAAAAAAACAAGTAAAAAAGAAAAGTGAGTCTTGAAGCTCAAGTATGGGTTATTTTAGTGGAGCAGAGTCCCTACTTTAGGGAAATAATAACCCAGGCAGGAAAGAACCTAGGAACTTGGGGCACATTCCTTGGCAGGAAAGTGCTTACCCACCATTTTCATGGCCTAAATCTTTTTGCATCTGCTTTCTAACCCTCCAGCTGAAATTCTTTTATTTTTTGTTTATTTGTTTATTTATTTATGTTTTGGAGTCATATCCAGCAATGCTCATGGTTCACTCCTGGCTCTGCACTCAGGAACTACTTCTGGGGGTTTCAAGAAACCATATGGGATGCCAAGGATCAAATCCAGCTCATCTGCATGAAAAGCAAGCACCTTATCTATCACTCCATCCCTCAGCTGAGATTCTGGACCTTTCCAGAAATCCAAATTACATTTAATCCTCTGTTTACCATTAGTTTTTAAAATGGTATGTGAGGGGCCGGCGTGGTGGTGGTGCTAGAGGTAAGGTGTCTGCTTTGCCAGCGCTAGCCTAGGAGGACCGCGGTTCGATCCCCAGCATCCCATATGGTCCCCCCAGCCAGGAGCAACTCCTGAGTACATAGCCAGGAGTAACCCCTGAGCATTACCGGGTGTGGCCCAAAAAAAAATTAAAAAAAAAAATAAATAAAATGGTATGTGAGACTACTTAATTAACATTTACAGATAGATTTCAGCACCTAGAATAAATAATTTAGAATAACACTCTCCCCACTTGCCCACCCCAATTTAGTCTTAAATACAAATGTGAAGTCTTACCTCTTTCTTATAGCACAATTGATTGTACATGGCTGGTTTTGGAATTGCTTCAATTTTTACTTCCTGGGTGGAAGTTCGATAGGAGGGGTTGCTGTAGGTCAGGTTCCCCATTCCAGGATCAGTTAACTTGGATTTTTTATGTCTTTAGGAGAAAAGAGATGAAAAATGAGTTCAGGTCTTTATAGGGATAAAATCTGTGGAAGGTGTAGACTTAAGTGTGTTAGTCAGCTCCAGTGACACCCTTCCCCCAGCTCTTCTGCTTCACACACCTCTGAATCCTGCATTTGAGTGTGGGATGCAAATGGGTGACTGCTTAGGAAGTATACAAAAGCCAGGCACCCTGGATTAGGTTTCAAGGAAACTAACTTCTATCTCCAGTTGCCTACCCTCTCTCCATTTTTGCTATCTTTGGGGGAAGCAAATTGCTCGGCTACAAGCTGCCTTCTGACTGACTGATAAGATTTGCAGCTCCAGCTAAGACCTGGCTTTCTGCCCCTGGTGAAATCTTGATAAAGGCATCCAGCTGAGTGGCACCAGATTTCTGACCCCTTGAAACTGTGAGATAATAGTTGTTGTCATAAGTTGCAATATTTGGGTATAACTTGCCATAAATAATAGATATCCTTTCAGATGAGGCAGACTATGTTTTAACCCCATCTCTGTGACTAGCTAGCTGGGATTTTGTTTGTTGTATAAAATTCCTGATTTGTACTCAAGGATTACTTCTGTTTAGTGTTTAGGATTAAACCAGGGTTGGCTTAATGCAAGGCAAGCACCTTACCTTCTGTACTGTCTCTCCAGCTTCGATAGCTGGGATCTTGATGGAAATAATTTAAACTTTTTTGCTTGTTTGTTTCTGCCATACTGGTGGTGCCTGGGAGTTACTTCTTACTCTGCACTCAGCAATTACTTTTGGTGATGCCAGGAATTGAACCTCGACTGTGTGCAAGGATAGCATCTTATCTACTGTACTATCGCTCCAGCACCTAACCATTATTATCTGAGCTTCAGAGCCCCATCTTGGAGGTGAGGAATAACAACACTATATTACCAGGTTGTTTTGCCATTGATACAAATTCACTAAATTAATGTTCTTATTATTGTTATTACTAGCAGAGTCAAAGTAGCAGCAGCAAAAAAAATCCTTACACTTTTGCTGCAAACTATGATTAAATATCTGTTGTTAAAATATTAAAGACAGTGGGACTGGAGAGTTAACGCAGCGGTAGGGCATTTGCCTTGTACACGGCCGACCCAGGACAGACCTTGGTTCAATTCCCGGCATCCCACTGAGCCTGTGAGAATGATTTCTGAGTGCAGAGCCAGCAGTAACCCCTGAGTGCTGCTGGGTGTGGCCCCAAAACCCAAACAAAACAAAACAAAAAATTAGAGATGCGGCAGGATAGTTAGTTCAGTGGGTCAAATGCTTGCTATATATCCAGTTGACCTGGTTTTGATTCCCACTACCCCATGTGGTCCCTGAGAACCTGGTAGGAGTGATTCCATCCCTGAACACAGAGTCAGGAATAAGCCCTGAGCACTGTTAAGTATGACTCAAAAGCAAACAAAACAAATTAAAGAGAGACATAAAAAGATTCCAAATTAAAAACTATATATTCTACCTTCCCAGGATGTTCCCTGCTGAGCCATGATATTTCAATCTACGTTGTAGAAAGGGATATGTTTAGGTAAAAAGAAAATCAATTCCAGCTTTAGTGGTTTGAGGCAGTGTGGGTTGTGGATAAAACTAAGAACAAACAGTTTGTTTCTTGCTGTGTGCACCAGGCAACCTCCTGCTTATACTCCACATCCCAGGCTATGAAGAAAATAAAATCCCAAGGGCAACTGCTACCAGAAAATGAGGAAGCTGCCTGGGTTGTGCCTGGGGAGGAAGACTAAGAATCCAGACTCAAGGTCACATCAGCAACAAGGCTATAAGTGGTCCCCCATATGCTAGTGAGGATCAAAGACTGAGTTACCTGTATAACATCAAAGCGGCTATCACCACCAGAATCAGCAGAATAATGAGAAGTCCTCCGATGACATAGCTGACATGAAGTCCTTCCCCTGAGAAAAACAGGGAGACAGTAAGTGGGGGTGATCTAGATGATGGTAGGAGGGAAGCTGGGGAAGGTAGAGGTTTCTTTGTTGGATACTGAATCTCATTCAGACTATCCCAGTTGGCTGGAAGCCTCCTGAGGGCACCAAGAGAAAAATTTCTTAATCTCAACATTCCTTTTTTTTTTTCCCCTTTGTTGGCAGTGCTAGGGATTGAACCTGAGTCAGCTGTATGCAGGCATCTTAACCTACTGTACTATCTCGCCAACCTAGCATTTCAAATCCTAATTACACCATTTACTCATTATGAAATTAAGGCAAGACACTTAGAGTCGAGAGATATAATACAAGATTAAGTTGATCCTGGTTCAATCCTTGGTGCCACATAAGGATCTCTGAGTACTACTAGTATGTGTGTCTCTCTCACAAATACACAAACACAAAGCAAGAAAAAAAAAAGAAAGAAAGAAAGAAAGAAAGAAAGAAAGAAAGAAAGAAAGAAAGAAAGAAAGAAAGAAAGAAAGAAAGAAAGAAAGAAAGAAAGAAAGAAAGAAAGAAAGAAAGAAAGAAAGAAAAAGGGGCTAGAGAGATAGCATGGAGGTAGGGCATTTGCCTTGTATGCAGAAGAACGGTGGTTCGAATCCCAGGATCCCATATGGTGCCCCAAGCCTGCCAGAAGCAATTTCTGAGCACAGAGCCAGGAGTAACCCCTGAGTGTAGCCGGGTGTGACCCAAAAACAAATAACAAACCAACCAACCAACCAACAAAAAACCTGTGGTACATGTACACAGTGGAATATTATGCAGCTGTCAGAAGAGATGAGGTTATGAAATTTTCCTATACATGGATGGACATTAAAACTATTATGCTGAGTGAAATAAGCCAGAGGGAGAGAGAGAGACACAGAATAGTCTCACTCATCTATGAGTTTTAAGAAAAATAAACATTTTTTTGTTTGTTTGTTTTTTGGGTCACACCCGGCAGCGCTCAGGGATTACTCTTAGCTCTGCGCTCAGAAATCGCCCCTGGAAGGGACGGGGGATCATATGGGATGCCGGGATTCAAACCACCATCCTTTGGATGTAAGGCAAACACCTACCTCCATGCTATCTCTCCGGCCCCCAAAATAAATTATTGTAATAATCCCCAGAGACAATAGAGATGAGAGCTGGAAGGACTGACTCATGATAGAAGCTCACCACAACCCATGCAGTTAGAGAAATGACTATACTAACAACTATCATGACAATGCTAATAAGTGAGAGAAGTAGAATGTCTGTCTTGAATACTGGCAGGGGGTTGGGGAGGAGGGAGATGGGAACCATTTTTGGTAGGAATGCACTGGTGAAAGGGTGTGTACTTTTTTTTTTACAACTGAAACCCAACTATAAACATGTTTGTAATCGTGGTGCTTAAAGATATTATTTAAAAAGAATACAAATAAAAATTGTATGTTAAAGGGAAAAAAGTGTAAATAAAGGACTAGAGGAGGTTAAAAGAGAACATATATACAGATATGGGTGTGTGCATGTACACACATGAATGAATTAAAAAATAGCCAGCATCACTGTGCAGCTGAGTTTCTTTCTCTATGTATAATCTAAAAGCATGTTTCATCAAGGCAAGGAGTCCGAGAGAAGGTTCCAGAAGGTCTCTGGAGGAGGAGACTGGTATTTCCAGTATGGTGTTTTCCAAACAAGCGAGCACTCAACACTTACCTGGGGCAGCAGGAACAGCCTCGTTGGAAGGTGCACAGAGACCAAGTCGGGCATCCTTTTCAGAGCATCTGTGGGACAGAGGAACTCAAGATGAAGCCTCTGTATTCCCAAAGGACTTTGTCTTCCTCCAGGAAACAGGGAGAGTCCCATAAGGACAGGGTAAAAGGTCTGGAGGTGGGGCTTCCAGATGGGAAACTGTCCGGGTAGGACACCACAGCATGAAGAGGAGATGTAGATACAGACCCTGTGAGTCATCTTTTCAATGTGCTTTAGCACGGCTAAATAAGACTTGATATATATATATATCTTTTGTTTGTTTTGGTTTGGTTTTTGGGTCATACCTGGCAGTGCTCAAGGGTTACTCCTGACTCTGCGCTCAGAAATAGCTCCTGGCAGGCTCGGGGGACCATATGGGATGCCAGGATTTGAACCACCATCAGTCCTGGGTCTGTGCTATTGCTATTGCTCCAGCCCCAGCCCCAGCCCCCCACACACACACACGAGAAGGAGCTTGCTTTGCACTCAGTCAATCTGGGTTCAATTCTTGGCACAACATATGGTCCCCAGAGCCCTGCTAGGAATAGGAGTGATCCCTAACACCACCAGTGGTCAGGTGTGCTTCTCTATCCCCTCCTACTTCCTCAAATATAACCAGCAACAACAGTAAGAACTGTACTTGGGGGGGGGGAGGGTTTGGGTCATTCCCAGTGGTGCTTAGAGGTTACTCCTGGCTCTGTGCTCAGAAATCACCCCTGGCAGGCTTGGGGGACCTATCAGATGCTGAGGATCAAATTTGGGTCTGCTGCATACAAGGCAAATGCCCTACTCTCTGTGCTATTGTTCTGGCCCCAGAACTGTATTCTTTATACTAGAATCCCCTGTGTAGAAGTGGGTTTGGGAGGAAACCAGAGATGGCCTGAAAATATGCTAAGGGTATCGGTGATAGACTTTATTAAACTACAAGGAATACTTGGAAGAGTTACCAGCTAAGCTGATTGGATCAAGATCATCACATGTTCTACATGATCTTAAAAAAATTGTTTTTCTTCCCTTCATTCTTTCCCCAGGGAATATGCAAGATATCCAGAGGGAAGGTTCAGATAACTAATTTGAAATGGCAAGAAGGTTAAGTTCAAGAAGGTTAAGTTCGGGGGCCGGGCGGTGGTGCTGGAGGTAAGGTGCCTGCCTTGCCTGCGCTAGCCTAGGACGGACCGCGGTTCGATCCCCCGGCGTCCCATATGGTCCCCCAAGAAGCCAGGAGCAACTTCTGAGCACATAGCCAGGAGTAACCCCTGAGCGTCACAGGGTGTGGCCCAAAAACCAAAAAAAAAAAAAAAAAAAAAGAAGGTTAAGTTCGTGGGTTTTACTTGATGTACAGGTAATTAAAGGCAACGCCGAGTGGCCAAGAATAGCACAGGGGTTAAAGCAGTTCCCTTGGACACAGACAAACCAGTTTGATTCATGGCACTGCACATGGTCACCTGAAAACTGCCAGGATTGCTCCTGAGCATAAATCCAGGAACAGCTTCTCAGCTTTATTAGGTGTGGATCCCCCCCCCCATAAAGCTGTTCTTAGAGTTTCTTGACCACCTAGATAAAGTCTCTCGTTTGTATCACTAAAAGGCTAAGTGTCTTCTCTATGGGGGCCAGAGAGATGGTTCAATGGATAGAGAGCAATCTTTGTATATGGAAAGCTGGGTTTGTTCCTGAGCATCACATGATCTCCTAAGCATCACTAAGTGTAGGCTAACCCTATCTTGATCCCACCACCAAAAAGTATTATTTCCAGATCCAAAGAGTCAGGATGAACTCATTATATGATCTAATTCCCCATGGCCAGTTTTATCGAGAATAATTAAGCCACAGGGACTAGAGTAATAGTTTGATGGATAGTTTTTTTGCATATGGCTAACCTGGGTTTGATCCCTAGCAATGCATTTGATCCCCTCAAGTCTACCAGGAGTAAACCCCCAGCACCACTGGTGTGGTCCCCAAACAAAAAAGAATTATCAAGCCACAAGTCAGAGATGGGGTTGAGAGAGAGGTAAAATGCTTGCCACACATGTATAGGACTCCCGGTTGAAGTCCTGGCACACACAGAGTTATTAAACCCAAACTCGGGGGGCTGGAGAGATAGCATGGAGGTAAGGCATTTGCCTTTCATGCAGGAGGTCATCGGTTCGAATCCCAGCGTCCCATATGGTCCCCCGTGCCTGCCAGGAGCAATTTCTGAGCATGAAGCCAGGAGTAACCCCTGAGCACTGCTGGGTGTGACTCAAAAACTACAAAAAAAAACCCAAAAAAACAAAAAACAAACTCGGGCTTTGTACTGGCAGAGAATTTGAACCAAAGGGCCCTCATCCCACACTGAACTCACTTACCTTCCTTCTTCCAGTAGGGATGTATGGGTTCGGGTGGTAGAAGAGTGCAGGGTGGTGGGGAGTGTGTTTGGTAGCACTGGGTTTTTGTCACTCATGCTTGTACCCCTGGGAGATGGGGGAAGGCCAGGTACTAGTGGGTGAGAAGAAAAGAAAAGACAACTGCTGTGGGCTACCAGAGCCCAAAATCTCTATAAACATCCCCAGAGTCACATTAGAAAACTTGACTAAGCACCCTACCCGCTGACTAACCCTGCACCCCCCCCTTATGAGAGGTCATTCTGAATCCAAATAATAAGCATTTGGGCGCCAATATAGATGGTTCTGGATGGAACAGCTGGCTGGTCCACAAAGGTCAGAAAGAAGAAATAATAATGCACACACAGCAGCAGGGATCAGATAATTAGGAGCCTAGCAGTCCCATTCTAGAAAATGCCAGACCAATGCAGGGCCACGCCATTCCAAATGTCACCCATTATCTCCATCATGAAGTGCCTGGGGAAGGCTGCTGCCCAGAAGGACATAGCTGAAGCCATGGTTCCCCTGTTTATTCAGGGGTGGTACTGTCCCAGGATGCTGCCCAGGGCACTCACCCAGGGAGCAGGGCCGGCCATCAGGCTCATCTGGACAGGCACACACAAAGTCCGAGGCTCTGGCAAAGCAGAGATGGGTGCAGCCACCATTGTTCACTCCACAAGCATTGGTTCCTGGGGGACGGGTGGGGGTCAGGCAAAACACATTAGTCTGACCTTGGATAGAGTCAAACTTAATACTCTTCAAATTAAAAAAAGAAAAGAGAGATACAGGGTTATTCCACTACCAGTGATGGCAGAAGAAGGGCTGTCCAGGTGTCAGAGCCCAAAATATACACTGACAGGGTCTCATATGGCTCCGGTGGTCTTGATCATTAACAGCCCCAGAGTGACCAGCCACCCCCAGACACAGCAAGGTAACAACAACAAAAAAAACCCCATAAAACAGATGCAAGCACCAGGAGCCCAGGTACCTGTCTGTCGCTGTGGGGACACCACAATGATATCCATGAGTCCTTCCACGTTGGCCAGCACTGTCTCCTTGTTCCGCCCTGAGTATTTGTCAACACGCTGGATCGACTTGGTCTGCCAGTCTGTCCAGTAGATCCACCGGTCCTGCTGCTCAAGAGAATAAGACAAAACAAAAATTAAAAAAAAAAAAAAAAAAGGGTAAACTCACCCATCAGTAAGCCACATCTGGGCAGCTTCTAAACCTCGATGAGTACCTTCCCTCTACAGTGGCCTTTTGCTGCACTGATCCATGGGGTGCACATTTGGCACCCCATATAGGAGGACTCTGTTCCAGAATGGCCCTCAGTCATATGGTCATTTTCCTTCCCTTTGGGCTGTTCTTTGCCCCATACCCTGCCTCAATCAGTGAGCTGAAACTCTACGTCCATTGTTAACATGTCTGTCTGTCCAACCAGATTAAGTTCTCCAGGAATAGGAACATGTTTTATTCA
This sequence comes from Suncus etruscus, assembly GCF_024139225.1. Taxonomy (NCBI): domain Eukaryota; kingdom Metazoa; phylum Chordata; class Mammalia; order Eulipotyphla; family Soricidae; genus Suncus; species Suncus etruscus. The sequence continues at coordinate 96,536,903 of NC_064856.1, forward strand.
CCTTTTAAGTCTTAACACCAAATATATTTCCTTTATCTACTGACTAAGAAGCTCAGTCAATCTATGAGTTCTAAGATCAAGTAAATAGGAATCCTTCAATGACTGGTCCTTGTTTTTCTGGAACTTTCCTTTAAACAGTGGTCAGCAACCTTTATTTCCAAGTGAGCCAAATCTCACCAAAACCACAATTTAAATTTATTTTGAGAGCCACACAAGGTGCGAGCACTGACAGAGGCTAGGAGCAGAGTCCTGACTCCTGAAACGGCTGCCCAGCACACAAAAGAGCCAAATTAAAAGTGTAAAGAGCCACATGTGACTTGCGAGCTGCAAGTTGCCGACCACTGCCCTAGAACATACACTTCTGTGGCCAGCAATGTACCTGTTCTTAACCAGAGGATGAGTGACAGTGGTCCCTCACCCATTGGGATATACATTAGATATCCCAGGGCTAAGTTGTTGATGAGAAATCCATATTTACTATTATCTTACAGGTTTTCAGTTAGAGTCTGGAGCCTGGGGGAAGGCTGCCCCTGAGAAAAGCCAGACAAAACCTTCTGGCTGGTAAATTACAATGAAGAAAATAAGAATGCACGTTTGTCCCAAAGGAACAGTGATTTTCAAATAATTGAGAATTCCAGTTTGTGCTCTAGACTAGGTAAATCTTTTAATTATTTGACAGGGCTAAACGTTCTAAATTTATTATATCCAAGAAATATTCAAATGGTAGGAATAACATGCCTGGAGAAATAGATACTAATACTCTGTGTGGACTTGAGGAGGTCACTATTCAACACATTTATCTTATAGATAAGTACAGTTTTGTTTGGGTGTCCTCCAAATTTATAGTTACAGCAGGTATTTATTGAATGTGACAGAGTGGACTTGAGTCCACTTAGCTGGCATTCTGAAAGTGCTCAATAAACACTGACAAGTTGGCTCAAGACCAACTTTTAGCCACTCAACCCAAAGGTCACAAAGTGATAGAATACCATTATCTGTTACCTGATGGAATGCCCATTGCTGGACTCAAGGTGCAAGAAGATCCCCTCCCCTCACAGTAAGATTCTTTCACTACAGGACCCAGGAGGATACACTGAAACTTTTACAAGCACCTTTGTAGATTCTGTACCAGATCATGTAAGAGCTACTTCCTAGCACATAAGTGTGTGTGTGTTTGTGTTTGTGTGTGTGTGTGTGTGTGTGTGTGTGTGTGTGTGTGTGTGTGTATCAGGAGTAGCAGGACTCAGGGTAACAAGGTCTCAATGCAGAGGAAACACCCTAAAATGAGCTTCCACAGCATACTCAGTCAGTAGTGACTAGGGCTGAGGCTACTAACGGAGAACCCAGGGAATCAGCCCATCACTTAGGCTTAGTTACCTCTCCTGAACCAGTACCTGAGTCAGAGCAAAGGGATGGGACACGTGGCTGACCAGGATCTGCCTGAGCTTCCCGTTGAGGTCAGCGCTTTCTATCCGGTCCAGATGAGCATCCACCCAGTAGATCCTGGGAAGGAAAGGAGGGAAGAGTGGCTGTGTGCAGGGCAAGTGCCCTACCTGCTCTATTAACCCTGACCACAAATTGCACTTAATCTGTAGTTTCCAATTTCAATGCCTGAAGGGCTCAGGAGAGGACAAGAATGCACCCTTAAGTGGTTAGGGGCAGTGCAGCCAGTCATTCTACATGCTTTGCTAATGACACTCAAATTTAAGTCATGTAAATAAACCACGGTTAGAGATAGACTGAGCACAGATTGTGCATGCAGGAGGGTGGGAGGATGCACGTAGGAAGTCCCAGGATTGATTCCAAGGTTCTCTGAATAGGAGTGAGACCTGAGCAAAGACCTGTGAGTAACTCTTACATGTAGCCAAATTAGGCCTTCAGCCAAATACAAAATAAAATATAAAAGCAAAACAAAACAAAACAACAAACCAATTACAGCAAGCTGGAGCTATAGCATGTTTGGCATGTGAGTGCCCTGGGCTCAATCATGGAACCACATGGTACCACTGAGAGCACTGCTGTCTGTGCACTACCCTCCACTCTCTGCAACAAAACAAAAATCTATAAATCAGAAAAGCAAAGCTCATCTAAGGTTGGATACAGGAGCACCCACCTTTTTTTTTTTTTGCAGCTCAGGAGTTACGCTGCTCATACATTACTCCTAGCAGGCATGCATATGGGATGTTGGGGATTGAACCTGGGTCAGCTGCATGCAAGGCAAATGTCCTAAGTGCTGTACTGTTCTTCAGCCCCCGAAGCCCCTTCTTCAGGATTTTCTCCTCTCATTTGTCTTCTCTTTCTTTTCCCCACCCACCAGGGAGCATTCTGTCTTTTGGTATCCATAGCTTTGATCTCCACCAGCCTCTTCTCATTCCTGCCTGATTTCTAGGAGGCTGCCTAGTATTGGGGCCCCACCTGCGGGTGTCATAGTCCAGGGTAAGGCCGTTGGGCCAGCCCAGGTCTGTGTTGATGAGGACCTTCCGCTCAGAGCCATCCGAGTTCGCCCGCTCAATCTTGGCGATGTGGCCCCAGTCAGTCCAGAAGAGAAACCTGAGGTGGGACAGACAATGTTGTCATCCCCAAGGCAGGGGGAGGACGACACCCAGGAGTTGAGAGGACACAACGGATACTCTGAGACTGATCCCAGAGGCGGCATCCCAGGGCCTCTTCCCTAGATCCCTTTTAGGCTGGCCCAGAAACTCACCCTTTCCTGGGAAAGACAGCAATGGCTCGAGGCTCATCCAAGCTGTTGTTAATCAGCACTTTGCGGCAGGATCCATCCAGTCTCGAGGCTTCGATGGTGTTCCGGCCCGTGTCTGTCCAGTAAAGATTCCTGGCCACCCAGTCCACCGCCAGCCCATCGGTGGTCTTCAACCCCTGTCCGATCACTGTCTCCATATTGTTGCCATTCAGATCCGCTCGCCTTAGAGAACAAACCAGGGGTTGGATGAATGACCCAACAGACCAGGATAGACTGAACCCCCTTTTAATCCATACAGCTGCAATTGGATCCCTAACAGGTTTCACAGTGGCACATTCCTCAGCACTCAGCACAGTGGATCTTGAGAACATTTTCAGGGTTAATGAGAAAAGCCTCCGGAGGCCAGTGTTTCCTGCTGTAAACAGTTTGGGCCCTTGTCTTGCCAGAAATCAGGTTAATAATTCCCCTGATACCTTAGGGAAGAGAGAAGGGCAATGGGCTAGTGATTATAATAAGAAAGGTAGATTTGGGGGCTGGGAAGATAGCTTGGTGGATGAGAATGCATGCTTTGCATGTAGAAAATCTTTCTTCTATCCCCAGCAGTACTTCATCCTTAGAACACCATCAGAAAGCACCCTAAGGTAGAAGAACCACTGAGTGTGATCCAAAGGCTAAATAGAAAATAAAAGCAGATTTGGGGGCTGAGAGACAGCTCCAGTGTGTGCCTGATATGTATAAGATTCGAGTTCAATCCCTGGTTCTGTGAGGCCCCCAGAGTACCATAGGATTAGTCCTAAAGCCTCCCAAGCAGACTAAGGTGACCCTGCTGACCCCAGCACCTTCAGCCAAGGAAATACTGCCCTGCTTCACCTGACTAAGTATGAAGAATTCTCCATATCCTCTAAGCACCATTGGGAATTTTCCTTGAAATAAAATTTAAAAGAGGGACTAGAGCGGTGGTGCAAGCTGTAAGGAATCTGCCTTGCAAGCACTAGCCTAGGACGTGGTTCGATCCTCCCGTGTCCCATATGGTCCCCCAAGCCAGGATAGATTTCTGAACATATAGCCAGGAATAATTCCTGAATGTCATTGGGTGTGACCCAAAAACAAACAAACAAACAAACAAAAAAAATTAAAAGATTTAACGGGCCAGTGAGGTGGCCCTAGAGGTAAGGTGTCTGCCTTGTAAGTGCTAGCCAAGGAAGGACCGCGGTTCAATCCCCCAGTGTCCCATATGGTCCCCCCAAGCCAGGGGCAATTTCTGAGCACTTAGTCAGGAGTAACCCCTGAGCATCAAACGGGTGTGGCCGGAAAACAACAACAAAACAAAACAAAACAAAACAAAAAAAGATTTAAGAAAAATCTCAGGATTTACTCTTGGCTAGGCTCAGGGTATCTCATGGGGATACAGGGATCAAATACAGGTTGGCTATTTGCAAGGCAAACACCTTACCTACTAAACTATCTCTTCAGTTGCATAGGTACATTTTTACAGAAGTCTGAAGCCAAACTTGTTATTGTCTTTTTTTTTTGTTTTTGTTTTTTTGTTTTTGGGGCCACACCCGGCGGTGTTCAGGGGTTACTCCTGGCAGGCACGGGGGACCATATGGGACACCAGGATTCGAACCAACCACCTTTTTTTGTCCTGGATTGGCTGCTTGCAAGGCAAACGCCGCTGTGCTATCTCTCCGGGCCCTGAAACTTGTTATTGTCCTGGCACAAACAAGTGGGGATGTCTCTGAACTACTCTGCCTGCCTTCTGCCTCCCACATGAGAGTCCAATAGACCAAGGAAGCTTTTCTATGTAAGAGGCCCTGCCAAAACTAAGTGTGAGTGAAACAACCTTTCTTCTGCAGGGTTGGGGCAAAAAATCAAAATCAAAATCAAAATCAAAAACAAAACAAAACAAAAACTCATTGGAATATTATGTCATCATAAGAAAAGATGAAGGGGCCAGAGAGATAGCATGGAGGTAAGGTGTTTGCCTCACATGCAGGTCGATGGTTCGAATCCCGGCATCCCATATGGTCCCCCGAGCCTGCCAGGAACGATTTTTGAGTGTAGAGCCAGGAGTAACCCGAGCGCTGCCAGGTGTGACTAAATAAAAAGGACGAAATCTTGCAGTTTGCTGTACCTGGATAGCATTGGAGGTCGGCCTATGAAATGTCGAGGGCAAAGGACACAGACCAGGTGTGCTTACTCACCTGTGGTTGAGGAAAACAAATGGGGATCAAACTGTAATGAATGATGTCAAAACCTTGGCCCTTGATGGCATCTGAGATTACAAAATTGGCAGGAAGGACCAGAGATAAGAGAGGGTGAGACTTGGGCACTTAGGTGATGGTGGACATAAGAACCATAAATATTGACACTATTAACTATTACCATAACTACTCAATTTTTGGGGAGAGAGGTATAGCTACAGATGCTCAGGGGTTACTCCTGACTCTGCACTCAGGAATCACTTCTGATGGTGCTCAGAGGACATATGGGATGCAAGGATTGAATCTGGGTTGAAGAGGTAGAAGGGAAATGCCCTACCTGCTGTGCTCTCACCTTACTGCTATATGTATCCTAAAAATACATGTTTTAAGAGTGAAAAAAAAAAAAAACCAAACCATTGCCCATGAGTTCTGGGAGTCACCATAAGGCCTGGTGTTTGGCCCTTGCCTGACATTACAGAAATAATGTTTAATGTAAGTATCTTCTCCCTTAATCTTTAGACATTCTAAGAGCTTTCTGGGTCCCAGGAGTGGGGGGGGGGGAGGGAGGGAGGGAGGGAGAGAGAGAGAGAGAGAGAGAGAGAGAGAGAGAGAGAGAGAGAGAGAGAGAGAGAGAAATAGAGAGAAAAACAGACAAAAAGGAGCTCCAGGTCCTTACCCCAACCATATCTGGTTTTGTTTGAATATTTCACTGGCTGAGCTTCTGTTGGTCTTTAATGAAACAAAAACCCCAGTGTTTTGTTTTGTTTTGTTTATGGGTCACACCTGGTGGTGCTCAGGGGTTACTCCTGGCTCTGCACTCAGAAATTGCTCCTGGCAGGTTTGGGGGACCATATGGGATGCCAAATGGGAGTCCATCTGGGGTTGGCCTCATGCAAGGTATACACCCTACCACTGTGCTATAGCTCCGGCCTCAAAAAGCTCCAGTGTTTGGGATGCTGCTGTGAGTAATGACACCTTAAAGCATCAAACCAACTCCTAAATCACTCTCCAGGTTGCTGAGTGGCTTTGTGCAAGCAGAAATCCACATAGACCCTTCCACCCCACCCCTGGGCCCCTGTCCCAGATAGGGACAGAAGCAGGTCTGGTCTCTCTGCAGGGTTCAGGGAATCTCACCTGATCACGTCCAGGAACACATCAGTGTAATAGACCTTCCCATCACCACTGTCGTAGTCCAGGGAGATGACATTGTTGAGCTCGGGGATGGGCAGGTGCACGTCCGTGTGGTCACTGGTGTCCAGCGAGATCCGCCGGATGGAGCCACGGCTGGAGAAGAGCAGGTAGGCCTCAGGGGAGGGGTGGCAGGTCTTCCCATCGCCCCTCAGCTGGATACCGGTGGGACAAGCACAGGAGAAGCCGGACGGCCGAGGCAGGCAGAGGTGGGAGCAGCCGCCATTCCTGGAGCCACACTTGTTCAAACCTGGTGACAGGAGAACAAAAGTGGTGTCAGTGCCCAGACAAGAGCCCAACCTGGGTCTTACAAAGGCCCTAGTTTGGTGGGATCTGATCAGCTGCTATTTCATTTACTTATTCTTTTTTTTTTTCTTTTTTTTTTGGTTTTTGGTTCACACTTGGCAGCACTCAGGGATTACTCCTGGCTCTAAGCTCAGAAATCGCTCCTGGCAGGCTCGGGGGACCATATGGGATGTCAGGATTAGAACCACCATCTTCTGCATGCAAGGCAAACGCCTTACCTCCATGCTATCTCTCCGGCCTCCATTTACTTATTCTTGCAGTGCCAGAGATAGAACCCAGAGCTTCTATGCAAGGCAGGTGCTCAATGCCTGAGTAATACCTCTACACCCAGAGATAACCAGAGGGGGCCAGAGCGATAGTACAGTGGGTAGGGCATTTGCTTTATACCTCTTATACCCAGGCTCAATTGCTTGCATCCCATAATCCCACATGGTCCTTTGAGCACCATCAGGAGTGACTCCTGAGTGCAGAGCCAGGAGTAATCCCTGAGCATCGCCAGCTGTGTCCCTCCTCCCAAAAAATTAGTAGTTACGGTAACAAGTTAATAGAGTCAGTATTTATGGTTCTGATGTTTACCACCACATAAGTGCCCAAGTCAATCTCCAGCATCCCAATGGTCCCTTGAGCATCACCACAAACAGCCAGGAATGACCCTTGAGCACAGAGCCAGGAGTAAACCCCTAACACTACTGGTGTGGACCCCAAAAAAAAACAAAACAAAAAATGAGATAACCAGAAATTTTTGTTTTTGTACCAAATCTAGCAATGCTCTAGGGTTACTTACTCCTAGTGGTGGTCAGGGAAACACATGGGATACAAGGGATCAAACTCAGATTGGCAATTAGAAATGTCTTTGGTGGGGGGGCCGGAGAGATAGCATGGAGGTAAGGCATTTGCCTTTTATGCAGGAGGTCATCGGTTCGAATCCCGGCGCCCCATATGGTCCCCCGTGCCTGCCAGGAGCAATTTCTGAGCCTGGAGCCAGGAATAACCCCTGAGCACTGCCGGGTGTGACCCAAAAAAAACCAAAAAAAAAAAAAAAAAAAAAGAAATGTCTTTGGTGGGGCCGGAGCTATAGCACAGCAGTAGGGAATTTGCTTTGCAAGCAGCTGACCCAGGCCCAACCCAGGTTCGATGCCTGGCATCCCATATGGTTCCACAAGCCTGCCAGGAGAAACCCCTGAGCACCTCTGGGTGTGGCCCAAAAACAAATGAAGGAACAAACAAACAAACAAACAAATGTCTTTGATGGAGACTGAGAGATAAGACATTAGGTATGGCACTTGCTTTGCATGCAAACAAACTGGATTTGATCCCTAGCAGCCCATATGGCTCCCTGACCTTTGCCATGAGTGACCCCCTGAGCAGAGAGCCAGGAATACGCCTTGAGCACCACCCAGTGTAGCTAAAACTATACTCCTACACTCTTCCCTAAAGAAGGGGCCAACCCAATGCTTAGAGGCCCACCAGAGTCATACTCCATACATATGTGAGTCTATGCCAGGCTGGGGTTGAACTTGGGCTCTCTGCATGCAAATCAAGTGTCCCAGCACAGGCTGATAGGGATGAAGTAGCAGGAGCACAAAAGGGAAAAGTTGTTTGAAATCAAGAGCATCCTATAGTTTCTGTGCCCACCCTTCCCTAAAAATCATGGCCTGGGCCGGAGAGATAGCAGAAGGACGATGGTTCAAATC